>NW_028277396.1:327376-654753 GCF_059751315.1 Micrasema longulum
TAAATAATATACGATTTATAGAGGTAAATGCATACTGTACGACCGGGCATATATTTTTGCCTTAAGGCAATTTCTTTTTACCTACATTAACCTTTCAATTTAAGAAAATATGGAGGTACATAGCAAAAATGAATATGTAATGAGGAACTTCAGCCCTACGGGAAATTGGATACAAATAATGTTTTCTTGCGTGGGGTTCAAATTAGAGCATTAAATTGTGCAGCAAACTTTCTTGAAAATGTACGGAAAAAATAATAAAAAATATTTTGATAAAAATGCACTACTTTGAATGACGTCACTGGTTCATGTGAATCAACCTATGATCTAAGAGCTATGGAAGATTTCCGGTCTGCTTGTCGCTTCTGGACCAATGGGAAGAACTAAATGAAAATAAGCGGAAATAAACCTCTGACGTTACACGCGGAGTTATTTCAGAAATGCAAAACTTTAAAAATCGTAGCGCTGATAATACGATATATAAAAATTGAAGAAAAAATTTTTTACTTTGTTTAATAGTCTATTGACAAAAAAAAATTAAAAAACCCACTAAACTTCCTCATTGTAGAATTATTGTAGTTTATTTTTCTTAACTCTTCAAATATAACAAATATAACCAGTCCAGGGACAATTAAATATTTTAGTGTGAAAACACCCTTTCAAATAAATATTTCATAACAACCATGTCGGGAATCGAACCCGAGACCTCTTGTATGGTAGGCAAACGCACTCAGACTCATATCAAATACCAGCCCAGAATCTCAAGGCAAACGCACCAACCACTACACAACGAGGCGGACTTATCATCACTCGATGTGTTTAGTCATAACTTTTATGTGAGAGCAGCCATCGAGTCGAAAATAATCGTGCAGGGTTAGGTATCTATTTCACATACAAAATTTTATTCTTTGTTTGCCTGGACATATGCGATTCATAAAGAAAAATTCTTAACACTTTGTATCCCTGAGCCGTGTAAACACGTGATTATATAACCATGCGTTGTGTCCCGGTCTCGTGTTTTCACGTGGTTTACCAGCTGTCTAAAAAGTGCATATCATTGACATTTAGTGACTTTCATTAGTACTTTTTCGCTGCTGGTAAACTACGTAAAAACACGGGACCGGGACACAACGCATGGTTATTATAATCACGTGTTTACACGGCTCCGGGATGCAAAGCACCAAAAAAGGAAAAGGAGTGAGGCCCTGTATATGTGCGAACATTGGAATGTGCAATGTGGCTCTCCATAATGGCCAATGTTGGCTAAACTATCATACAAAAATTACTTTTTTAATTATTTCAAGTAAATCTGAAAAGTTTCAATTGATTTAACCAAGTATTTTTATAATTAGGACACGTTTAAGAAACCCTTCACAAACCATGAAATTTCACAAAAATGGGACGGGCACAGGGTAAATTCTATGTGTATTCGGTCGGTACTCAAATAAAATAATTTAATGGTAAGATATGTAAACAAAATATGTCTTTATTTTTCATATTCTGTCATATTACATCTTGAAAAATATGGTATATCTCCGTTAAATAGGGTTAGAGAATATTAGCCGTTTCATTTTTTAATACGTACCTATTTTTCTAGTGTCAAAGACGGTAAATTTAGATATTTCACTTAAACAACATGACATGACAACACACGTGACATACCATTTGTGAAAATGGACTAATGGTTGACAATTTATCGTTTCGTTGTCATTCTTCAAGATGGCAAAATATCATATGTCAAACATATCTTGTTTTGTCAACCATTTCTTTATTTCTAAAGATGGTATATATATTTATATATTTGGATAATTTATATGGCGCCGTTTTTGTAAAAATTACCTCAAGGGCGCTGTACAATGAATAAATATCCCACCACGTCTTGCAGCTACAGAGCGCATGGACGGTTGGGATTCTTGTTCCTCGTCTCCAATTATGATATACAGGAGCTAGATTACAGCACGTCTTGCAGTTACAGAGCGCATAGACAATAAGAAATCTAGCCCCTATTTACATTTTTTATGTGACAATAAAGTTGTCAGAGATTAAGTGATATTGAAAAATATATATAACAAACAAATTTATAAAAAAAGAAGTTAGATGACAACAAGTCTGGCAGCTACTGAGCGCATGGATGGTTGGAATTCTAGACCTCATTTACTAAATTTGGATATTTGATGGTTGATAAAATGTATTTTATTTATTTATTGACGCTTTATATACATATACAATAAATATACATATAAGGGCGGGCATATTGCCTTAAGGCAATTTCTTCCTACCTACCCAAACCGTTCAGTTTGAGAAAATTATAAATATATAGACATATTGAATCTTACAATTTTATACAAAAATTAAAAGCAAAGATTAACAAAAATAGATATATGTATAAAAAAAATAACACTTTACTATGAAGAGAGGAGAGGGGATGGGAAGGAAAGAAGAAGGATAAAATGTACCTATTGAAGCTAGATTACGAATCGTCTTGCAGCTACAAAGTGCGTGGACGATTGAAATTCCGGCAACTTAAAGTTATCAATAAATTTACAAAAACAAACATTGAGCATAATAGTAAATTTGTAAAGTGTTCGTGCATAAAAGTAAACAATAAATAACTAAACAGATAAAGCACTTCAACACTATGGATAACATAACAGATAAAAATATCCATGTCTATTCAGTCGGATGAATCTTACCTACATGATAAAGCTTTCAGCTCTTTTACTCTACAAAAGTCAACAGAATTGAGAATATGTGGATGTTTAAACAAAAGCATAATGGTGAATGTTACACAGTGTGTTAAATGGCCACTTAAACCAGCCTGAAATGACTTCCATATTCTAACAACAACAACAACAAACCGTGACGCCGTTTCCCCGTAAGAGTAGGCAGATAAGATAGAACGCCACGTCACTCTATATTTGCATACATATCTCGCTTCCTCTACATTTATACATCTTCTCATGCACGTGTGCCGATTATTCCGACTTTTGACATGTCCGTCTTCAAGTATTTGTTGGATTTGGTCATGCCATGTCGTTTTCGGTCTTCCTCTTTTTTTGCTTCCATCAACATTTGCATTAAAAATATTTTTAGCAGTTCTTTTGCTGTCTATTCGCTCTACATGTCCAAACCAACGCAAAGCTTCCTCTTTTGTTGATTTTATCCATAATGTCTTTCTCAGCCTTACATAATGCACGGATCTCGACATTTGTGCATCTATCGTACATAGTTTTATCACACATTTGCCTGAGAGATGGCAGTTCGACCGCATTCAGTCTACTTTCATCCCGGTTTTTCCAAGTCCATACTTTGCTCCCATACATCAATTCCATATTCCCTTATCAAAAATATTTTCCCTTTTTGTTGCAACCAATTTAGATCTGAAATTTCAACTTTTCAGTGGCCTAATTCTGAAACTAATTCGTTTCGTAAATTCATTCGTATCGTATGAGAGCGAACGAGAGTAAAATACGATTTTGATCGCATTAGAAGAATATGAATATGACGAAAGAACGACTTGCGAAACAAAATTGTGACAGAATAAGCCTGCTGAGCCCATCAAACTTTCGAATTGCTCTCCTTCAAAGTTTATGAAGATGACATACTCGTATCATACGAGGCATGTTTAGAAAGTTGCTGAACCAGATTTTTATATTTATCGTAGAAAACAAGTATTAAAAAAATCAGTACGTATTTGATAATCCATTTTTGTCATTTTTTTCACATTGTCGCTATCCCGTTCAATGCATGTGGTGAGTCGTGGCACAAATTTCTTTATGCCCTCCTCAAAAAACTGTCCCGCCAGCTTCATACCTTACTTGAGAACCTTTTTTTGCACTTGCTCATCGATTAAAAATACTCAACCCATGTGTGCCTTCGGGGAGGTGACGACATGATAATCTGTAGGCGCCAGTCAGGGAATTATGGGAGGTGGTTCAAAACAACGCAACCAAATGAGTCCAAGAGCGCCTTAGTGGCTGAAGCTATGGTTTCAATAGGACAGCGGTACCGTCACGGAGCGGCCCTCACGGGGTGGCGGGTGACGTCATTAAAACGTTGAATATGCAAATCAATGGCGCTGGTTTCCTAGAGAGCGTTGACCGCGAACGTAACGTCGAAGCAACGGTGCCGCCATTTGCAGGACGGCCGTCACAGTGGTGCGAACTGTATTCCAACGGTTAAGGCTGCGTGAAGACGGGTGTGATCTAAATCTCCTCTCATCAGCTTCCCCTTCTTTTTATTTTGAATGCTCTTTTTGAGTTTTGTTAGAGTCTGACCATATTGTTAAGCATTGATGGTCTCCCTCTGAGGCAGAAAATCGATCAAATGATGCCTTTTTGGTCCTTAAACACTGAGGCCATGACTTTTTCGCACATCATTGTTATTTGTTCTGCCTCCACTTTCGGCAGGTGTTATTTCTTCCGCAAGTAGGAAGCGGATCACATCATGTGGCTCACACTTGGCGGGATTTCTAACCGACATCTTTTACGCAACTGGACACTGCAACGTGACTTTACGTGCTAACGTGTTTCTGCGATGCTCGCTGTGTCAAAAGATCCCCCTCTACTATTCAGTGTTACCAACTCTTAAAAAACAAAACAACACATCCCGTTATGATCACAGTACACTTACTTTCAGACTATGCCTCATAATTATTATTAGTCATCTTTCCACTGAATTAACGATTTAAAAAACAAACGGTCGGAACATTATTATGACATATCGGGTTGTGGTCCTGTGGCTAGTGTCTCGGACTCATGGACCAAAGGTCCGTGGTTCGAATCCCACTCTACCCCAACTCGATTCCATTTTCTAATAGAGAGTTATTTACAACTCGTTGAAAATGGCCATCAAAATTAAATATTTGGGTAAATCATAAGAACGTAAATATTTCTTTTTTTTCCAAAAAATAAATAAATTTTTAAAGTGATTGAAACTAGCTTGATGAAGCAACAACTCATCGTCCTCGTGGCGTAGTGGTTAGTGCATTTGCCTACTATGCAAGAGGTCTCAGTTTCGATTCCTGACATAATTGATATGAAATATTTATTAAAAATAGTGTTTTCACACTAGTCCCTAGACTAGCACCTGAAGCGTGAGACTGGTCATCTCACCTTCATGTAACAAAAATGATCACGATACGCTGCGATTTCTGCACCAATGTTGTGCTCTTTGCACCATTTTGTGCGGTAACGTGATAATGGTGGACCAGCAATAATGAAAAAAAACTACTTTTAGTATTTAGCCTTACCCCAATTCCAATTGAATTGGAAAAATCTTTTATTTTTTAGGCATTTTTAATGCTGTTGAGAACGTGAAGTTTTATTGCCCTGCGCAACGCCCCTGGTTTCAATACTATTGCTACCAATCGTGTTTCTGATTCGTGTAGCGGAAGCATTTCCCCTACTTTTTACCGAAATGGAATATTTTTCCACTCCACCCCTGTCGGAAGAGCCTGAGAGATTCAGTGTATTATCAAAAGCTTTCAATAGTTAACATTAAGGAGCTATATTCACTCAGGACAGTTATAAATTACAGAGTTTTCTTCTTTATCTGATCCTGAAAAAGTTAAATATGTCATACATCCATTAGCTGGTTTGTATCGAACATATGAGAACGCGGTCCCAAAAGATTCCAAAAAAATCATTTTGTTTACTTTTTTACCTAAACACAAATAACGGAAGGCCTCATTTATCAACTTACAGTGATTTATAACACAAGGAAATATATTATGCGAGGATTATTAAGTAAGTATCTATGTCGGTGCTTCAGTCCATAATATGGAAGATGCCTTTTGTACTAGAACTTATATTTATGTTAAAGGAATTCACATTAAAAAAGGTTCAACATAGTTTACTTTGGCATTCCTTAGCATACACTTTGTAATATTCGTTTTCTACACGTTACAGTCAAATAAAAATAATAAAAACGCATTCTTTTACAATATATTTTTGAAATTGAGATGAAACTGTTGTGAATATGGATGTGGTGATATTTACAAAGCTCATGATCTGTCATTGGCTGAATTAAGTTATCACTTTATACACTTGTAATATTCACGTGTAGAATTTTTCAATTATGTTTATCGCCACCTGAATTAGAATAAAACGTAAGTAATTTTTTCTGTATTTGAGATTGTAAATTAATTATTTTTACAGTACAAAACAGCATCTTTCTCTGTTATTTGAATAAAAAATCAATCACGGAAAAGAGATAAAACATTTCTAAAAACGCATACCTATCTCAAAAAAAATAAAAATATATGAAATACAGCGCAAGCATTTTCAATAGTACAGGATCATTTGTTTGAATAAAACACGTAAAAATCATGTCAACCTTAAAAACGCATTTAAAAAAAAATAAAATTGGGACAAACATTGGAGAACTAGAAAAATCAGATTTTTATGTATTTTTCTTTTCTTTCAAATGTATTTTCATATAACTGAAAGGTTTTTAATGAGGCACGGAAGCTCAAATTTGATTCAGCTACTTTTTATAGGGAAATATCACATACTACGAATACCGATAAAAATATATAAATTGGATTTTGAATAATTAATTGTATTTTCAAAATCAGTATGAATATTGTTGAAAAATGTTTTCATATATAACTTTGAGAAAGACACTAAAAAAAACATGTCACTAGAAAAACGCAATATGTTTGACATTGATAGTTGTGACGTCAAGATTCGTGACAATGTTCTAAACAAATTTGAATGGGCGGAAACAAATAAACATGAATCGTGACATATTAGGGGCATGGCCAACGGAATGACAGTTTTTTGCGGGGATTTAAAATTACAAATTTGAAAATATTTTTTATGCTATTAATAATTAGCAAAAAAATACTTTTTTTACTGGACAGCATTTCATAGACGTTTATTACTTGTAAAATGTTTTTAAACAATCGTGTTACTTTTCTATTAGAACAATGCAACTTTTATGTATATATAATTGGTAACAGGATGGAAACATTACAAATAATGATTAATTTTTTTGGTTAAAAATATGTTAAACGTAAAAAAAAATAATTCATTTATTGTTTTGTACACAAACAAAATGCTGATTTTAGGAAGAAAACTTTCATATTTAAAAAATAATAAAGAACTTGCTGAACTGTCAATAAATTCTTTCTGCCTTAAGTGATTTATGCTTGTTAAGATTTTATTAAAGGTCACACCACTGTTTTTCACTTACAACAAATAATTTCGATTTACTCAACTTTTTTCTAACTAAGTAACTTTGGTGAATTTAGCCTCTTAAAGAGCTCAAATTTACGCTTTGAATGGCATATTCAAATCAAAACTGACTTTTACTTGAACGGCGATGATATTTAAGTACTTTAGTTACCTGTACTTGTAAAAACGTACGCTCTTTATGAAAAAATGTGATAGTGTATGTTAAAATGTAATGGTGCGGGTAAAAATGTTATACCCTTTAAAAATAAACGCTAAGGATTTCAATATCCTGCGTTCACATGCAAACAGGAAATTTATTCTCACAAGATTTTCATCTTAGCTCTTAGAACCTTCCTTTATGGCGTGTGTGCATCAATATATTTCCCTTTACTGACTGGAGTGAGTGGATGCATAAAAATATGCTGTTATTTACAAACAAATACATATATGTAAATGGATTTCTTTAATGGTAAAGAAATACATACCAAATAGATTTCCTAAGGATTTTATTTGCCGTATGGGGCTGGTGGCGCGAGAAAAAGGCGCAAAAGTTATTTCTTTGATAGCTAGAGAGCGCACGAACTAATCCAAGATGGTCCAACAAGGTCAGCCAACACACATGTTACTAAGGACGTTTACTGCCACTTAATATGGAATGGAAATCGACTTACCTGTTTGAAGTGTTCACTCTCGCTCCACCAGATATTATATGCGGGAATGATACGGATTTTTCATTCTAAATCCGGTATCTTTGAGTATTAAAGCTTGGTAAATAGATGCAAATGCTTTTAGTTTCATTCAGGCGATCTCAGTAGACATTTTATTTTGTTTTCAGTAAAAAACAAAAGCTGTCAGTTTTATTTTTGAATACGGAATTTGTATACTGTTCCAATGCGGTAGGCACTGCCAGGCTGCTCGGGTTCCTACTTCGCAAGGTTAAGCCGACAACTTAAATATACAAATGACAGTTAACATTCATGTCTATCTAGGGACATTCCATGTAAAGTGAGAAAATGACGTAAATTTTGAATATTGAGTAGTTTGGCGGAAATTTGCCTTCAAATACACAAAAGTAGAAGATTTTTCAGCGTCCCACCAGTCACATTCATTCAAATAATAATTATACAAGACATATTGACAGTTTAGCTTTTTCTTAAATATAGTAGAATATGGTTTTCATCTTATTAAACAAAATAAAAAAAAAACTAGTGTATAAATTCTGATGACATAATTACAACTCAAAGATGGTCAAATTCTGTAATCATATGTCCCACCAGTCACAATAAAACGCCACATATCTATCTGATTTTCAATTCAAAACCTATCTGCGTTGAAAAAAAAAAAAAAAATATATGATAAGGGATTACAAAGTACGTAACATACTAGCTTTTTAAAATATTTTTTTATTTGTTTTCTAGATTACATGCAGTCCTCCGAAAAACAATAACAAAAAATACATCAATAAAGTTATTATAAGTTAGTTACATATCTACTTAGGCAAATCAAAAATTTAATTTTTAAATAGAAGTGATACTTTAATCCACAAATTTAGAATATAATCCACAAATTTATAATAATGCATGTCTCAGCCTTACACACTTCACGAATCTCGACATCTGTGCATATATCATATATCGTTTTACCACACATTCGCCTAAGGGATCGCATTTCGACAGTATTCAACCTACTTTCATCATTATTTTTCCAATTCCATACTTCGCTCCCATACATTAGAGTTGGCACTAGAACTCCGTTGTGAATTCTAGACCCCATTTACTAAATTTAGATTTTTGAAAGTTGATAACATTTACAAAATATGATAATTATAATATGATAGCTAACATCACTAAAAGCCTTGTAGCTTTGAAACGCATTGACAAGTGGAATTTCAACAGCATACAAATGATTTTAAAAAGTTAATAATAAACATTATTTTAAAAAACACAATTATAATACATCGAGCAAAGAACTAGTAAGTACCAATCTCGAAAATGTCAAGAAAGCGATGAAACTGGTCAATGGATAATCCGATTTTGTGGATTAAAGTATCACTCATCTTTTATTTTTATAATAAATTACAATAAACTTCTATCAAGAATTTTCACTAACAAACTAAAGTGCTTTAAAAAAATACGAAGAAATAAAAATATATATAAATGAAAAAATAAAAAGAACAGAAAAATAAATGGATTGTATTAATATTTTATCCAGCATGCTATTACTAAAGATGATGTGTATTTTTTGAAAATAGTTATTATGTACAATCGCGGTCAATAAATGAATCCCATAAGTATCAATTTTTGCACTTATATTAATTTGACACTTTATATACATATACAATATATATATATATATATATATATATAAGGGCGGGCGTATTACCTTAAGGCAATTTCTTCCTACCTACCCAAACCGTTCACTTTGAGAAAATTATAAATACCTGGAAATATTGAATCTTACAATTTTATACAAAAATTAAAAGCAAAGATTAACAAAAATAAATATATATATATTAAAAAAAATTAACATTATACTATGAAGAGAGGAGAGGGAGTGCAAAGGAAAGAAAAAGGATAAAGGAACAATTTAAATATTTAGAAAGTGACATTTCAATCTTGACTTAAATGTAAATAAAGAAAGGGCGTCTCTAACATTAGTGGGTAGATTATTCCACAATCGAGCGGCTGCTAGTGTGAAAAAGGAAGCAATAAAATTAGAGCGATGACAGGCTATTAAAAGGGTTCTCTCGTTACTAGAACGAAGAGATAGTCCGTGCACTTAGGTACGTGGAAAAGTGAAATTAGTCTAGTACAATGCCGAGGACAGCGTAATCCAATATTTCCAATAACGTATGGTGAGTCTTCACGTCTACGTTGTTTTAAGTGTTTATACTTTTTACCCTATCATTCCACTCTACCATTGTGTAAATTTTTTCACATTTTTAAATTTTTTGTAGCTTTTATTAATAAAATACTATTGTGAGTTTAAAAAGAACAAGAACAATGGGTAACATATAGAGGTAACTAAATTGAAGAGTTTTATTCTGACTTACTCCTAACCAATGAGCAATATTTATTGATTGGTAATATTGCTTTAAAATCTTTTGCTGACCTCAACACAAATCCAAATATTTGCATACCTGATTTGTCATGATTGAAATAATCCACAAAATGTTAAAAGCGGTAGGTCGTAAGATATAGTTTAGGTAAAAATAGGTTTTAATGACAGCAGGGCCGCGATTATGAACAGCTATATTCATCGGTATATTCTGAGACACTATAAACTAATATCGATATTTATGCACGAAAGTGAGTATATTTGTATGAAAATTCAAAGTATCTTCATCAATAACCATGAACATTTTTAGATTTTTTTTAACATATTCTATTTTTCATACAGAAAACTATAGAATTAAGAATACTCCAGAAGGAGCGTAGAATCATACTTGAATACATCGGACTGTTTCCATTAATTCCCCCACTATGCCCTTCTTTCGCCGCGTGCATTCGTGACGTCACCGCGTTATGTTGCTTGATGGAAAAAAAATCATAACACAAATGTAAGGTAAAAAAAAAACTATCTGTTAATTTCTTTAAAATTATATTGTGCGCACGGAAACATTGATTGACACAACAGAGAAGATTAATAAAGGGTCATTTAATAAGAGTAATTGAATTAATAAACTTTGAACTTAAAATAAAAAACAAATTTTATTTTACATAAAACGGATATTTTTATAAAATGTTAAATAATTTTTCAAATGTCCCCTACGGCGTTGTTTAATCCTAGGCCTAATTTTCATTAGTTATTTCATTAGATGAGCAAAGTAGGGTGAAAAAATTTACTACCCTGGCAACACTAACGAAATTTCCATTTTGTTTCTTTGACAATCTGACAGATGGAAAATAATTAAATTTTTAAGTAATGCATTTGCTATACAAACATCTGTTTGCTGATTACACATGAAATGGGATACCATCCTTTTTCTTTAAGATCCTAGCAGTATTTCTACACTTTAAAAGGACACAACACAGCATAGTCAAATTGAAATCAGGAGTTGCGTACTGAGCGACGTCTACAAAGAAACTAATGGGTCAAAACGTTAACCTACTCATTTATGAGTAGTTAAGTCGCCTTCTGTTTGATGTGCGTATGCGGTTTCTGGACAATTCTTAATTCTATGCAGAAAACTTAATTTCACTTTGTAGATAAACTTGAAAATAAATTTTATCTTCCCATCATAATTAAGGCTCTGGACACCGAATGTCGAACACCTTTTAAATAAATCCAAAATTCGGTTGACGAACGACAGCTGTTTGCCGTCCCCTAGTGAGTTTTCTGAGGTTTCCTCGCTATTAGCTCCTAAAAAGACCACAGCCAAAACATTCCACCCGATTCTTAAATTGTATAAACAAAACTCCTTGATAAATGTTTTCTGTAAAGTGAATTCCGAAGTATATACAATTGGAAAATGTTGACAAACTCAAAACGTTGTTTATGAATCTACCTGGTCCAAGAAGAAGCATATTTAAAAAAAAATATTTTCAGGCATATAAGTGATATAATTCAATCAGATCAATCTCACCCGCAACAAAAAAGGTTGTAGCTCTACAACTTCACAAACGTCAACAGATAGGAGAATCGAAGGAATATAGATGTTTAAATAAAGGCTGAATGGAGAATGTTACACAATGTGTAAAGTGGCCACTTAAACCAGCCAATGACAGGTCATAAACCCTGTGGATGCCTAGACTTCTATATTCCCTTCTGTAAAATGTTCTTTATGTCTGTTTTAACATGTTAATATCTCTTTAAAGTAAATATAAACCTCGTACGTTATATGCAAGGTAAAATGACGTTTCGATTTTCGTATCCAGTTTATGATCATGTTCATTGATTTTAAAGAAATGTAAGTCTTTTAATGAAAGAACCAAAATATTTAGAAACTGAGAATACAAATTAATGCTATAAATTATTAGAAATCACTTAGAGAAAGTAGATTCTTTAGATTCTTGTTAAACATTTGACGTTTGGATTTGCATCCGTCTACCTCTGAGGTACAGAAATATAATGCGACTAACGTATGTAAAAATAATAAAGTAATCCACGAAACATCAATATTTATTTATATGCTCACCATGTAAACATATTAACTTAAACCAGTCAGTTGCTTTAAAAAGCTTTACTACATTACATAACACTCAGGCTCAAGAAAAATCATATTCATATTTATGATCTCACCAGAAATCAAACCTGGAACCTCCGTACGAGAATCAAGCGTCGTTTATCACAATGGCCGCCTTTTTATTTGTTAAGGCTTCCATAGTCTCTTTTCAATAAAATTTTTCTCAGTTATTTTATATCACTCTAACACCTAATGTTATGTTTATGCATCGCCGAATATGCGCTTATAACAAATTTATAATATTTTTTATCGTTTCAGTAATAAATGTTGGTTAATTGTAATTTTATTCCAACGTTTATAGCGCGAAGAGACGCTTTGTTTATTTTCTTTCTTCAGGAAGAACGTTCGTTTATTGCCATTAATTCCGCTAGAGTTGGAAAAGCTTATAAAAAAGTTAAGAGAGCCAGAACACTTCAGTACCCCTAATTATTCTGCTGAGTAATAATGGCACATGCAACACGCTCTAAAAAAGTCTGAAGTTAAAAAACAATATTTTCCTTGTTTTGCTCATATTTATTTCATTATTTCATTATTTTCTTTATGTGTTCATCCTGAGAAGGTTTAAATAATGCGACTCGGTACAAAGGCATATTTCATTAAAAAAATAGACAATACAATATTACTCTTATATTTGTTGCAAAAACTGCGATGGATAAGATACGTATAATAATTGTGTATTTATGATGATTAACAAACAATAAACAACACAAAAGACTTATAAATCACAATTATTTCGCTTGTTTATATAAAAATATTGATCAATTTTTTATAATAATATGTGAACATAATATGTACATTTGTAAAATATGTGTATAGTTTTTTTTTTTTTTTAATGAACAAGCTCAATTCAATTCTATCACGTTATTTATTTATTACCAAAACTATGCATATCTACAAGTCATTACAATTTTACGTCCATAATTATCATAGAAGACTATTTGATCTTATGAATTCAGTAATAGTCCTCATATAATTATCAAAAGTCTCGTTAGAGACATGAATATCAGCAATATTTTCTACATAATGGTAAAATTTAAAACATACGAGATAATGCGTTTCAGTGTGACTTATTATAATTGAAGGTTGAACGATAAAATGTACTGTACGATCTTAATTGCCGCGCAGACTGGAAACATTTAGAGGTACGTTTTCGAAACAGAATGTAGAATCAATATTACAATTTGTTTTATGATAAAGATACGTCAAGTCTTTAATCAGTTTCTTGACTTTCAGCTTATCTACGTTTGATAACGAAATTTTTTCTTCTCCGCAGATTCAATTAAATTTGTGTGAGTTATGTAACGTGGTGATCAAACAGCACATCCAAATTCCAAATGGCTACAAACTAATGTGTTATACAAATACATTATGGATAATACAGTATAATTGATAAGATTAAGAAAGGGTCTCTGAGATGGTTTGGTCACGTAGAACGAATGGAAGACGAGAGAATGGTAAAACAAGTAAATATGGCAAAAATGAACGGCAACGTTAGACGAGGACGACCAAGGAAGACGTGGCATGATCAGATAAACCAAAATCTTAAGTCTGGTCATGTCAAAAGCAGACAGAACCGAAGGGCATGTATGACAAGATGTATGAATGTGAAAGAGGCTAGGATTGTATGCCAGGATAGACGTGTGTGGCGGTCCATTCTCTCTGCCTACCCCTACGGGGAAATGGCGTGATGGTAGTAGTAGTTATGGATGATAAATATTTTAAAAGGTAACATATTCTGTACACGAAACCCAACAACTTTAAAGCTTTCTCATAGATATCATTAAAATTAGTGGAAAATGTAAAGTCTGATTCAAGAGTTAATCCGAGATCTTGAATCACGTTAAATAAGTTTTAAAATGCCCGATAATAGAAAAATATCACATACTACGGATACCGTTATAAATACATTAATTGGATTTAGAGTAATTAATTGTATTTTCAAAAACAATATGGATATTGTGAAAAAATGTTTTTCTACATAAATGTAAAAAAGAATTTCGATAAAAATACGTTCGTAGAAAAACACGACGTGTTTGGTCTTGGTTGTTGTGACTTCAAGATTTGTGATATTTTTATTTAAGTATTTCAACGGCCACGAACAAATAAACATGAATTGTGACGTATTAGGGGCGTGGCCAATAGAATCACTGTTTTTGCGGGAATTGAACATTACAATTTTGATAGTATTTTATATGCTACTAATAATTAGCAAAAATATATTGTTTTTTTACTGAACAGTATTTCAATAACCTTTATTAATTTAAAAATTTCAAAAAAAAGTTACATTTCTCTATTAATAAGGCACCAAATGTTTTAAGAAATGGAAAGAGTCCAGAGGCCTAGATAAAGATGGATAGATAATTTGAAAGAGGACGGGAGTAGGGTAGGAAAGTGTGGAGAATGTTGGTCTTGTAGTTTAGAATAAAATGGTTTATGGAGTACTGGGTCTAGTTAAACCACAGTTTCTTCATATTTTTGAATTTTATTTGTTGGTTGTAGTAAGAGAAAGATTTTTTACATATGATTAAATTTTTCCAGTATTATTGACCTTGCTTATATTGTACAAAGCTTATATTTCACAAGTGGATTTTGTTTCCTGGCTATCATTATTTGAGAAGTGTAGAGAAATTTAGGAAATTATGATTGTGGACTTTTGTAAGAACTTCTTTAAATTTGCTAAATGAAGAGGAAACCACAGAAAACGCATTCAAGAGAAGCCTGATAATTGATAGACATCAGTAGGTCTTACTTAGTTATTATTTTGCATGTTAACAATATATTGTCCTTCTTATCAGTACTATTCTAATTTTGAAAGATATTACCTCTTGTCGTTGCGACTTATTACGGAATAGATGTATCTTAGATCCTCACCAACGCTTCTGCATCACGCCTCCAAGTTATGTCTTTTGACGCTGAAAAGGGTGCAATGCATCAACTAGCGGAGACTACCTTGAGAGGTTTCATCATCACATAGACAGCTGCTGATCTCGGAAAGTTAAAAACGGTGCAAGTAGCACATAAAATTGCCATAGCTTGTGAGGATTTGAATTAGTTGGAAACTCATCCCATGCTTTTTTCCTGAAAACAGAGGGATTGAAAATATAAGGAAACAACATTGCGGTTTCACTCAAATAACATTCTTCTAGAGTTGAAGAGTCCTACTTCTAATTTACTCATCTTTTAGCAAAACTAAAAAGAAACAGAATAAAAGTCTAGAACTCTTCTTTGAAGCGTAAAAGAAGGATAGCCAGAGACATGAGCTGATGTTGTGTACGCCTGAGGTAGGCTAAGTCCCACCATGGAATTTAGCACGGCGCCGTGCCGCGCCAAGGACAAAAAGTCGATGATACACGTATTTTGTAATATTGGACTGGCAAGAATATTCCACCAGTTTTTAAAATGGCCATTTTGTTTGGCGTGAAAAGAAAAACAAACTTCACAACATTCTAGAAATACAAATTTATTTTTTCCTGTAAAATTTTTAAATTTTAAAAAATCAAATCATCAGTAAGAAAAATGTTCCAAATGATTCGAGATTGAGAATACAATTTTTAAAGATCCGAAATATATGTAAGTGGTAAATTATGAAGGTATTACCGACGGCTGGGCCTTTCTATCAATAGGATTACATATTCAATTACCATAACATAGTAATACCATTGGCTTATACAATCCTCGCTTTGCTGAAGGTCAAACCTAACCTTACATACTATTCTTGAAAGTCAATCGATGGATTGGTCCTACATCACGTTAATCCTTGACTATTATTAGGGGTCATAAAGGATTATCGGTAATATGTGAAAACGTATGAATCAAAGAACTTAGGGTTTTTGTATGAGTTGATTGATAACCCACTTACTAAAGTAAAGTTAAGATAGGCACTTATCGAATTTTCTTTTAAAAGAAATCAAACAAATCATCCTTCTTATTTCATTTTACTGATCATCCAGATTTGTCGGCCTCGTGGTGTAATGGTCAGCGCGTTTGCCGCCCATGCAAGAGGTCTCGGGTTCGATTCACGACATGGTTGACGTGAAATATTTATAAACAGGGTGTTTTTACACTAGAATATTTCATAGTTCCCGTACTAGTACCTGAAGCGTAAGATTGTTCATCTTATCTTCATGTAATAAAAATGATCAAGATACGCTGCGATTGGTGTACCAAAGCAGTGCTTTATGCACCATAAGGTGTAGAAAGGGAGTGATGAATCATCCAGATAAATAAAAGTATTATCGATTGGGCATTTACTTTGTTAAACTCCATATGTACGAGTATTTTAATATATTCATACATAAAAAGCAGATTTGAGTTTACTAATGCCATTTGTTTGAAAATACCCTACAAGGCGAAAGAATATTGCTTTTTAAAAAAAAAAAAATCAATAAGGGTCTATGAAATAATTTCAATTAATAAAAATATATTTTTGGTGCTTATTAGTGGCATAAAATATATTTTTAATTTATAATTTTCGATTCCCGCATAAACGGTACATTGCATTGGCCGCGCCCCTAAAACGAAACGGTGCGGTTAAATTTTGAACTTTGTGAGCGTTTAAATTTAAATAGAACATTGTCACGAATCTTGACGTAACAATTGTGAAAGCCAAACATGTCCCGTATTTTAAAGATATGTTTTTCAATAATTTCGTTTTGAAAATTATGCATAAAAATATTTCTCCGCAACATGCGTATTGATTTTGAGAATGCAATTATTTTTCAACATCCATTTTACATGTTTTTATCGGTATTTGTGGTATGTGATATTTCCATTTAATTATATTTTTTGTTTTTTAAAAAATAAAAAATAAATGTCGAACCGGGTTGTGATCTCAGGGCTGGTGTTGCGGACTCACGGATCAGAGGTTGTAGGTTTGAAGCCTACTCTACCCCAATTTAATTCCCATTTTCTAATAGTGAGTTATTTACAACTCGTTAAAAATGCCCCCAAAATTTATATAGCTGGGTAAATCTTAAGAAAACATTTTTTTTTTTTTTAACATTTACAATTTAAGATTAAGATTTTTTTAGTATTTTCAAAACGAATGGTCTAACTTATGAAACTTTAAGCCGTTTGTAAGTTGACTTATTTAAAATATTTAAAAAAATATCTGTACCTCAAAGGCAGACGAATGCAATTCCAGATTTTGATGAAATGATATTTCGATTTTCGTATCCAGTTTATGACCATGTCCATTGATTTTTTTTAAAATACAAGTCTTTTTATGAATGAACCAATGTATTAACATACTAAATATATAAATTAATGTTATAACTCATAAGAAATCATTTCAACAGTAGATTCTTTAGACTTGTGTTGAACATTTGGCGTTTGGATTTGCATCCGTCTGTCTCTGAGGTGCAAATACATACCTACAAACATATTTTATACAATTTTTTATTTTTCAACATTTTAATTTTCTTATTTTTACTAAAACTAAAATCTAACTGAGCCACTTTATGTAGCTTGTTGGTAAATAATAATAATATCAACAATTTTATTTCAGCTCGATTGGGAAATGCAATACCCAACCAGCCATATAACCAATACAAAGAACATTCAAAGTAGTATAATTATTTTTAAAAAAGAAGAAAACCATTATTTGTTTAACAATACAATGGAAAGAACAATATTAAAACAAACACGTGTTGACATAAAAAAATAATTTAAATAGAATTGAAATAAAAGGTTAAGTAGAATAATCTAAATTAAAAAGTATGACACTTAAGCGTCCTGCTCCAATGCTCTCATAACCGCGATTCCGAGCATCGTTCCATTAATTGGTTCAATATAATATTGAACTTTTCCTCGGCTTTTTTTTAGGCTTGTTATTTGATGTCGATCCATTCCAGCTAGGAAATTCAGCAGTTGCAAACATCCCATTCGCTCTACAATGTCCGGAAAGCTAATGTAAAATGTTAAACCACTGCAATTTTTTTTTAAAGAATAGATTTTTTTGATACAGAATTAAACTTCAACAGATGACAACATCAAAGGATAAAAATGTTCATACAATAATATTTATTACAGAGTGTAAAGAGGTCACTAAAATAGCCGATGACAATTTATGATACCTATAATTTATCTAGATTTTCATATTTCCTTCACTAAGAAATATATTGTTTTTTTTTATTAAAATACCATAAATCTGTCTCCGTCACTCTTTTTATGTACAATGAAATTTGCCAGATTTTAAAAAAAAAACTATGGATCCCCAGATCTTACTTGGAAAAACGCACTCAGCAGACAAAGGCGACTGAAGTTTCCCTTTTTAATGCTTTTCTTATTCAAGAATATATTAATTATTGCTGTAATAAAACGCCTTTAAAAATTATAATAATACAAATTCGTATATGTAGTTTTATTCCATTTTTATTTATAAATTTTTACCAGTGACCGGGTTTCTGACGATGTCGGTCTGACGATGTTGCCGACGAAACCCGGTCACTGGTAAAAATTTATAAATAAAAGTGGAATAAAACTAAATAC
The DNA here is from genome assembly GCF_059751315.1 of Micrasema longulum. Taxonomy (NCBI): domain Eukaryota; kingdom Metazoa; phylum Arthropoda; class Insecta; order Trichoptera; family Brachycentridae; genus Micrasema; species Micrasema longulum. The sequence continues at coordinate 346,226 of NW_028277396.1, forward strand.
GTATTTTTATAATTATAATTAAAAATGCAGTTCCACCAAGAAATGTCAGTAGAAAAACTCAACCTTTAAAAATAATATCTCACCTCGGCCATGCCAGAAATTAATATGTGGATCTCAGTCATGGTAGCTAACTGCACTAACCAATACACCGCGAGGCCGACTAATTTCCGCTAGATTTCTTTTCTCATGTTTTACTTAAGACTATTTATTTATTGTATGTACGGCTTAAGCCAATTACAAAACAATGGAATTAAGAAACATTTAAAAAATATGTTTTTATTTCAATATTTATGTTTCGTTTACCATATACATGTACATATTTTTTTTGTTACATCTTTTACTTTCTTTTTCTATTAAAAAAAAAAATTTTACTCGGTATTTTGCTATTTTTTTTAAATTTGTTTTTTCCCATGCACATATATTTACCATTTTACCATGAATTGAAATATGTTTTTTACTGTGTATTTTATTTTTACTGTTTTTTTACTACATTTTTTACTATTTTTTTACTACATTTTTAACTTTGTTTTATTATGTTCTAACTTCATTTTTTACTATGTTTCTACTACATTTTTTACAATGTTTTTCGCTTTGTCCTTTTTTTATTATTGTTTCTACATATGGATAACTGTTTTTTTCTATAGATACTTTGACTGTCTTAGAACGGGGCAAATAACCCTAGTAAGCTAGTCAAAGCAACTTTGTATAAATTATTATTTTGTGTTTGTAATAAAATATGATAATAAAAAGATTTTTAAAAAAGGAACTGAAAAAAAAAAACATAAAACCATGAAGCAAAGACAAACAAGGGCAATAAAATAATGCTATACAATACTCGTAGATATCGAGTCTAAAACACTCATCTAGAGATCTTGTTCCATTACACTCGCAGAAATATACTTTTTTCCACCGGAGCCGAGGAATGAATGAAAATGATGTTAAAAAATCACGATGATAAAAAACAATGCTTTTGAGATTCATGATTTTATGTTTGATGTTTATGATCGCATATGCCATATGCGAAGTGGTATTACCCCTCGACTTCCTGAGTAATATATCGACCTAAATTAGCAGCAAATATGGTTCTGGGAATATACGAGTATATTTTCCGGGTCGATGCGGCGAAGAGCAACTTGGAGATATGATATATAAATGTCCATTATTTATCCTTTATACGGTGAAAGTATTTTGATTAATAGTACAACTTTAGCTTTCAATATTGCGTAGCAAAAAAATGAAAAAATATTTTAATGTAAAAAAGATCGGTCATTTTTTAAAACTAAGTGTGCGAATGTCTCTGCACCTATTAATAATAATTTGACCATCAATAAATTATTACACGTGTGTGTGTATATATTGCATACCTAGCTACGTAATACTGTTTTTTTGTCGTTCATTTGAGCATGTTTATAAGTGACATTGTCAAAGGTTTTTTAACCTGTTAATCAATCAAACATGTTATTTTCCATAAAAATTCAATAATTAATACCGGTTTGTTGTATTTATTTTAAAAACTGTTTGTAAAAGCCGTTGTACTTTATATGGTTCTCATAAAATTTCCGTACTACAAAACCAAAAATACATGTTTGTTTGTTTGTCCGTCGCAACAACCCCTCCCACGCGGTAAACTATAGCTACTTGAAATTAAGAGACGTCATTATTTTTTTAAATTTAGTTTATCATGTATTATTTTTGTTAGATTCACCCTGAAATTAATTCCCACTGTCGTTCAACCTATTGTCATCTTAAGAAGGTGGATCGTGTGTTTCCTATACGTTAACAACAAAATGATAAAAACATCTTAATCACTGATGACTTAGCACGGATTTCGAGTTTTTGACAGTTAGAGATATTAAAGATGACTTCAATTCTTCACCCTAGAAAACTATTTTCAAGGCAGTTAAACCCTGAGGTACCACTAGTAGTTCAGTGGAAGTAAGATTAGAAATGGAGTAGTTTAAAAGCATCAACATAGTTTTCTTTAGTCATTTCCAACTGGTTTAGGAGCTCTTTGCACCATCAAGCCAAAACCTATATTCTTAATAAAAAGTTTAACTGGCTGGCATCGCCCATTCTGTACGGAATTACAAATTATTATGTACTAAAGTTTTAACTGCTCTCAAACGGTAAGCCGTAACATAAAATTTAAACATTTCAAAAATGTTATTTTCAATATTACCTGCATAGTTCTATAAATTTAAGCTCCTTATAAAAGGAAACCGTAGCATTGTAAAAATAATATAAATGTATTCATGAAAATTTTAAAAATTATGAAAATGATAAAATCAGTCCAAAGCATTAAAAAAAAACAAATAATGTACTGCGGATTTTGATATTATTCGAAAAATATATGTACGCTTATAAATTGCTTTTTTAAAAGGTGCTGATTACTTAAAAAAATATTCAAAACGTGATTCTTCAGAATACGAAGGGAAAGAGTCTACATACAATTAAACGTTTATAAGGTTGAGAAAATTTGCCAACTTCTAATCTGCTTGCGAATATAACTTTTAGCCTACCTTAACAACGCTGTAAATTTAACATAATTCAAATTTGAAATTAATTCGGCGGGCGAATAGGGTTGAGCCCGTGAAATAGGAATTTTCCCTAATAGTCTGGAATCGGGCAACCCTAAATCATGGCAATATTCTCAGGCCTATATCACGGTGCCTATATCCGCGAGCCCTATATTTTTTACCAGTGCTTCCGAAACTGTTATATTTTTTAAAGCATTTTCATCATTTGCATTTGCATTTGCATGTTGTAAAATAGTATTTTTTTATTACCTGCTAGATATAATTTTACCATGACAAAAAGCAAAAATATAGACAAACTCCAGTCATATGGATTGCTTAATATCAGGATCGCCATCAGGAAATAAAAAAAGGAGATATTATTCCTTAAACCAATTAACTTAGCTTGACATGTTTAAGTAAGTTTTTAATGCGATTCCGATTCGCTCTATTATTTTAAAAGCAATATGAAGTGATCTTAGGAGTATATTTTGCGTTTTTTTTCAACACATTGCCTTCATTTAGTGGTCAATCTAACTATCCGGATATCTGTGTATTTGGATAACGTCTGGCACTCATTATTTTGGATTATTCTAGTTTAACTTTCTTTTAAATATTTATTTTAGCACGTAGCAAAACAAAGTGCATAAATTCAATCTATTTAAAAACAAAGCTTTAAGTAACACAATTCAGAACGACTTAGGACTCAGAACTTGCCTCTGTTAGCTAGAAAATCCGTTTTAATACTGGAGACTTGGGCTGCATTTATAACTACCCAATAAATGAATTCTTTTTTTTTTTTTCTATCAATAACAAATAAAAATACAATATTACAACTTAAAACAATTTTTTACATTAATCAAATACATTTATTTACATTAACGTTTCCCATTACGTAAAAGAAATAAACAATTCTTGTGTACATAATGGGGAGTGACGTCTTACAATAGTTTATTTTATTTTTAATTAATAGTATTTTTAGAATAACATAAATTAATTATAAAAATATGTTTTCAATCAGTGTTAGATAAAGAAGAATTATAAATGTAATTTTTTACTTCTTTCTTAAATATTTTGTATTCCAGACTATATATTTATACAAAGATACACGTACATGTCCACATTTTTATACGCAACGCACATACATACACAGTACACATAAATGTTCATACACAATACAACAATATTTATCAATACTTACGAATTTCCATAAATACTATGTAAACTGTGGTGATGGTAAAGGTGAAAGTGTATTTTATTAATTGAATGTTAGTGTAGTGAGTGTTCTGACGAAAAGACGGGTACGTCTCGAAACCAGTAGACAAAAAAATTGGCAAGTAGTTAAGTACGAATATTTAATAACAGTTTTTAAAATGTTTTACCACAAAGTTAAAGCTTTGAACATAAATAAAACTAACAAAATTATTGTGTGTTTGGCGGCACCTGATACATTTTCGAATAATTCATTATGTCAATTTGATTTTTTTATTTTAAAAAACCGTTTGTCAAAATCAACGTTTTTTTTCATGACACTACATATTACATATTACGGATTTAAATTTCAAATGAAATTCAAATTGAAGAACTCTGTTCTTTACCCCTCCAACCCACTCTCTTCCTGCTGAAGTTCGGATGCGAAGAATCTAGTACCTATTTGAAGAACAGCGGAACTCAAAATTTTTACGCGCCTTGTTTACAAGATTTTCAAGGGATTTCAAAATATTATCATATTTATAATCCTCGCCTTTTTTCAAGTATGTCAGCTGTCTAAAAACGTTTCAGAGAAGAATTAGATGATTTCTTGATAGGGTTTCTTGTAAAATTATCAATAACACGATTATTGAACCAGTTATTTGCTATTGTAGCAGCATGTTATTTCAATCAAACCAAGAAAGTTTAAACAAACTATCCATATAACAAAACAAAGCATTAACTTTGAAAAAAAAAACGAAAAACAAATGTAAATTTGATTTTAAATTAATTAAAAGTATTTAAACATAGAATATTTTACAATACGATGAAATATGTGCATAAAATTCTAATTTTCAAATAAAACGCTGATTTTTTTTGATGACAACATGATTGTGATCACAATACTAGAGAAAAGGAAAAAATTGGACTCGCTTGAAGAAAAAAGGCAGTCACCAAATTCAATTTTATAAAAGACAGTAAAAAAAAATCTGATTTGGAAGGAGAGAGCAAGAGGATCCAGGAAAAAAAAAAAAATCAGGATGTTAGTTTTAAAAGTGGCCATGATAAGTGACTTTTTGTGTGAAGAGGTAGCTCATTCTAAAGTCTTGCACATTGAATAGGAGAGGAATTGCTGCGGAATAATGGGAATTTTGAAGAATGGAAAGTGTTACCTCTTAAGAAGAGCAAAATGATAGACTAGAAAGAAGGATAAAATAGATTAGAAAGGTAAATGAAATTCTCTGGAAGATATTTTGGTGCGCAAGGGTTGTGAAGGGTTTAATTTTGCTATTTATTAAAATGAAAGCATTAATTTTAATTTAATCCCGATATTATAATTTATTTTAAGCTTATATTCACGCTCAGGCTGTCAATTGTTAATATAAGCAATGTATTTACTGTTGACCATTGAATATTATGACAAACAAATTTTAATCAAATCTGAGAGGTGAATTATATCAAAACTAGTGTGATTAATTTTATTATTAATGTGATCAAATACGTGGCTCAGGTTAAATGTAATAATTTACGAACAGACCCCCAAACCACTCAAATAAATACAATTTTGATAATTATTTGAGGCAACAAAATGAAAATTGAAAACCGTACATGTTTTTTTAATACAATAACTTAGAATTATAATTTAAAATTTAAAACCATCTACTCTTTAATATGATTGTATTCGCATTCACAAATCCAACTTTATTTGACGTATCCATTTAAACGATTTTTCGTATTTTTAATTGCTATTACATAATATATACAAATAAATTTTCCAATACGTCTCGCAGCTACAGATCACGTGGACGAAAATATGTGTGTTGCCATTTACATTATTTTTTAAATTGACTATGAAGTGTTTTTCGGCCTCGTCGTATAATGGTCAGCGCATTTGCTTTCCACGCAAAAGGTCCCTGCTTCACTTCTTGACATGTTTGATATGAAATATTTATTCAAAACGGTTTCACTCTAAAATATTTTATAGTAGCTGGACTGGTACCTGAAGCGTACAACTGATCATCTTACCTTCATGTAACATAAAGTGATCGAGATGCGCTGCGCTTGATGTACCAATGTAGTGTCATATGCACCATCTGGTGTGGAAATGAAATGATGATGATGGTGATTAAGTGCTATTATTTTTTTTAATAATTGTTAAGTGCAGTACGTTCGCTTGCGGTGTTCATTTATTTACTTATAAGAAGTTTATTACACAATTTTTTAGACACAATTTCCGACTCTATGGGACTTTAAGTTCTAGGGTGAGTTAAAGATTAGTTGACACAAACAAATGAGTATATTATCACAAATATTATATCAAGTTTGATCAATTCTTTAAATTTATAAAAATATCTTCTTTTCTTTTCTTTTGCTTGGCATTGTGTCAAATCGTTGACCAAGTAGGCTGTTGAAGTTGGCTTTTCTCGTTTTTAGACTCTATTTTTTTCGGTGCTGGGTATCACTATCATCAAGACCGTTCTTGACAGAATTTTGGAGCATGAGTTATATTTTATAATATATTTATTTAGAATACAGACCTGCCATCTAATAACATAATTTACTTAATTTTACTTAAAAAAAGCAACTACGGTTTAAACTATATGAAGACTAAATGTACTTTATATTAAAATAGAAGAAATATGGACAAAACAAGCAGATAGTGGGAAGGAATACAAGGAAATTGATGAGTGTTGAAGAATGAATGAAGGAAAGTAGGAATGGAAAAACGCATTTGATTTGATGGCGAGTTATCCAGTAGTACTTTGGTCTTACTCCGGATAACTGTCGGGGAAGATCCACGGGTATTGCCTTATTTACCGTGTGGTCTGGTTATCTCCATCAAATTAGTGAAAATATCTGATGGGAGAAAATACAATTGACTTACTCTGTACTTTGCCTTAGAGCATAAAACGTGGTTGTCCACTTTTTGCCGTTTTGAATGTAAAAATGCACAAATTATCGCAATAAGCTATTTTACACGTGAATGAAACACCGAAGGTCACTTTCGTCGTAAAATGTTTTTCTAAGTTGAAACTAAAATCTTATGTCGACTTTGTTTATGCAAAAAAAACATCAGTAGTCCCAGATACACTATTTCAATATGTACTATCATATTATTTTTCAAAAACATAACTTTGCATTGTAAGTTCGTTATAAGTTGAAATGAAATCATTTTTTCCAAAACTTATTAATATTTATTTATTTGACATTTGAGGTCTGCATTACTTCACGGGCTGTTATCCATTACGTAATGTAGACTGTAAATATAAATTAAATGGTAATGAATAGAAAGCAGATAGCTGCTAAACTGCCGAAATGTACAGTAAAATAGATCCGTATTATAAGGGAGAAGCCGTATTCAGCAAGCGAATTGCCTTATTAATGGGTGAATTGTTAGCTGAATTTGCACGGTTTTTGGGTGCGTAAAACAGTTCACGAGTTTTTGCTCTAATTGGGAACATTCAAACTGATCTTATATTGGAAATCGCTGAATCACAAAATATTGTTTTCCGAACATTTTGTTCAATGTCACTCCCGTGGTTTATCCTTTAAGGTGCAGAACTTCCCTCCCTACTACTGAATGGGAGGCGGAAACGGGCTCTTTCTACACCTGTGCATGACTGATCCCGATGCTCCAAGTTGCCAGACTCCAACATTCCGAGAATGGCACCACTGGCTGGTGGGGAACATTCCAGGGAACGCCGTCTCTGGCGGAGAAACTGTCTCCGAGTACATCGGCAGTGGTCCCCCCCAAGGACACGGGACTCCATCGCTACGTATTCCTTGTTTTCAAGCAACCTGGAAAGATTAATTTTACCGAAAGCAAACTTACCAACAAGAGTGTTGATGGGTGAGGAAAGTTCTCTATTGCCAAGTTTGCGGAGAAATACAATTTGGGGAGTCCGGTAGCTGGAAATTTGTATAAAGCAGCCTACGATGATTACTTCCCCATTCTATATAAGCAATTGGGTGCTTAAATTTACAAATATTGCACTGTTTTAGAAGCTATTTTTGCTACATAATCTTACAAAAGATTGTACATACTACCACAACTGCTAGATGTAGTTCATAGCTGTTGAATATAATATAAGGATAACTTATTTAAAAAGAGCTTTGGAGCAAAAAATGATTTCATTTAAAATTCATACGCAAATGAATGTAAGCCACGTTCAAATTATGTTTGTAATAACAGAAATTTCAAAAATCAGCAACTTGGCACCTGTTTAATTATTTGCTAATTGCTTAATATTTTGCAGGGTGCTAAATCTAGTTTGTGAGGCTGTCTTGAAGCGCGATTTATAAAAGTGATCATGTCTTTACTGTCATACTTATAAAAAATTACCTGTCTTCTCTCTAATTCACTTAAACCCTGTTATGATGTCATATTTCATCTGCGTAATCACGAAAGATTTTGCCGTCATAAAATTTGGTTTTCGGAAAATTAATGTACTAATACTCCCCGTAATCCTAAAAAATATTCAACGTAACACTGAAAATTGTTATTTATATCTTGATTTAGATTTAAGAACTTCTTGAGAAAGATCGAAGTATTTTTAGTCAAATCTTTATCAAATTACTAGCTTTTACCCGCGGCTTCGCTCACGTACAATAGTATTACTAATAAATTATTTAGGAAATCTTATTAGTTGTGTTGTTTATCAATGATAATTTTCCTGTTAAAATGATACATTTTTTCGGGATTGAAAATAGCTTGTATCGATTGCCGATCTTAAAATATGATGATCCATTCTCTGAAGACGTAGCATCGTTATTCTGTACACTAATCCAAAATCCTACAAAATACTACAAAATACTACAAAATACGAAAAGCGAACCAAACGTTTTCTTCTTTTTATTTTTTTCCACATCCGTTCCTAAGTGGAGCACGTGGAAATTACAAATTGCCTCCTGGAGACCCTATCACCAGCCATTTTCACCTCCTCCCACGTCAATCCAGCGCCCCTTAGTTCCGCCGAATAAAGTTGAAAGATCGTCATCGACGGCCTTCTAGAACGGCGTGAGCCCACGGTTTAAAGAAGGGATAACTTGGGTTTAGGTTTTCCTGAGGCGTTCGCCGCACGGGTCCAAGCCAGGTCCACTGCCGCATCAGCAAGACGTTCGTTATAGAAGGCTTCTGCGTCCGTTCTAAGACTTCAATGTTTGTTATAAAATCAAACCACCTTATACCTAATATACTTCTTTTAAGCTTTGGTAAAGTGCCAAGATTCGCACCTGCAGAGGAGTACTGGCATTATGCAAGAGTTGAAAAATCGGCATTTTGTTTTGACAGAGTATAGAGTAGAGTTCCAGACGACACGCATCATGTTAAAAGTTACTTCAGCAATTTATAGGTGGGTTGCGAGCTCTTTGTGCATGCTTCCATTCTTAGTTATGTGAACTCTGAAGTATTTAAAGCTGTCAACTTTCTCGATCCTCTGTTCATTATTATAGAGAGGCTGATCAAGGTCAGGACAGAATTTGTTGCACATAATCTGAGTCTTTTTTTTATTAATATTAAGACCCAGACGAGTTGAGTTTTCCTGAAATTTGGAAAATCACCAACAAACTTTTTGAAAAGAACTACATCGTCCGCATACTCCAATTCGCACAACTTTAGGGGAAGTTCACTTCTATTCCCCGATCAGGTGGTATTGTTTTGCATAAAATAAAATCCATCAGTGTTATGAATAAGAACAGTCCAAGGACGCAGCCTTGCCTCACTCCAGTGGAGACCCCGAACCAATCAACGAACAAAACTAACTATAGATAAAGCAAGTCAATTATAGAAATTTAATGAACTAATTTCACATTGAATATTTTTGACATCCTACCTTACTGCCTACTCATTTTCAAAAATTTTTATTCATTTATGATATATTTTTTTAATTGTACTCTGTTTTTGATTCAAAATAAAAATAAATACCTTATTTTATTTCTTACCTCTCCAGATTTTTCTATGCAAAATACGGAGTAAATTGGTAGCTCCGTTGAGACGTGAAGGAAACACAAACAACAAACAAACACATTTTCGCATTTTTTTTATTTTATTCATATAAAGTCGTGTATTTTCTATTTATTTATATTTGTATATTTTTCTACAAACATATTTTATTTATAATTTTTTTTCAAATATATATATTTATTTATTTTATTAAACTAATACCCGCTGAGTCTCTATCCTAGAGGCTTGTCAGCAGGTGGGAAAGAGAGGACACGGAAACATTTATGAAAAATAATCTACAACTGGCGGCCTCCTTGGTGTAGTGGTCAAGACGCTTGACTCACACATGGAAGGTTCCGGGTTCGATTCCCGGTAAGAATACAAAAATCAAATTATATTTTTCTCAAGCCTGGGTATTCTGTGATGTAATTCACCACTGTAATTGGACCTCCTGGCCTGTTGTGATGAAAAAAAAAAAACGTTAAAAATACATTAAAAAAAAACACCAGAACTAATTGAGATTTTTTTTTCATTTTTTGAAACTAGTGGGAATCAAACCCGTGACTCCAGTTTCACAGTAAATCCTATTTATATACAACTGCGTAATATGAATATTTAATCAAATTTTATTGCTATCAGCAACCCAAATTAAAATCTTAAATATAAATCCAAATTTATTTGAAGTAGGTGTGTGAAGTCCCTAATAAATGTATGTATTTAAATAACCTAATTATGTTGCTTTTAAATGATGTTCCAGGTAAAGAACTACCAAATTCATCAAACCGCAATAAAAGTTCAAAGCTTTATAATATAAATATGTTGTCTTTTCGGGGGCCTTTTTAATTCGGATTACGTCAGAAAACCAAAAAAGCTGTGTATAGATGTAATTACCTTTTTGGCAAAAGAAGATTTTACGCAAATAAGCATTAAATCTGTTAGCATTAAGTCCTTCAAAGAAATACGCCCTAATTCAACTGTAAGATAAAAATCACAGAAATGTATCTTCCATGAAATAAAATATTTTATTAGATATTTTCTGAATACCGTACATCTGAATGATCAAAAAACATTAAATTTATATTTCAATTCAATGTTGAAGACTTGACTTTTTTCAATGAGATGGAATTAATTTATTTTAACACACCTGGAAATCAAATAGAAAAAAAAACATATTATGGTTTGTCCAAATTTTTGTTTTTCCGTGTATTATATTAAAATGTTTAGCCGTGGTAAATTCTCTGTAGAGCAAGGCATCATGTTCTTACCTTCCCGTAATACGGTCCGATGGGAGGCTCTCTATATGCACCTGGAGCATACAACAATTTTCGTAGATATCTTCCACTCTTAAAACATTCAATTCTTTTAACAGTTCGGTAGTTGAGAACAAGGATGGTTTATTTAGTATAATTTTTTATTTTTTTCTTTAGAACATTTATGGGTCTAAGATGAGCGTTAAAAGCCCCTCTCCATCCAACTATTGCATATTGAATGATTGACTGTACTAGAGCATTATAAACTGTCTTCAATTGATCCATCGATTAGAAACCTCTAAGCATTAAAAATATGTGGAATAATTTTCTTAGTCTTTTGCACATTAAATCTATTTGTTCTTTACATTTAATATTTTGGTCGATTATTATTTCCAGATATTTTATCTTAGATAAAGTCATGGGAAAAATAAAATCATTTTATCTTTTATCTTAATATGTACGTATTAAATGTATGTTTGTAATGTATATGTTCTATTTAAATAAACGTATTGAATTGAATGGAATTGAACTCAACATTCTGCCTGTTTTCGAACATCAATATTACTTCAATTCTTCATCTAAACCAGCCAACGACAGGCCATAAGCCATTTCAATGCCTAGACTTATTCTCCTAAATCAAGATACCTTGGCCTTGATAGTTAATAGTTATCATTTTATACGCTGTAATCTGGATACTACTATTCATTTTGATTCCAGTCTTATAAGAAATGTTCGAATTTCCAAGCACGCGCATTAAAGTTGTTGCGCGCGTTGTCGTATTATTTTACGAGACTCGAGGAGATAAGATAATTTAACTTGAGTAATGCAAAGAAAAAACTTCTTTTATAACGTAAAGCATTAAATTTGAAATAGAGCGTTATTGAAAAATAACTAAAATTCTAGAACACCCCGAGTTTAAGGTACAGTCCAAATGTTTACAGCTTCAGCGCTAGACGCGCCTGTTCCTGTGCTCCGTTAATTTAAATATGATCATTGATCAACTATTAATTATAATTATTTTAATGACATTTGCACCTAAAGCGCACTTTTTAAAAGTAATTTTATGCAATATGTATCTACCTTTATGTGCTATCACACCCACTAGATAAAAAAAGATTATTTTTTGTCAGCATGCCTACTGATAATATTCACCGCACGCGCCTTGTACCACCTACCCAATTAAAAAAAAAAATCTCCTTTACTTTTTGTAATGCTGTCTTATTTTAGTACAATACATGTATATCACGGTATTTTTTACAAATTTTAGAAATAAATCACTGTGTTTTGACTGTTCTTTCAGCTTTTGATCAAGTCTCACCTCCCCTTTTTTCATATTCAGACTTATATTTGAAGTTTTTTTCAAACTTCAAAGTATTTTTTCAAATATTTTCACCGAATATCAAGCGTTAGAGCAGAGTGCCATAATATACTAATGCGGATATTTTTATGTTTGTTATTGTATCACTAACTTATCTGCTACATATGGCAGTTTTTTTTTCAATAATACCAATTACACACTTCAGTTGTCAGTCAAAGAAATTTGTCTTTATTCTTCGTTCTTCGCAGTCTTAATCCCGGGGATTCCTTTGCAGTTTAGTCCTGCATATCGTCCTCCACTGCGCTCTATTTTTTGTAGCCCACTTCAGTTTTAAGGCATAAGGCGCAGTTAAGGTCCTCGTACACTTGTTTTAAATACTCTCGTCGGTAGCGCCTTCTGTGATTTGTCCCCTAGCCTTTATGCGCGTTAACAATATTTTCACGGCTTCCAAATTATTGCGGAACTTAACCATTCCGAGCCAGAACGTTAAAAAAATCCGCGAGTTCCTAAAAAGAGTACAAAGAATGTCCTAGCTGAAATGATTAAAATGAATTTTAAAAAATTCATTATCATTGTCCTGGTAGTGTTTGAAAAACTGTTTCATGATTTAAAGTTTTTTTAAGTTTTCTGCGAAATTCATATATGTTATCATAAAGTCCAATTGCAGAAGGATGCTATATGACATCACGCTGCTCTCACTGTGATACGTTAAACATCACTGATCTTGCTACTCGGTAGCGAGACGGTACAGCAGGAACTTGTGAGGGGGAATGCTTAATTCAAAGCGTGAAATACGGATTTTTGTGGTTATTACTAGAAAAAAACCACCAAAAAGCAAAAATCTCACCTGCAAACTGACCAATATATCGACAATTATCAAACTGCACTGCGATGGATTGTAATGTTTGCAGTTTGCAAGGGGAGAAAGCGAAGAAAAATATTAATTATTTTTTGAAGAATTTGGCAGAATTTTTTAAAAATAATGTTGAAACATTCGTAATATTATTATTATATATTATTTCTTCATTTGAAGATAATTATTACCAAAAAAAACGTATTTCTAACTCTATGATAAAATAATGTGGAAGCACGGATATTATTAAAGAATACTACAAGTAAAAGTTATAACATAAACATAAATCCAAATAATGAAATTAATATGATGATTAACGAAAATGTTCTTGAAAACGTACGCTACCTGGAAGACCCTGGATGCCCCCCTTAAGCCCGGAAGGGTTAATGTAACAAATTTAACCTGCTCTTAATTTTATAGAAATACTTTGCCACCACAACCAAGATGAGAATTATTTCGATAAGGGGACATTTAGACCAGACATTTTTGTTTTTCATATTCCCTACTCGATTTTGAAACATCCATATTCCTTTTTAAATGCTTTAATAGTCAAACCCGTATCTGAGAGACTCATCTTTGTGGCTTTGTGCGGAAAGAACGTTTTAAATTTCAGCTTTGGAAGTACGGGGCCTGGCCAATCTTTTAATTATTATCAGACCCTCCATATTAGGTGCGTTATAACGTTAAGACTCAGTGATTTTTATAGAGACAGGACTCCATGTTCAAAGTTTATGAGTGGATATTAAGATGGGTTTCTGGGTTACGTATCAGGGTGGTCTGATAAATACTGGTCATACTATATCATCATCCCTATGCTAGTGAGATCTTGGAAGAAACGGAGCACAGATGAACAGATGACGGAGCATGAGCTTAAAAGCAATCCTCATACCGTTAAGTCTTTACAAACAGAAATAGAACCATGATAACCTTCTCAATGTCTGCGGGTATTTATTTTCAAGTCAAGCCCAATCCAAAAGCCATTCAAGTTTGAATCAGCTGATTCAACTGCCTGTTTTCTACGACAATATGCTCTAACTCTAGGAACTCTTGTGACCTTTTTAAGAACACCTTTTAAGAGCCTCTGGCCTAGATGATCAAAATCACAGTTCCTTCCATTTATCTGTTTTATCTTTTCGTTTTTATTTTTCCATAACTAGACTTTTTCGATCCCTTCTCAATTACTTCTACCTAAGTACATGTTTTTATTTCTTTATCATGGCCTATTTTAGACTTAACATATTTTTTTCTTTGTCTACACTACCGTACTTCTTCCTCAATTGTTTTGTTTTTCTTTTCTGATGATACAGCTATTGTTTACAATGCCTCAAACTGGCTAGAGCTCTATTAAAAAGCAAGTACTGATTCGACAAGGATTAAAAAAAGTTTGAATAATAATTTGCTTACTTTGAATTCAGAAAAAACGAAATACATTTGCTTTAGCATAACTTTGGCTGGGCAACCCCGTACCTATTCTATATATTGATTACTGTTTTTTATATTTTTTTACTGTCTTAAAACGGGGTAAGTAAGCCTAGTTAGGCAGTTAAAGTAACTTTGTATGAATTATATTTTTTTGTGTGTAATATAATATGATGATAAATAAATAAATAAATTACTTCCTTGTTTTCTACAATGATTTAATTGTTCCTTCTCAGCGTTCCCTCTTAATAAAAAAGTCTCTCTCTTTATCTTTTTTGTACGTTTTATAATATAAATAATCAAAAGATATATTGAGAAAAAAAAGAATGTAGTGTTTCAAACTGCAAGAAATATAGCTTTGAAACTTTGTAATTTTATTTCTGTTTATTTTCTTTGTGCATTGATTGCATGTATAAAAAAGTACAACTATCTTATATATTTAATTTCAGGTGTCCTCCGTACGGGTAATTATAGTAAAAAAACATTATTTTTAATGCTTAAACAAAAAAAAAGTGTGCATTATACAATGTATAATTTAGTAGTATATTTAAGTCTCTTTTATGTAAGTGCATGAAAATAGCGTCTATTCACATTTATATCATGTTCCAGTATCTTTCCCGAACATCAACTATAAAATGTCACTTCGTAAGATTCAGTGCTTCGATTTGAATTGCAGATTTCGGTCCAAACTCGTTCACACCCACGTGTATGTGGTATGTACTGTCGAACGTTCTACGAGAAAATGACCGGCTAGTGGAACTTTCTATAATTGGAGCTAGGGGAAATAGAATTCCCAATTCGGTTAGTACAACAGGATGTGTTGATAGAGCTTCCGGGTCATTACGTCGCGTCGTGTGTTAGATTCACTCACCTGGCCCGTGATTGCGGTGAAACGATAAAGTATTTAGCACTATTTGTCGAATCACTCATCTCGAATTATTGGTTGATTTCTTAGACCACATTGTTCCAATTACTTTGGTTTCTAATATTATTTTTTGTCAGAAAATTTCAGTTCTTCATTGCGAAATTCAAAATCACATTTTTAGTTCACAAAACGGTGCATAAATTACGGTATTGATGTCAAGTGCGGCTTTTATTTAATAATATTTTTTTACCAGTCCGTGTTGTATGAAATATTCATCTTTTTAACTAATTTTCATGTCAACACGAATTTTTAATTTATTACTAAAAGAACTTAAATTTAACTTACATTATAACAAGAGCAAAATAAGAGAGTGGCTACTCGATCAAGAGTTTATATATGAATAGTAGCTTAGGTGTAAATATTTTAATTTTTCATATATTTTCTTGTATTTAAAAAATAAATGTATATATAATTATTTGTATAAACATGTTTATTCTGATCTTTCCGGCTGTTAATTTTTATCTGTTATTCATTGTTTTTATAAATGTAAATAATATTATTAAGTCAGTATAAATATAATCTTCACCAACAAGCTACAAAAAGTGGCTTGGTGGGATTTTAGTTTTAGTATAAAATATAACAAGTGAATTTTTTTTTAAATTGTAAAAATGTATAATTATGCTTTAAAAAAAAAAAAAACTTTTTCGATTGAAATTGAAGCCTCTTTAAAATCATGCTGAAGACGATAGTTTCATTCAAAAAAATAATTGTAATGTTTCTGATCACATTGAGTCTCTCGGTCTATTTTGGTGCAAAAAAATAAAGAACTGCACCGAAAACGCGTACCTGTTCTAGTTAAACGCACTAACTGCAACGCTAACGGAGCGAATAAAAAAACTCGTATCTTGTATGTTCATTTTTGTGCATACAACAGAGAGGGAAAACGTTTTTGAAATGGAAGTCTAGACATTTACAGGGCTTTTGACATAGCATTGGCTGGTTTAAGTGGCCACTTTACATACAGTGTAACATTCACTATTCTGCCTGTGTTTAAACATCTACACATCCAAAACTCTTCCATCTGTTGACGTTTGTTAATTAAAAGAACTGAAACCTTTACCATGTGGGTGAGATTCAAATTTTTAATTTTTATACTTCTTATACAAGTTAATTTAATCAGCAATATTTTAAGTATATCGAAATGTTTATAAGCAGGCTATATTTCCTCCTTGGGGAGTTATTTAGATCTTAATTTGTTGCAACAGAGAGGGAAAATATTTTTGAATAGCGAATATAGAAGCGTAGGCATTTACACGTCTTATGACCTTTTATTGGCTGGTTTAAAATGTCATTTTACACACTGTTCAAGATTCACCATTCAACCTACGTTTATACATCTACATTTCCTCAACTCTTCCATCTGTTGACTTTTGTGAAGTTAATTATATATTGTTAAATTATATATTAAAATCGAAATCAAAACTGTAAACCTACTAATATTAATTTCGTACTAGTTGTCCGGTTTAAATTTCAGCCCTTGAGAAAAATAATAAAAGTAAAAAACCGCAAATCTTCGCCTCAGCTTTTTACACACGATAAAAATCCTCGGGCATTATTATAAATTGGTTCATATTTTTAGGTTTCATTACAAGGGTTGATTTTTTCTGCTAAGGGAGGTCCGATTTACTTACTCCCCTCGCTCCACCTGTCCCTTTCCTTAGCCCAAACGATATTGCCAATAAAAACAATAAAGTGTTATTCGTCCATATAAATCAACCTAAAAGGTACAAGGTGGTCGAAAAGTCGCCACCGCACCCGTACCTAGCATAAGTTTGCGGACTGTTAGTATTAGGGTTCCGTTACAATCCTTATATACGAGTATTATATGGACGTAAGATCGTTTATGATACTTTTGTTTATCGCTTACCATATAAAAATGAGCTTTTGAAGGAAAGGTAAACCTCACGTATCCATGCATCTAAACTTACTGCAATTTTGGTTAATGGTAAAATCTTTTTTTTAAAATAATCAAATTACTTCAAGTTAAAATGATGCGTAGAGCAGTGTTATTTAGTTATGAAAAACTTTATTGTTAACTACTAAAAATCGTGAAACGTATGCCGTTTCACGATTTTAAGTAGTAGAAACACAATTGAACGTAGTTATGCAGAAAGCAGCCAGTTCACAATTTCAAAAAAATGAGATATTTTTGCTATCGAGTGCAGTAAGATCAATTCTATGTTATATATATATTCCGCTAAATACAGCCAGACCGTTTTCAAACAAAAAAACTGTTAAAATCACCTTATGAAAATAGTGCCGATCACAAAAACGGAATTTCTCAATTTGCAGTAAACACCCACAGGACTAGAAAAAATTTACGGTACTTTAAAATTCATTTACACTGTTCAAATACATAATAAGATTATTGTTTGTAATATAAAAAAAAAACTAATGTATTCATTGTTAATCATTTGTCAAAGTCAAAAACATTCCAACTGTTGTGTAGATTTGATAATTCACTTTTCTCACAAAGGTGCTATTATCTCAGTTTAACTTTTCTATGGCTGGCTGCTTTCTGCATAACTTCGATCAATTATGGCGTTATCGTGTTTTTGTAGGAAAGGTAAAAAGATGAGAGAGCGGGCAATTTATATTTTCTTAGTGACCATGTTTTATAATAGGTACGAAGGATTCCTGGTTTAAGAATGAACATTTATGGTGTATTTTTTTTTCTCGTTCTTTTCCTCATGACTGAGAATGGCGGCTGCACTTGATTATTATTTTTGTGGTCTACCTCCAGGTGGTCCTATTCTGGGAAGAGTGAAGAGCATCAATCACTGAAGACTCCAGCGTAGATTTAATTAAGTCACTCCATCGCGGAGGTGAGCGACCAATGAATCTTCTTCCCTCCACTCCACCGATCAGAACGAACTTTTCGAGACTGTCTGGTTCTCTCCTGGCGATCTATCCAAAATAATGTAGGATTTGCCTATGACATATAATTGGCAGTTAGTCCGCAATATTTCATTCATTCAGTATAAGCACATTGGTACGCATCGCGTCCATGGAATCCGGAGCATTCCTTTCTAGCATCACATTTCGAAAGCATCAATATTTTTTCTCCCTGACTCACCTAATGTGCATATTTCTACTCCATGTTGGAATATGAAGAAAACCGGAGTTTCAACAAGATGAACCTTTGTTTTTTGGTAAAGCTTCGATCCTTCCATATCTTGACGAGTCTACCCATTGCACCGTTAGCCATACCGATCCGCCTTTTAATTTGTCACAACCATCGGTGTCCCTGATGTTTGAGCCCATGCATACAAAGTCAAGAATTTTTTTAAGATGATTTATTGACGAAGGAAGTTAATTGGCTTTATCGATTACCATTAGTTTGGACTTACTTAAAATTACGGTATATTGATAATAAATCGGCGCGCATGTTGGATATGAGCTTTCTCTACAAAATTGTTAATAACCTAATTGATAGCCCAGAAATTGTTAGAGGCATTTCATATCAATCTGTACTCTTCGACATTCCTAACTCAATGACTAATTATTTGAAAAATAACACTATAGCGACAGTTTAAGTGACATCGACATATTACATTTTATTACATATTACATATTTTTATCAAATCTGTTAAAGACATTTTAAATTTATCTCCTGCTTGACTTTTAACTTTTAATTTGACTTTTAATTTTATCTTTCAATGTAACTTTTTAATTTCAATTCTAAATTTTAAGTTTTGATTTTTACATGTGATTTAAACTTTTAGCTTTAAATTAAATTTTAATTTTTACTTTTAATTTTAATTTTGACTTTTGATTTCAACTGTTAATTTATATTAATAAATTACAACAGGGATGGAGAATACCTTAAATAAGGTAAGATGGAAGTCTAGACATTTACAGGGCTTATGACCTGTCATTGGCTGGTTTAAGTGGCCACTTTACACACTGTGTAACATTCACCATTTTGTCTATGTTTGAACATCCAAATTTCTTAAATTCTTCCATTTGTTGATTTTAGTGAAGAAAACCGTATTCTGTAAAAAAGCATTTTATTTTAAAATTTAACTGATACACACTGAATGAATAATGTGCGACGAGTCCTATACAATACGAGTACGATAGGTAACCACAAAATGCAGTAAATACGATATTATGTCAACAATAAAATAAGTTTTGACAATACGCGAACGTTGATTCAAAACGAACATACAAATACATATTAAATGCATCTACATAATATATAAATAAGAATAACATATTAGTTTGATAGAAAAGATTAGAATTATAAAAATCAGGTGTCACAAACAGTTGGCCCGCAGTACGGGGATACATAATTATATTAAAAGATCTTCTCACTATAAAACTTATATTTATTCAGGGATAGAGAGCAACGGAGAGGAGGATGCGGACAAAAGCAATTTATTACCTATGGCAGTTTTGATAAATTTAATATGTTTGGTAAATATATCTATGTCGTTAAATTTCCTATTATACGTATCCATAATACGGTTAATCGTTGCGTTTTTTGACAAATTTGTTCTGCATTTAGGTATGTGGAAAAGTTGTGTATAACGCGTTTGTCTCTGTGGTACCTTAAGATGAATGCGGGTAACCAATTCGGGGGAATTTATTTTATCAGATATAATGTTGGTGAGTAACACTGTATCAGCCGTGGTTCGTATCGGTATCGGTATTTTGAAATGGTTTACCTGTGCGTAATATGAATCCTAGCTTAATGCATAACTACGCTCAATTCCTCATCCAGTAACAAAAAAATATCCAGATTCGGTGCGCTTCGTCTACCAATACAGTCCCCTATACACCATTGGATGCCGGTAAAGGCGTTGTTTCAAATATGTTTGTGAAGCTAAAAAATACAGTTCATGGTATGAAACGTTTTATTTAATTTAAATGTTTATACTACACAACTGCAAATTACATTGTATTTATGTAGGTTAATAATCAGGTTTATACAAAAACGTGTTGTAAAAAAGAGCGCATAAGATACAATATACGGTCCAAATAGTAAACAAAGAAAGCTAAGCCACTAATTCTCATTATGAGACATGGTTAGACAAGTAGAGTCTAAAACTGGTAATTATAGCATAAAAAAGATTAATTTCACTCGGTAGGGTGTTTAACGGACCAATCATCCTCCCCATAGGCATAATCAACAGTAAATATGTTCTAGAATAGAACCAAAATCCTGGACGACTGTTCTTGACTCGATGGCTGCTCTCGAGTAACAATCTTAAAGATACCTGTAAGTAATCATCAAATCAGAAGCACTCACCAGGGTTTTGCTTCTATTTAACATATAAACTGTATTTTTCTATCCAACTGGACGCATAAAAAACTGAGATAAAAAAGATTTAATGTAATAAAACTTTTAATGCGTTCTTGTCAACCGTGCTTGTATATTTTACAATACACCAACCAGGTTGTAAATCTTTAGCGTCGTAGACATATTTTTACTGACAGTTTGAACTGTGTTGACACCAGTTCATGTCAGAACTTCGAGACGCAAACCTGACTAGGGATGACGCACATGAGTATACAACAGGGGCAAATCGTCAAAATAAGCTATTATGCACAGCTAACCATTATTTTTTACTTTCGATAATAATGTTTTATAGGAAATATGTTTATACGAAAATAAATAAAACAATTGTTACTTAATGTTCTTTAATATTTTTATAAAACCACTTACTGACTTTTCTATTTATTTATTTTTTATATATACGGCCTAAGCCAATTACAACAGTTACATGAAGAAACATAAATGCAAGAAACTGAACAAAAAGAACATAAAACAATGTAGCAAAGACAAACAAAGGCAAAACAAATTTGGAAAATAATATATTCATAAAAACGAAAGGTTTAAGACTTCGAGCTAAACCATGCCAATCCAACTTCATCCTACACTGTTTAGTCGCGAAGAGATCTACAAAAAGCCGGAAGATCTATCTCAAAGAATTTCAAGTCGTGTGATGAATTGATTAATTAACACATTCTGGACATTGGGGCATAAAAACAAAAGTTGCTTTTAAAAGATTTAATAAATAGCAAATATTGTCTATGTCTACCGGTTTCGAGATGTACCCTACAAAGTTAATTCTTTAAATATTTATAATATAAAACAATTGGTATTTATTACAAATTACCTCCACTTACATATCTTCCCACAAAAAAATATCTATGAAGTTCACCCAGCGCCCATTTTCAGCAACCCGTTTTCAGTGAACGATGAAACTAGCCGATTACCTTAGCTTAGATTCTCCACAAAAAAAACACTATATTTTACATCAGTTAGCTTTTTTTTACTAACGCAAGGTTGCAGATTACAAATATTATTTTAAGATTCTCTATTTGGAAACTAGAATTTTGAACATTATTTTCGATGGACTATTTTTTTTGATAGGATACCGTTAACAATGTATCACATAGAACATGTGGCGTTCGCAGTGGCCGTTTTTGGCATTATTCATTTCGAAAAAAATTGGACACTGTTCAGTGTTGACAGTTTTTGCAGAATATCATTGTGGTATTTGTTTAATCTTTTGTACAAGTATTGTATTAAAATAGTCTAGAATAAAGCTACGTTTATCGCGTGGTTAGTAATAATTGTTTACTGAGTAAATTTTCACAGAATCACAGTAAAAAAATCATTTATAATTACATTACATATAAAAATGGGTGTGCCACAGCATCTCACATTACTGGTGAAAAATTTATATACGAATGGGTTGGCAAGAGTAAGGACGGAGAATGCACTGTCAGCTCCATTTAAAGCATAAAGAGGTGTGCTTCAAGGTTACATCTTGTCGCCAAAACTTTTCAACATTTACTGTGAATATATTATTAGAAGAGCGCTTGATGGGTGGAATAGAGGCGTCAAAGTAGGAAGTCAACAAATACCAAATCTGAGATATGCAGACGACACGGCACTGATTGCCAAACATGAAACTGAGCTAGCAGAAGCCTTCAGATGAATAGAGTTGGAGAGTGAGGCTCTGGGTCTGAAAATTAATAAAAATAAGACAAAGCTAATGATTGTAGAAAGAGCTGGCAGTCTCCTAAGAACAAAACAGATGCAAGACCTTGAGCTGATAGATGATTTTGTATACCTCGGCTCGGTTATTTCCAACAACGGCAGTTGCAGACCTGAGATTGGTCGCAGGATTCAAATGGCCAAAGAAACAATGAACCGTTTGGATAAGATTTGGCGAGATCGAGGTATATCAATAAACTCAAAAAAGCGGTTGATGGAAGCCCTGGTATTCTCCGTTTTCCTATATGGGGCTGAAACGTGGACAATGCGTGCATACGAGAGGAAAATGATCGATGCATTCGAGATGTAGTGTTAGATAAGGCTGCTGCGTGTGCCTTGGACAGCCAGAAGAACGAATGCATCGATACTGGAATAGCTCTATATTACAACTCGTCTATCAGTGGTGTGTTTAAGAAGAATACTGGCTTTCTTAGGACATATTGCTAGATGTGAGCCAGACAATCTAGAAAAAGCAATAATGTTTGGCCGAGTTGAAGATAGGAGAAACCGGGTAGAATCCCATATAGATGGACTGATCAAATAAAGGTGGCTACGGGGCTAAAATTTGATGAGTCAGTTCGCCGGGCTGAGGACAGACTAGAGTTGAACAAAATAATCAGAAGTGTTCATGGTGATCACGATCTTCAGCATTGAGGGACCGACTTGGAAGAAGAAGACATATATATTATATACTTATATGTGGGTATAAATTAATAAACATTTTTTGCAGATTACCTATAAAATAAATCACGGCTTGCTACTGGTAAACAGTTGACCGAGAGCCGTGAAGAGGGACATGGAACAATAATGTTAAGAGTAGGTTGGTTAATTGTAATTATTTAACGCCTGGCGTGATAACTCCAGTGTGCTTAAATTATTCACACGAATATTAAATGGTGGATAGTCCATATTTACCTATTGGTTTTGTGAATAGTATATTTTGACATTCAAGTTTAGTTCAACCTCATTATTTGTAACTTAATTTACGGAATTCGGTTCAACTTGCTTAACTAAGTAAGAAGTACTGTACCTTCTAACCAAGCGGTTGCTTGCTAAGGTGGGGCCGGGTCCGTTCACTGTAGTTCCAATAAAAAAACTTTTTTCCTTTTGCAAATACTTCTAAATATGTATTTATATATTCTTACATATTTATTTGTCCAACCGTCTTAGCCTATAAATAATATCAAACCTGGCGAAATATATATGAATTGGATTATTTTCTACTGTACTGTGAACATTCTTTTTCAAACGTCTCATGATGCCCGGATAATATTATTTATTTACGGTTTGTCCTTTTAGAAGAAATTTCAAGTGTCAAACACCACAATAATTAAATAATGCAATCAATTAATCAATTCGATTTGCGCTATCCGTTGACGTTTTTTGATGAAATTCCACTGTAATTAGGTAATATCAAATATTTTTATAAAAGTTTTAAATTGTAATACTTGGCACAATTCCACTTATAATTTATTTGACCAATCAGCACTTTCACCCTCTAATTACCAGTCCAAAGATGCCCGTAAGAGAGCGATAGCGCTAATTGGTCAAATAAATATCTAATTGTTAAAGTACCAAGTATGTAGTTACTTATATTGATACAATTTAAAACATTTAAGTTTGTAAGTGAAAATTCTTGATGGAAGTTCATTGTAATTTATTATATAAATTAAAGACGAGTGATACTTTAATCCACAAATTTGGAATATCCAGTGACCGGTTTTATCGCTTTCGCGAATTGATCATGTCCAATCAATTTAATCCCAGTCAGTGAAGAATTCACTTCCCTCTCTTTTCAATCCAATGAAGTACATATTATGTACTTCTGGATTACTTTCTTTCAGCACTAAAATGCTAAGGCTACCAGATTTCAGAGAGCTCCTTCGGGCAGCTTTTCTCGTTTGACAACGAGCAAATTTTCCGTGTATGTGGGCAACGCCAAGGAGACTTATGTCCTCAGATGCGGTGTGCGGTATGTTGTGGGCAAGCTTTCGGGACATCTTTGAGACTCAATGTATTTATTCAATGTATTTATAAAAAACAGAAGTAAATCCTTACCTATCTATCGAGATAATTCAAAATTATATGAAAGTAAATTAAATAAAGTTTCTTTTATCTCAAGAATCATTATCAATTTTTTTTCGGGTTAACTAATGACTTGATATTATGCTATTTTAATGAGTTTAGGTTTTTTTTTTTTAGTGCCCCGTCTTTCGTGAGTGTGATTACATAGAGAAGATATTCCAAATTTTTGGATCAAAGTATCACTCGTCTTTTATTTATACAATACATTGTTACATATATTTAAAACTTATTACCTAATTTCAATTCATAATTTAATAACATTTTGGATATTGTTTATTTAAGTCCTTTTTCACATGGTAAATAGAAGAAAGTTCTGTCCTAGGAATCAACCAATGTCCACGTATGAATAGCAATATGTATGACAAAACATTGTACTGGGACATTGCCACCGAGATAGATGGGCAGGCCGAACAATGATTACGCCTTTTTTAAAAATTATTTTTGTTATTCAGTTCGTTCTCTAACGATTCCAATATATCTAGGAATGAAATTGAATATATTTTTCGCGAACTCGCTCGTAATAAACCCCGTCGGATATTCATTTTAGCAACGCTCGCGTGTGAACTGCGGTCAAATTTTTGTATTGTCCAAGCGTTTTATCTTTCTCAGTCGAGGCTGTTCATAGAGTTACGACAAGACAATACTGTCATATTTATCTATTTTATTAACCACACGTAAACGGTACACGCTTGACATTATTTGTTGAGTTTGTTTTCGTTTTGTTACTAATACTAATACGAAACACTAACGAGTATACATGTGGCATAGTAATAAAAAAATATTACCTCAGTCTAGTAAGACAAGTTTTTAAATATATTTATAAGTAACCTTTTTTTATACTAAAGGTAAATAGCAATATCAGGTATAGTTATTTTATCATGTAAGCTTTAGTATACCCAAGAAAATGTAAAAGGTAAGACCTTCTGGATATATGCATATTAATATTTCAGATATTTCTTAAAGAAAGTGACCAAAGCAGGTCACAATAATCCATATACTATTTTAATATAAAAAGTAATATTTGTATGTGTATTCTAGATCGACTAAATAACTACCTGACCAATTATCGTGCGGTTTTTTCAGAATGATGAAATTTGTTCTAGGCTTTTTACAGCTCTTTAAATCTTAAATCTAATCATTAGAAAAAAGTTAGGAGTGTAAATGTTATATTCATCAACCTACCAGGGTTGTATTTGACGAGTATGCATATACTAAAAAATTGGGAAGATATTTTTTTTGTATATACTCGTACATAGATTAGAATCGAATGTTTACAAAGAGAGTTAGTTTTTTTTGTGGATTCTAATCAAATTCTCTCCTTAAAGTCATTTTTATTTCTTAACATTTTTTTCTTTTTACTGGATTTTTGGTATTACGGAAATAATATAACTGACATTCAATACGAAAATCGTAATCCTACATTAAGTGCAAAAAAAGTACAGAGTTTGACATTTACAGAAATATTTCTAAATGTGAATAATAATAATTTTAAGTTATGGAATTCGACCATACACAAGTAATTAGGTAATTAAAACGCAAAGTTTCAACACCTATTTTACCTTTATTCAAACGGTTTTTACACGGTTTTAAGATACAATTTGGTTTCGAATTAAATGTCAAGCTTACGTCAAGCGCTCGAAATCCAGCTGGCAGTTAAAGATTGACAAAATTCGTATTGGGAATGACTGATGATTTGGGCATGAGTTAAGTGTCATAATTTTAGAAAGCTTAAGGTACATTATGTGTATTTATAGGGCAATAGTTAAATTTATGAAAACCAAACATGTTTCTATGGTAACGTAAAATCATCATAAAGCGAAGATTTGTATGTATACTTAACAATGCTTAAAAGAAACGCGGTCTGATTTTTCTTCATACAAACGTATTTCCATATTTTTTCTCCGGATTAGGACACTTGAACATTGTTTTTTTTCTACACATTATAGATAACTACTTTTAACGTTCTCTTTAGTTTTTTTTTGATAAATTTAGTTTTGGAACTAGAACTATCCAAAAACTCATAAAAGCGCCCAGTTTTATCTGCTGTCTTTGGGCGCACGGTATGGAAATGTGATACCTATTTATAAAAAATGCAAAAACAAACAAAAAAACTTTTTTTTTTCGTTACTCTGACAAAAAAATTACAAAATCGGCTCAATTTTGATGTACGGAAGACGAGACAACGAAACATTGTATATTTAAGGTATACATTATTTAGTTAGGCACCTTTTAACGTACGACATGCAGTTGTCTTTTTCGCACAGTATCGGGGGGCATCAGCAAGACAGTGACATAAAAACAATGTTCAAATACCGTTTTATCAAAATTCACTGTCACCGCATATCTTTACAATTTAGATTATCCGAAACACAAAAATAATAATGTATATGTACATATCTAATTTGAACTAAATACAATAATTAATATCTAATTTTTGATTGTGTTAATTTAATACTAGCATGTACTCAAATCTAACAATACGAAAGCAGTGCCGGGTTCAACTCGTTTTATGTAAATATATAATATTTATATTTAATTTTTGTTAGTTTGGTTTTGGTTATAAGTTAGGAAGTAGTTTTCAAAAACGGTCATGTACAAAAACGCGATTTTTTTAGAATGTTTTTTCACATTCATTTTCGAGCATCGTTTTTGCTTCAAATGTATCAATATCACTGCTGTTTGAACATGGATTAAATATTTTTAAATTGCTAAATTTTAAATTTTCTTCACTGTTCTGCTTCAATATACAAACTTTAGAACCTAAAAGTCACATTTACTCAAATTTAACAGAAGTGGTCATGGCATTTTCGAAAATTACGTCTTCACAATAAATATTTTATATTTATTATTATTCTCTGTTTTTATTTCTTTTAGTGATCCACCTCAATGTTCCTTTCAAGAAGAGAGAGTTGTTTTGCTTCTACTGAACTCTAAATTTCATAATCTTATGCCAAACAATAAACATCATTAATTCAATATGGGCAGGTTTATTCCATACATTTGTTAAGAACTTAGTACTTGGAAACAACTAAGTTAATTATTCTAATAAACTAAACAGAAGCCCGTAGACAAAAGGAAGGAAGTACGATTTTAACCGTGATCATATTTTCGTTTTCCAAAATGCATAAACCAATTCGCAGAATAAAACTATTTAACGAAAAACTCCTAAAATTAACATAAGTTTATAAAGTTACGCCATACAGTGAAAAAACTTTAGAAAAAACACGAACCGATTGTTTTCAAAAAATTGAGTCGTAAAATTTCATAATTATTTTGTATTTGTTGTATTTTTAAAGTTTATATAGGAGTATGGAGTAAATGGTAACCTGACAAGGGCTATTGCGTCACTGTATAAGGACAGCACAGCATGTGTGAAGGTGAATGGGTCATTCACATCGTGGTTTAATAATCCGAAAGGAGTCAAACAGGGATGTGTAATGTCACTATGGTTGTTCAACATTTACATCGATAACTGTATGAAAGAACTGAAAGATTTAAGAATGGGAGCAAAAATGAGTGGTATAACTGTTATCTGTCTTCTGTATGCGGATGATGTCGTGTTTCTTGCTAGCAGCAAAGAAGACCTTCAATTCTTGGTAACAAAAGTCTACTATGCGTGCAAGAAAAGCGATTTGCTTATGAATGTTAATAAATCGAAAGTGACGGTTTTTGAAAGGGATGAAAATATAACTTAATGTGAGATCAGCGTGAACGGAGATATTCTGAATCAGGTAGAAGAATTTGTGTACCTGGGAAGTATGCTTACTAGGGACGGAAAGACCGAGAAAGATATTGAAAGAAGGGTGAGTGCCGGGAACAGGGTGAACGGTGCACTAAAATCTACTTTGGCAAACAAATGTTTATCGCAGGAGGCTAAACTAGCAGTTCACAACGGAGTTTTAGTTCCAACTCTAATGTATGGGAGCGAAGTATGGAATTGGAAAAATGATGATGAAAGTAGGTTGAATGCTGTCGAAATGCGATCCCTCAGGCGAATGTGTGGTAAAACGATGTATGATAGGTGCACAAATGTCGAGATCCGTGAAGTGTGTAAGGCTGAGACATGCATTATTGACAGAATCAAGAAAGGGGTGCTGCGTTGGTTTGGACATGTAGAGCGAATGGACAGCAAAAGAACGGCTAAAAGGATCTACGATGCAAATGTTGATGGATGCAGAAAACGAGGAAGACCAAGATAGACATGGCACGATCAACTCCATCAAATACTTGAAGATGGACATGTCAATAGTAGGAATAATCGGCGTGCGTGCATGAGAAGATGTATGAATGTAGAGGAAGCGAGGTCTATATGCCTAGATAGAGTATTATGGCGTTCTATCCTCTCTGCCTACTCCTACGGGGAAACGGCGTGATGGTTTGTTGTTGTTGTTGTTGTTATTGTTGTTGTTGTTGTTATATAGGAAAATATTAATACTCATTACACCATCGTTTCTCTTTCATAATAAACATTTTTGCGTAGTGAAACATGTAGTATTATGGTGTCATTAATGAACAGTGTTTGAAGCGTTAGGTCAGGCTGCTTTTGGAAACTTGAGGAAAAAAATGAAAAAAAAGAAATCTTAAACAACCTAAAGGCCAAAGACTACAACTTTTGTGTTCTGCCGGTGACAACATACAGTCTTGAAACCATGTCACTCGCTGTCAGAAGTGTCCACAAATTTAAGTGCATTCAGCGGTCTATGGAAAGCAAATGTTGGTCGTTTTCTTAAGAGGCCGAATAAATAACGAAAAAATTAGATGCCGTACAAAGGTCTCCAATATTGCAGGAGAAGTGGAAAGACAAAAATGGCAGTGGGCGGGTCATGTAGACAAGAAGTTAATAAATGGACCCCATTGTAGGTATTCTGATACGAAGTTTAAATTTATCTACAAAGCAAAATTAAGTTTTTTATTTTAAAAATTTAATACGTTTACAATTGTTTATTCTAAACATGTTAAATTATCGATTACCAAGGAAGAACTTTGAATTTTCATACAAGTATTATCAAGTATAGAAATATCGATATTAGTTTATACCGTCTCAGTATATACCGATGAATACAGCCGTTCATAATCACAGCCCTAAAAAAAATTCTATAAATGCTTAGACTAACATATTGTCTTCTCAAAATGTTATCTATCTCTGTTGTAATATGATAATAAAATTAATGGTAAATAGTAGTTTAGATTTCATTTTTACCCATACTTGATACAAAATATGTTATATGATCTCGAAAATAAAAATCCTTGTAGGTGTACTACACAATCGAGGCTATTTTTTAAACTCTTTTTTATGTAGTCTCAAAAAACTCAATCATAATATGGACATTAAAAACTGGAGTTATCTTTTTACCTTCATTTTGATTTCAATTTTTTTTGCCACATTTTCATTTGTAACAGAATTTTTAAAACTCTCCTGTTTACAAAATAACTCATATTCAACATTGCATCTAAACTTTATTTATATGTGCTACTTAAATGAATATATGTAGTTTACTTACCATATGACTAAAATGCCTTGTGACTTGAGAAAGTGTATAAAAAAACATTTTCTAAATGCGATATTACAAAATTTAGCACTTTGAAAGCAAGATACCAAAAGAAATGCATAAAAAATGAGGCTATCTTGTCGTTTGCAACGTTACCCATAATTTGACTAAACGAATATGACGTCATTCTGACGTCAGTCTAAATAAAATACGGTTGGAACGGAATGCAAATGCCACTATGAATGACTTTGAATAGAGTAATTCTATCTAGAAATAAAATGGAAATAGTAAAGAAGCATTTGCTGTATATTTTTGAGTTCACATGCTAACTCTTACAGGCGTGTAATTTCCATAAAACTGTCAAGTATTAAAGCTTATAATCGGTTATGATGAATACTCTATAATTGTAATACTTCTTTTAATTTTAAATAATATAACATATTCAAATACTCAGGACCATTAGTAAGAGTCGTTGGTTTTATAATAAATATATGAAATATATTATATCTCAATAATTTGTTACTATGTTTTAGATTAAATTTATGCATTGAACTAACCGAATTACTATCCAATAATATTATAGTTTCGCAATTTTAATGGTAGTCGATTTAATTCTTGCTGCAAAAGCCCTGGAGGGTGTGGCCGTCCACAAAAGCTTTGAAAGCATTTTTCACTGACTTCTCTGAGTAAATTTTTTCCCTTGTAAAAAAATATTTATTTACTTTTAAAAAGATTATCAGTTAGAGCAAGTACGGCAAGTAAATGGGTGACGGAAAGTCTCAATTTTCAGTGTTTTGTAACTTCAAGACCATATGCCGTGAAGTGTGTGGTCGGGCGTTGTCAGCAAGCAGCAGTGATGATGAGTGATCGACCAGCTTTGCTAGTTTTTCTGCAGACTTTCTCCTCTCCTTCATTGTCTGCAATTTTTGACAATAACATATCATATGTGAATAATTACAATTCAACCAGATTCCATTATGGTGTGGTGAATAACGCCGATACAGGACCATCATATCGTTACCAAAAGCTCATTTATGGTGATCTTTCATTTTAGGCATTATTTGGCTGGAGCCTTTTGATTCAATCATAAAACAAAGGCATGCTGACATTGACGTGCGCTTGACGCATCCTTTTATTCGGCTCACAGAGTACCTATTTCTCGAGATTTTTTCTTTTCCAACTTTGTGTGAATTATTCACATTGACATATTATGTAAACACTGGATGTAGCACTAAACACTCGTCTTTTGTTCCATCCAACCTAAGTTTTGGAACTTAACTTGAAGTCAGTAAACGTGAAGCAGCGTAAAAAAGCGCGACATACAGTTTCGAATTCATGGCTAATTGGCATAGTCCGTTTTTTTTACTCTACTCTGCGTTTTGCACGTCAGCGTTTACACGATAATACTCATTTTTCGAAACATGATTTCAAAATATTGTTTTATGAAGCAACATCTCTATTAAATCATATCTCAGTGAAAATACTAAGTATTGTTTTATAACAAACTTTAAAAGCTGCTTCTAGCTCAGTCGTAGTTTGAGATAAGTCAGCTTTCAATAATGCTCCTAACTCTTTATCTTCAACCTTGGTCTCCAGTTTTTCACGAGGTTCAATATTGGGGTTGAAATTTCCCGAAAGGAAGCAGTCAAACAAAAACGGGAGGTTCGTTTATGGTTTTTAGCCCATACACATCCTTGATGTTGCACCATGCTGGTACCGCGACGGAACTCGTATTTAAATAATATGCAAATTTTCAACTTTATTAAATTCATGAAATCATCTGCGCAAAAACAAATGTCAAAAACACAAAAGTCGAACTGACTTTCAAAGTAAAATAAAGAATTTAAATAAAAAATCTACAAAAACGAAAGATACTCACGTTCAAATTCGTCAGTTTGTAAAAAACCGTCATTTCAAAAATAAGCACCTAAATATACAGGCCAAAGATTTAATTTTTAAAAGAAAATGCAAACCATCTTTATTCTTCTATTGGCTCTAAACAGTGTTGTCAAAAGGGTTTTCTCCAGTTTTCCAATCGCAGTGTATTGTCAATTGTTTGTAATACATATTAATAAAAACATTTGTTATCAGCCTAGCTAAGAATTGAATTAGGTACCTCAGACGTGGTAGGCAAGCTTACTTATCAACGCACTACGACGTTGATTAATTAAATAATCTTTCCTCTACTTCCTTTGTCAGAATTTTTACCAGCGAATAGACAGAGTAAAAAATACACAGAATATGCACTGCGCAATTTTTGAGACCTAAGAAACACAGGCCGATTGTTTTTCTTGAATGAAGGACCAATTTACAGTTGATGATGCTGTGCGGAGGATGATTGGTCTTTCGAACTGCCTACCAAGTAAGGTGGATCTTTTCCATGCTATAATTATTTTTAGTTTTAGATTATTCCTCTTTAACTATGTACCATTATGTATAATGGTGATTTAGTTCTTTTTGTATTTTATTGTCTTGATGGACTACGTGTTTATACGTCTGTACCTCTAAATCATGAATACAGCCTCGTGGTGTATTAGTCAGCGCGTAAGCTTACCATGCAAGAGGTCTCAGGCTCGACTCCCGACATGGTTCATATGAAATATTTATTTAAAAGGGTGTTTTCACACTAGAATATTTCATAGTCCCTGGTCTGGTACCTGAAGCGTAAGACTGATCATCTTACCTTCATGTAAAAAAAATCATAGATACGCTGCGATCGGTGAACTAATACAGTACCCTATGCACCATTAGGTGTAAAAAAGGAATAATGATGATGATTTCCTCTTAATTGTCTATTTATTTATTTATTTATTCATTCAAAATTACACTAGTTTAAATATTAATGAACTAATTAAGGCTTTTTAGGCTATGCCCGTGTCAAGCCACAATAAATAACAATAAAAATATATAGTTAAATTAATTAGATCAAATTATAATGACATAACAACCTAGTTGACATAACAATCTAGGAAAAAAAAGTAAATGTAATAAATAATAAAATTACAAAGAATACAATGCAAAAAAGATAGTAGGTAGTAAAATTATAGTAAAATAGAGTAGTATTAATAAAAAAAAACAAAATAAGAGTATCATTGCAATCAACAGAAAAAGAATATATATATATAAAAACGTAATTGAAATGATAATTGAGATATGTTTTCTAGAAATTCACTCAATACTTTAGTAAGAAATATAAGAAATAGGAGCAATAAATCATATGCCAAATAATAGTATGTACTAAATTAAATTATACAAAACTACATAATGTAAAAACATAAAAATATCAAGATATTTTTATGTTTTTTCTATTATCCGCTAGTTTTGCATGTTTCTTAAATAGTCATATTTACATTGTAATTGGCATATGTGCTGTAATGTAGATGTAAATTTTAAACTAATATATATTTTTTTTCTTTATATAACGTGTTTTGTAATACTAAGACACAATATATAAACAAAAAATAAATTTACATAGGGCAAAAATTGAAAGACAAGGGAAACGATATTAAATATAATATTTCCTTTCATCTCTTAGCTTATGTAAGTGGTTTAAGTGGATAGTCATAGCCAGAAGATCCATTTCACCCCCCAGCGTAATATCGATTACAGAGATATCACCGGGTCTGCCTGTGGTAACACTTGGTCCAGATTGCCAAGGTGAGATTAGCCGGAAACTGGAATGATTGATTGTTATTGGCCAACCCGGTGTCAGATCTGTAACGGGACAACTGTCCCGAGGAAAAGATTTACTGCGTGTAATATTGCTTGACACTTAAGATAATGATGTACCCACGAATTACGACGAATTTTCTAAATAGATAGATATCTCAAGAGGCGAAGATATTTATTCTTAACAACACATGTGTGACTATATAAACATATTTAAAACATTGTAACATTCACCCTTTCTCGTATGCTTGAACTTACAATATTGTTCATTTTTGGAACATGGATAAAATATAATGATTCATCGTCATATCCATATCAGCACCTAGTAATGCATAAGTTACTGCATTGGCACTCCAATTGCAGCGTAAATATATCATTTTTGTGGCATAGAAGGTAAGGTGATCAGTCGTTTTCATCATGTGCCAGTCCAGGCAAATTGAAACATTGCCTTACCTGGATCCGTTTTAAAGGTCTTGTAGCCTCTTTTCAGATCCGCACATTGCAAAAACGCTTAGAATTTTTTTGCTGGTACGTATGGTTAATATTTTTTTTTTCATTAATTCTTTGTTTACAAAAGATTCGTGCTTTTCTCTTTTCAGAATTTATATTTACTGCTTTCAATGCCCCTATCGCCGTCAAAGTAATCTAAGTATATTCAATCATTTTGTGGTCACCCTGAGTCTTATCTTAATTCTAACGGTGACATGATATGTTAGTTTATTAGTTTGTTAGTAAACCGGAAGAAACAAGTTCGATTAGGAGAAATAGAACCGTTACCACCCCTCTACCTCTTCTGTTTACATGACTTAAATTCGATTCTGTATTCCCGTCATGAAGATCATTCGATGAAAATCCTATTAGAGCCAAAAAACAATGCGCATTTAGATTTTTCGAAGACCATCCAACTTTTCTACCCATAAGCTAGCAAATTTTGCGAGTTTGCCAAAATTGTTCGAATTGCAGAAACAATCGGGATTCTATGTCAGTCTCATTACCTCCGTCAAGTCATCGAGCATTGTCTCCCTTTCCACGTTAATAATAGGACATCTTCAAAGGATGTGTCCACTGTTTGCATGCCCAAGCCGCAAACACAATTTGGATTCTTAGCAAGGGCAAATTCATAGAGTCTGCCCCTGAATTCACCATGATCCGTTATTAGCTGGACGTACGTTACGTATTGACTTATTTTAAGGGACTTTAACTCCATCCTGCTGAAAATATTCTAGAAAAAAGAATGAGTCCATCTCCCTGCAGGCTCTGAGTCCCATCTGATAAGCCATTTATAAAGCATCTTTATTCTGACAGCAGCAATCAGGGGAACTAGTCGGACATTTTTACGCAGCTGGAAGGTTAAGCCAAAATAATCTACTTTCTCACATATGTTAGTTTTTTCACCACGTCAGACTCCATCACCTCCAAATCGGCTGGAAGTTTTCCCGCAAGGACTGGAAATACTGCCGTCAATACAGTCCTATATGTTCTAATGATGGCAAGCAGAAGTGGTGTTAGCCCACTTAGAAAAGCTCTTTGTATGTATGCGCGATGGCACCACACTTTAGCCGGGTATGACAATTAGGCGACTTAAATACCCCTGTAGATCCGTCTAACTGCGTCCCTACCCAACCCTCAGGTGGCCACACTGACTCTTCTCACCTTCATAAAAAAGAGTATGGGCCTTGCTCAAAATATCTTCAACGTGAGTCAAGAAAGATTCCGATCTACCCAGAGTTACACCAAGGTACCCGCGACACTGTCGTGAAAGTGGACTTTGACACCAATTATCTTCATTGTTAGGTTTCTTTCCCTCTCAAACCCACCTTTCATCATTAATCACATTGTGTTTTCCAGTGGAAATGTTAGTGTGTTATTTTAACCTCATGTCTAAACATTAAATGCATGCATTAAACCTATTGCTATCCTACCATTACATTATTATTCTCTTCTGCTATTGCTCAAAAATTACTTCGAAAAGCCATTTGGATTCTGCGCGCAGTGTTAATTCTTACAATTTAAGAAAAAAAAACTAGTGACAACCTCGTTTCTTTTATTGATAATTTTTCAATCATCTGTTTTGTAAACATTTTTAAAAATTAAATAGACTCGCATTTGCCGCAAGTGGTTTTTTATATTTTACTTTCCGGATTTCCAGGCGATTTAATTGGCAACCCTTATGTTGTGCTATGTTCAGTTACTCGTACAGTGATTAGTAAAATCTTTAAGACCCATGTTATTACCCATGATTTTATCGAATTTGCTTTATAAATGAACCCCTTAAAATTAATTGAAAATTTTTGAGCAATCATTTGCTATATACACAATTTTACCTCAGACTCAATCAACTAAAAAACTATTTAATAAAAAAATAAAAAATTGAAGCGATTGCCTTTGTTCTCGAAGTTTCTAAACGTATTCAAACAGAATTCGTCTCTAAAATATTTTTAATTTATATAACACCAAAATATGTTTTTTACTGTTTACTTAGTGCCTCCTGTATGGAACCAATGAAATAATTTCATGTTAAGTTTCACGAGCTAAACTAATTTTAATCACTAATCCTTGTGAATAATGTAATATTCAACACGACGGATTCATTCCTTATATAGTTTGAGTGTCTCTCCTAATTTTATATAGGTGTTTCCATAAGTAACAGACCTTAGACCTACCATAATAAGTCAAGTCAATACTTTATGTAAAAAGTGTAATTAGGACTATTTGAAAAATTTATAATAACCAAGCTATGAGCAACAATTATGAAGATGTCAAGTTTTTTCTAATCATTGAAGTATATTAGCTAAATATTTAGGAAATTAAATAGTCCACGTGTATAAATTATTTTTTTAAATAATTGAGTGTCTTTTTTTATCTTAAAAATAGTGATTAATACTGAACTCATATATATGGGCTGAGATTTAAATATTTTTATTCGTATCTTAGTTTTTCAATGATCATAAAAAATTGCAGCCATAAATAGAAAAATTAAAGCAATATTTTTAATATATGCAAGTGTTAGTATACGAAGGATGGTTATTTTTTCGATAAGGACTTCTGATGAGTCTCGCCCACGTCAATATGGCTTTCAGATATTTTTTTCAAAATATTTAAAAGTTTGAAGAATTGCAAACATGGAAAATGATTTTTAATCATATTTAAAATGGTTAACCTGTACTTCCAAATAACATGTCTACAAGATTTGCAACATTTAATTTTTAAAGTTGTTTTTCGAAAGATACAGGCCACGTTTGAAATGCTTTGTGGCCTTTCCGAAATTTTCCTTTAAAACACTTACAAGGTGTTGATATTTGACATCCGTGCAGTATAAAACAGGCGTTTGAAACCTACATAATATTTTTAAATGTTGGAAAACAAGTGGAAAAGAAAACGCAATACTAATGAATGTTTTCTAATAAACAAATTCAGACGAAAACTTTCAACAAACAACAGAACTTTCCCGTGCGTCCTCTTAAACTAACTTTTTCTTATTTTATTGTGTATTTTTTTCTATTCCGCAGTTTAATTGTGTTTTTTATTCGACTTCCTCTCGGGAACATTACCGTTGCCCAAAGGTATGCGAAGTTTCAAAAGGAAAAACTCGAAGTTAATTTATAAGGGCGACCTCTCGGATTAGGCTTTTTTTTTACTTCACAAAGAGACAAGTGAGGATATGCTATCAAAGTTTAAGTCATCAGCCAACAGTTGAGACTAACGCATAAAAGAAATTCTTAAGTCCTTATTAAATCAGAAGACATGAGAAGATATAAAACTTTGATTCAAAAAGGAAACGACGGGTCTGGTTGAAAAATACAAAATATTTTATATCGTTATCCAAGCCTTCTCAGATACTCTCCTATTTATTCTCATCATCAGATCACAGTTTTTGTGCCTACATTTTTTGGTTTTGACAAATCTTTCATTTCCATTTTCTTAATATCAGACAATAATTTGAAACTACAGTTTATTTCGAATATTTAAAATCCTTTGCATTATTAAGATTTTATTAAGATATCTTCAAATTTATTATTTTTTTACAAGAATTTCAAAAAGTTCTTTTTTTATTCTTGAATGTGTACTTCACTCTTTAAATTCTTGAAATTATTTTAAACTTTAAATTTATTTTAAATTCTATAGATACCTTTTTTAAAAATCTTATAATAATTTAAATCAATAAAACATCATACGAGTATTTGGCCACCTTTTGAAAACGCCTAAAATATTTTTATATATCCTTAAAATCCTAATCATCCTATTTTTTTTTTCAATTTTAGTTTTATTTCTTTTATTTTCCGGGTCCTTTTTCTCTCTCCTTCTAGACTCATAACCTGATTCCAAATTTCTCATCATATTATGTGTATAACAAACTATTTTTTTAATTATGTTTATATGGGTCAGCTTTCTCTGCCCACTAAAAACAGCTGTAATTTTTAAATGAATATGTGTATTTATATTTTTTTATAACACTTCGAAGTTTCTACAAATTATTACCAAATTTTTGAAATTCATGCCTTAAAACAATAAATCAATGCAATCAAATTATTTTTAAATTCTTGACTCTGTGAATTTGCTGTGGAAAATTACAAAGGTTTTAATGTTTAAAAATTCATTATGATATATTTTAATATGTATTATTGTATATGGAACCGTTACAGACTTAAAAATACCTAAGCATGTCTGCTTTGGTGGGTTTCTTAAGATTAAACCGAAAATCCCATGCATTATTTAAAGTATTAATGAATTAAATTTGGTTAGCAGTTATTTAGACAAAGGCTTATTTCATGTTTATTAAAGGACAATGGAGTTAGACGGATCAACAAAGTAATATTGTGAATTTATTAATATGTAGAGAAGCTTATTATTTAGGTAATGTAATGGCACCCTATTTGTTTTGTAGGTTTCATTTAATTGAAAGGTGTGCTTATTTTTGGAATAACGTTAGCAGAACAGCAAAGTTTTGAACTTACACATGTGTGTCTATTAAATAGAACATATTTATATTAAAATGCTAAACGACATATTTATATGTTCAAATGTATATATATGTATATGTATATATGTAGGCATAAATATCTAAGCGACATTGCACATGACGGTATTTAGTTATAGACATTATTAAAATATATATATATATATATTTGAAGCGCCAACTTTTCGGTTATTCATTATTATTATAAAAAAAAAACCACTTTGTTTTTAACCACTAGGTTCCATTTTATATTAAGTAACCATTGTTAAAAATAAAATATCATAGAATTCATTTTTTATTTATTTTAAAAAACAACAGCACCTGTAAAAAAAAATACATTTTTTTTTTTTTACAAGTGTTTTAAAACTGTTATTAAAACTTTGTTTTTTTTTTAAAACAAAATTAGGATATTTCCATATACCTACGATACGTTCATATATTTACTATTTTCTCAAATCAAACGGTTTGGGTGGGTAGAAATAAATTGCCTTAAGGCAATATGCCAGCTCTTATATGTATACAAACTGCATATTTATTTCAAACAAACAAACCATTACGCCATTTCTCCGTAAGGGTAGGCAGAGAGAATAGAACGCCACACCACTCTATCTTAGCATACAGATCTCGCTTTCTCTACATTCTTACATTTTCTCATGCCCGCGCGCCGATAATTCCAATTTTCATTCAATATGTCCAAATTCAAGTATTTGTTGGATTAGTTCATGCCATGTCTTTCTCGGTCGTCCTCTATTTCTGTATCCATCAACATTTGTATCATAAATATTTTTAACCGTCTTTTTGCTGTCCATTTGCTCTACATGTCCAAACTAACGCGGAGCTCCTTTCTTGATTTTGTCGATAATGCTTATCTCAGCCTTGCATAATGTACGGATCTCAACATTTGTGCATCTATATTACATAGTTTTACCACAAATTCGCCTTAGAGATCGCATTTTGACAGCATTCGGCTTACTTTCATCCCTGTTTTTCAAAGTCCATAATTTGCTCCCATACACCAAAGCCGGCACCAGGACTCCATTGTGAACTGCTAATTTTGCCTCCTGCGACAAACATTCATTTACCAAGGTTGATTTAAGTGCAATGTTCACTCTGTTTCTGGCACTCACCCTCCTTTCAATATCTTTCTTAGTAATTCCACCCCTAGTAATCAAACTTCCTAGGTTAATAATTTCTTTACCTGTTTTAGTATAACCCCATTCACAGTGATTTTACATTAAGTCATCTTTCAAAAACCATCACATTCGATTTATCGATATTTGTATTTTAAATGTTTAAATATATAGATAAATGGATTTTTGATACAAAAAACCATTTGTTTATTACAATGGCACTTCTCAAAATGTCTTTAAAAGAAATAAATAAATAAAATAGTTTAAACATCAATTGAATTGAACTTTTTATTCGTGCTGTAATTAATTTCGAACAAGTTGGATAATAATTATTTAGATCTAATTTGTATGTTTCGAAAATACGTTTATTTTGCGTAACGATACGCTTCAATATGAATAATACAAGTAATAATTACACGTGTTTATTATTTAGTCAGTGTTATAATACAAGATTGAAGTTTAATAACACACAAACATCTCATTTCCAATTTACATAAAATAAATAAAATCATACTATTGTCTACGCATGATGGGCACAGCGTGTGTAGGAACTCCGAGTGCAGTGTATCAGCAATCTTTAAAGGCCATTAAAGGCAAAGTGAACTAACTGACATATTAAAGGTGAAGTAAACTTATTTCTTATACAAAAAAACGTCTTTTTACGCCAAGGTTCCGTTTTGAGAGACACCGGCGTGAAAAATATAGGCTTAAAATTAACAAAATTTTATGGAAGATATAAGGTTAGGTTTCGTGTCGAAATTCTAAGAACAATCTTACTTGTTTTTTTAATACGTCATATCCTATATATATTCAAAATAAATTATAAATGTTTTAATTAATACGGTTTATATTTGCTTACAAAATAAATTATAATCTCTTGATATAAATAATAACTTTTTTTCAAATAAATACTAACTCACCAGTTCATCGGTACTAAATAAAATTCTCACACTTTTTTGAAAAAAAGCATCCAATTTCATTTGTTTTGATTGTTGCTTCCTTTCTTACCAAATCATAAAGCACAAACTACAAATATTTTAATATTCTTTTAATTTTAATCATAATAAAATAAAAAATAAAATAACAGCTTTTTATTTTTCTTAAAAACTAAAAGAAAACTAATACGGAAACAATTTCACACATACAATAGGCTGCTCGCGTACACGGTTATAAAATAAAACAACGTTTAAAAGTGTGTCTGCTATGAGAATCGCAGCGCCTGCTATCGTCTGGAGTCGGCTGAACCGGGGAATCCCACGCCGGCACCTACCGGCGTATTTGCAAATTGGCGTAAATCGAACCGGCCTAAAACGACGTTTACCTGTACTACATTTCTCTTATCAATATAACGCAAAAATGTTTTTAATTTCTTTTTTTTATCTATAAAATATTTATGTTAATTAATAATTAATATCCTATGACAACAGTAAAATAAACAACATAGACGAAAAGCTCATGGAGTTTTAACTTTAAATACAATTTTTTTATCATTTTATCAGTTAGTAATGTAAACAACGAGTGTTTCAAACAAGTAGAAGAATTTGTGTATCTAGGAAACATATTTTCAAGAAATGGAAGAGTAGAAAAAGATGAGGAAAGGAGAGTGAATTTAAAAATGCGGGCAACAAAATAAACGGCGCTCTAATATAATAATAATAATATTTGGCTGATTTATATAGCGCCATTTTTGTAAATATCACCTCAATGGCGCTTTACAATTGCATATCTAAACTTTCATTCTAACTTAACTTAAGTGATACATTATATTTCCAGATTTAAAATTGAGGGTATGATAGTTTAAAGAAGGCACAGTAATTGCTAATAAAAATATGTCGATCGAAGCTAAACTGGCAGTGCACAGCGGAATTTTAGTCCCAACACTTATGGAACATGGAACTGGCAAAGGAAGGATGAAAGCCGAGTAAACGCGGTTGAAATGCGATCTCTTGGACGAATGTGTGGAAATCAATGTATGACAGGGTTACGAATGATAAAATCAGGCGAGAGTGTAAATCTGAGTCAAATATAATTGATAAGATTAAAAGGGGGTCTTTGAGATGGTTTGGTCACGTAGAGCAAATGAACGACAAAAGAATGGTTAAATAAGTATATATGGCGAAAATGAACGGCAACGTAGGACGAGAATGACCAAGGAAGACGTGGCATGATCAGATAAACAAAAATCGTAAGTCTGGTCATGTCAAAAGCAGACAGAACCGAAGGGCATGTATGACAAGATGTATGAATGTGGAAGAAGCTAGGAATGTATGCCAAGATAGACACGTGTGGTGGTCCATTCTCTCTGCCTACCCTTACGGGGAAATTGCGTGGTGGTAGCAGTAGTAGTAGTAGTCAGTTAGTTGACTTCACCCGCAATGGACTCATTTGTATTACGCATCGGTCTTTCTCCTTAGATATCTTGGACCCGAAACAATGAAATATTGTAGTAAATTATATCTCATAAATTTCTTTCGTGATGCATATAGGACTGCATAAGTAAATCAAATGCATCGTTTTCCTATCTTCTTTTATATGAAAGTAAGAAGATCAGTACTACGTTTCAGGTGCCAGTTCAGGAACAATGAAATATTGTAGTTAAAATCACATTTTTTCTATTTTTTATTAAAAGTAAAATAAATATTTGCAATCTTATGATTTACTTAAATATTTCATTTTGAGGACCATTTTTAGCGAGTTGTAAATAACTCACTATTAGAAAATGGGATCAAATTGGGGTATAGTGGGATTCGAACCACGGATCTTTGGGCGTGAGTCCGAGATACTAGCCACTGGACCACAGCCCGAACTTTAAAATCATATTTCACGTCCACCCTACCAGGAATCGAAACCAGAATCTCGAGAATGATAGGCGAACATGCCAATCACTGCTCAACGGAGCGGACCAATCTCCACTCTATTTCCTTATTCAGGATTTTTACCCGATCAACCATCGAGTCGAAAACATTCGCTCACGGTTCTGGTTCTATTGAACTCACTGAACTCTATTCTTCATCCGTCCGGACGCAGAATTATCATGTTAGTGTTCATTTTGTCTGGTATGTATTATAATGTATTGTAACACATGCTACAATATAAATTCAAGTATAATTATTAAATTGTACTAATTTTATCATAATTACAATAGATTAATTGACCTAACACGGATTCTTTAGCTTTAGGGAAAAATTCACAGGGATGGGTCGTTCCTGACTATGCTGTTATAAACTGTGTTTGTCCCTAATAAATGTAGGTATGTACAATGTTATTAATAACTAAAATAAAAATTATAATGACTATCATTGCCGGTACAACTGTAAATATTTACTGAAAACCAAATATTGTTAGTTGAATGTATACTATAACCATGATTTTATGCAACTTTTTTTTAATAAATCCCATTTTGTGGCGGTAAATAAAATAAAATGCTAGTTGAACCATTATCTTTGATGGGCGGACATAAGAGTATAACTACGTTTTTGTTGTTTTTTTGTGATTTATTTGCGAGAATGATCCTTGGATAAAAAAAAATTCAGTTTGTGAGGGAAAATTCTTGATGGACTTTCATTGTTATTTATTATACAAATAAAAGACGAGTGATACTTTGATCCACAAATTTGGAATATCCGGTGACCGGTTTCATAGCTTTCGCGACATCTTCGGGACTGGTATCTTTATTTATGAGTTCAAAGTCTCGAAAATGTCGTGAAAGCGATGAAACCGGTCACTGGGTTTTCCAAATTTGTAGATTAAAGTATCTCTCGTCTTTTATTTATATAGTAAATTCCTTGCATACGACTGCATCAATGGTATTAACAATACACTTCTATGACTAATCAAAACATAAATAACAACTTTGTGCTTATTAAACTCTGCTTTTAATAAAATAAACATGCACTTTTGAATCATATTTTCTGTGGCACAAATAGTTCAAGATAGTCTCAGTAATATAAGTAGACTAATTTCTATCATTCATTGAGAAGTACAAATAGTATTAGTTAGTTCTAGAAGTACAAGTAAACTCATTTTTTTCGACCTTTAATAATTCATTTAGTATAACTGGAATATTTCTGTTATGTGTACAAATTACTCAATAATTGTAACACATATAAAATTATCTGTAAATAATAACGCATTTTGCAAAATATGAGTTCTGTTGCTAAAAAATTTGGTTTATAATAACGTTTTTTTGCTCTCCTGAAAAGTTGCACTTTCGCAGTTATTCTCTTATGTCTGCGCATCAAAGATATATACCGAACCATGATTTTATTCAATTTGTTTTATAAATAAATTAAACTTTGAGGCGGACACTAAACTAAACTGATTATATGGAAAAATAAAATGTTTTTCACAAAGATAATACACAGATAAATCTACAAGAATGGTCGATATTTTTATCTCTCGGCAGCCATTTTTTTCCAATTGTGAACTCCTTTAAAAATGGGTGCTTAATCTGCTGAACCCATCTCTACACCACAATCGAATTTATTCTCGCACTTTATTCCTTGTTCCAATCTGTTAATTTCGCTGTTCGCATTTTTCAAGCGGCCGGGAACGGCGAAAATGTTGGTGTTAAATGGAAACAATTTGTTAACGAATGCGTTAAAGATAGTAGTACGTCTTTCTGCTTTGTCTCCCACTAAGTAGGATACTTGACCTACATTTT
This sequence comes from Micrasema longulum, assembly GCF_059751315.1. Taxonomy (NCBI): domain Eukaryota; kingdom Metazoa; phylum Arthropoda; class Insecta; order Trichoptera; family Brachycentridae; genus Micrasema; species Micrasema longulum. Next base: position 390,641 of record NW_028277396.1, read on the forward strand.
ACAAAAGCTACCATTTCTTCGTATTAAACACAAGTTAAAATAAGCAGATACTGAAAATATGTTATTTGTCGATATTTTCCAGATATGCTTAGTTTATGTTTTATACATACTTGTATACAGTCAATTTTCAAAATGCGTATTACTCTATTAACAAAATTGTAAGAATGATTATGATGAAAAACAAACGTTATATAATTTAAAGAGTTCTATAATAAATTAACTAGTAGGAAGTAATGTTATTGTTTATTTTGCATAAAAATGTCTACCTTTTTGAAAAATATTTAAGAGTACGTGAAAATAACATTTTTATATGTATAGACTTATATGTATTTATTTAATATGTAATATTTTTTCTTTACTAACTTTGTATACTTTGTGGAAATCTGTTATTAGTTCTGAGTTTATACACTTTATCTGTTTGTTTACTGTAAATATGTATGTAGAACTGATGATTTCCCAAATAAAATAAAATCTAATAGTCACTTATGTTAGTTAGGTAAAATAATTTGTAATTACCTGCTAGTAATAATTTATTATAATAACTTTTAAAACAATCATAGATTTAAATTAAGCTAGCCAATTTTAAAAAACTTCTACTATAAACTTATTTTTCTTTATTTGTGCATGCTGTGTTCCCATATAATTAATGAACAATATCTAAAATAACAATATGTGATTATTGTACCAATGTCATATGTTTTTTCAATTGTTTGTGAACCAAAATAAATCAAATAAAATAAATTAATAGATATCAATTATTGTATCTAACGTAGACTCGTGTTACATAGCCAGACAAGAGTTAATGGTTATTTTAAAATTTGCAATTTAACTTTGAAAAAAGTCAAGTTATCAACCAATTGGCAAAAAAACCACAGTAAAAAAATTGCTGTTTCTTTTGTTTTTATGCATACAGGTACTAAACATTCCAGTTGGATTTTTTCTTTCTTTGAAGGAAACAACATTCACATTTTTATCTTCAAAACCCAAGTTCGTGAGTGTCAAAAGGTCATTTTTTGCCTTCCGAGGACCAAATAAAAAACTTAACTAAGTGACTTCGAAAAACTTTAAAAGCAAAGTGATTTTTTACAAAAGTGTGGTTTTAAACTAAAGTGTTTGTGATATTTTACAGTGACACTTATTTTGCAGTCGGTAACGTTTTTTACCCACAGTGTACAATCTGTATTTCCATATTTTGCTCAGAGTTTTTTTAACAAACACGCTTTAAATTTTAACTTTGCCACACTTTATTTTCTCACATGACAATTTTAAAAATAAAAAACGGAACGAAATAAAAATAATGCGATTCCAATAAGAATTTTACAGGTTATTTTTATGTTAGTAAATATGTTTAGAGGTATTTTAACAGAGATGTAAAACTTTGTGCAGTTTGTTTCTAGACCCTAATGGAGATAGGCGAATTAGTTATTTAAAAGGAGTAGCGAAGAAAGTTACCGTTTCAAATTAGAAAAAAAAAAATTGTTTGCTGGTAACAAAAATTGCGTACAAGCATGGCACGCGCACGTAATACGTGCTGTGTGTCCCGTGAATCGTAGAGTGCAAAACGTCTTGTTTTCAGTTAATTCAAAATATGCGGATTTTAAACTATTTTAGAAAGTTTACGACATCGCACGGAAAAAAATACTGTTTCCATCGTATTTTTTTCATACTATTTTTTTTAAAACTTTTGTGTGGATGTGATGTCACACTAGTCGACAAAGGGTACAAGATTTGATTTATCTCTATTTTTTTTTTAATGATGAACTTGTATTTTTGTAATCTTCAAATGGACATTTTCACGCCGGATTTGAAAAGTAAAATTTATATAACTATGCTGGATGTTAATACAAAAAATATTAATCCTTGCTACGCGAAGAATGCATGTCCTCTAATTCAGCAACACATCTGTATGAGAGAGAGCACGAAGATATAACTCATAACAAGGAAGACAGGGACGCTGTTCTGTGGCGGGTGTTATATGAAACAGATTTAGTAGGTTGATGACAGTGATGGGGGACGCACGTGCGTAATATAAGCGGCGTAGTTATGATTTTTAATTTATTTTGCTTTAACAGGGCTAAATCATGATATGTTCATTTGCATGAATTATGAAAAAGGAATTATTAAACAGCATTTTTCCATGTTTTTTTTTTTAAATGTCTGAATTTTAGAATACTCCATCTTCTACACTAGGTGACATGATGTTGCATCCCCCTGCGCAAAGGGATTATTTACCAAAGTCTTTTAAAAGTTAATCAAAATAAATGAAATCGGGTTGTGGTCCTGTGGCTGGTGTCTCGGACTCACGGACCGAAGGTCCGTGGTTCGAATCCCACTCTACCCCAACTTGATTCCATTTTCTAATAGTAAGTTATTTACAACTCGTTGAAAATGGCCCTCAAAATTAAATATTTGGGTAAATCATAAGAACGCAAATATTTCTTTTTAAAAAAAAAAAAAAAAAATAACCTTAAAATGTCCTATCATCATAAGGAGAGTATCTTATAAATATATTTTTTTTGTTTGTATTGGATGTTTGTAGCACTTACTTTGTAGTTTATTGTTATATTTTAGAGATATGAAAAAAAAAATTTTGTTTTATGTAAATTTAGCAGTCAATCAGAATTTTAATATTATCAATAATTATAACAAAGGTAAAAAGTATAAATATAAATTTAACCCTACCTTAAAAACAACTACCCTTACTCTACTTCTACTCCACCATAATCACAATCACCACCCTGTCTATTCTTATCGACACCCACTAATCTGTTCACTGTTTCTTTTACCTATGTATGTTTAGTTTTTACACAACCCTGAAAAGGACAACGTGTTGTTGCCGAAACTAGTCGGTTGTGACAATTAACTAGTGGTTCATAAAACAAATAAATTTTATTTCTACTTTTGAAATACAATATCCTCTATAGTATATAAAATCCTTATTATATATAGCACCAACCATGCTTAAAGTCTCGAGTTCAATTCCTAGCAAGAAAAAATGTTAAATATTATTACTGCTTTATTTATAAGCGGTTCACTGCGATATTTTACTGTCTGGTCTGGAACCTGAAGCGTAAAACTGATCGTTAAAACTTTGTGTAATAGATATGATTAAATTGTGATATTCAATTTATCATTATTCACTTTTCACATCTAATGGTACACAGGGCTCTGCATTAGTACACCAAACGCAACATTTATTGATCACTTTTATTGCACGAATGTAAGATGATCAGTTTTATGCTTACCCAGGGACTACAACATCTGTAACTCGTTTTTGTATACAATGAACGAGTTTAAGTGTTACTTAATGGACTAAACAAGACCTAAAATAAAGAAACCATAAATAAGTATAGTAAAAAATTATAAACAACTCTATTTACTAAAATGAGTATTTATTTATTTATTCATATTTTTGGCTTACAAACTATAAATTAATAATAAAAATAATGTGACCTCACTGGGGTTTCCCGTGCCGAGGACACTTAACAATTTAGTTTTTTTTTTATTACATTTGAGAATAAACAAAGAAGACTCACTTAAAAAACAAACATAATTAACAAATATTCAGACAGTTTTAAAAACAAGGTATTTATATACATCTATATTATTTATATTACAAAACACACAATGAAAACAACAAAAACCTAACATAAGCCATACAGTTGTGGAGCAGTTGATTCAGCATTGGTATGGGCGAATGAGACAATCCATTTTACTTCTACCTAGCTCCACTATCCATTTTTTTATAGCCTTTTCAAACATTTTCTCATTACTAATTGCTTTAATAGATAGTGGAAGTAGGTTGTAGATTTTAATTGAATAATACTCAAAATCCCTTTGTCTGAAAGTGGTATTAGTTTGTATCTGTTTAAGTTGTTTATGTGTTGAGGATCTAGTGATTATATTATTTGTATGTGATGTATTGTGGGGGTTATGTCCTTTATTTGAGTAAGAGTAGTGTTTGAATCTATAAGTAAGTATTGTTTTAGCGTATAATTGTTTTGGTGTCATAAGTTGTGATTTATGGAATATTTCTTCAGTAGATGTCTGTATCGGGACTCTGAGTATTATTTTAATGATGGATTTTTGTGCAACCAATACACTATTTAAAACTGTGTCACTCGCACCACCCCAACCGATTAAACCGTACTCCAAAATTGATTGGCACAATGCAAAATAAATCTTTAAAAGTTCCTGTACATTAATTATATTTCGAATTGTTTTGAATAAATACGTTAATTTCTTAAGTTTATTAGTAACATTTTCAATCTGCTGTTTCCACTTTAAATTTATATCAATAATAACTCCTAAGTATTTGACATTGTCTGTCCTATCCAGTATTGGGCAATTACAATGAGCACTTTGAAGACAATTATTATTATGTAGTTTGATGTTAAAATAAGCATTTTGTGAATAGGTTCTAGAACTGATTTGAAATGGAATGAAGTTAGTTTTAGATTTATTAAGAGTTAAGTAATTAGTATCTAGCCATGCCTTTACTATATTCAGATATCTTTCGGATTTTTCATATGTTTCCTTCCATGTCTTATCTTTGAATAATAGAACGGTGTCATCAGCAAAACTTATAACAGAACCATCAATGTTTAAATGGCACAGATTATTTATGTATATTAATAATAAGATTGGTCCTAGAATACTACCTTGAGGTACTCCGTAGGTAATATTGGTTTGGTCACTTATTTTATTATTTATTTTGACAACTTGTTTTCTGTCGTGCATATAACTTTGAAAAAAATTTAGTTCTTTATTGTCGATGCCTATTCCTCTAAGTTTTTGGAAAAGTGTAACATGATTTATAGTATCAAATGCTTTAGATAGATCGAGAAAGATACCAATACATTTATCACCTCTATCCAAATGGGTAGTTATAAACTGGATCATTTTTGCTATTGCATCTGTTGTTCCTTTTTTTTCTCGAAAACCGAATTGATTTTCTGACAAAATGTTATTATTTTCTAGATATGTAGATAATTGAAGTTTGATAACCTTTTCAATAATTTTTGAAAATGTATTTAATATAGTTATGGGTCTATAGTTAATTATGTCTAATTTATTTCCGTTCTTATATACGGGTATTACGGATCCTAATTTTAAACTATTTGGAAAGGTGCTTTCTTCTATGGTTTTATTAATAAGGAAGCAAAGTGGCTTCAATATATTATTGCATATGGTTTTAACAGTTTTCATTGTAATTTCGTCAGTACCTGAAGAGCTGCTAGCCTTCATAGAATTAATGATGATTTTGATTTCGTCTTCAGTCGTTGGAGAGATTTTAAATACTGATTTAGATTTGGTGGTACTAGCAAAGGCTAAATGGGTACCAGGTCTATCAATTTTTTCTGCCAAATTGGATCCAACTTTGGCGAAGTAATTATTTATAAAATTGAGTAGTTCTTCAGAATTTTCCTCAAAATTGATATTTTTATCTTCCTTTCTAATTTCAGTTGGTTGTAATGTGCCTTTATTAGTAGTATAGGACATCTCTCTTATAATTTGCCAAAATCTTTTTGGGTCATTATTTTCCTGGATGAGGGTTTTGTAGTAATTTTCTCTAGATGTTTTTACAAGTTTAGAACAAAGATTACGATATTGTTTGTACAATTTAAGTAGGTTAATGTCATAAATGTTATTCTTTGTTTGTTGATGTAGTTTATCTCTTTTCCTAATGCTTTTAAGCAGACCTTGTGTTATCCATGGTTTTTTTGTTTTATTTTTATGTGCAATTTTAATTGTGGGAGATTCAGATTGACGTATTGTTGTCTGTAGGAATTCAATGAAATAATTCCAGCTATCTTCTAGGTTGCTGATTGAATATAGTTCATCCCAATTTTTCGATGTTAATGAGTTGGTTAGTTTATCATAATCAATTTTATTTTTAATTGCAGAATAATTATGAGAATTCTGGGTGAGCTCTGTTTGAGTAGTAAAAATAAGAGTATAATGGTCGGTTATAGTGGATTGGTGGATTACCGTCTTTATTCGACTTAATCATTATATGATCTATGCAAGTTCCAGTTGTATTCACACTGGCTGGGTTAATATCTACACGAGTAGGTTGATTTATGGCACTCAGTAGGCCATGAGCAAAGAGAAGAAATTCATAGTCATTTGCTCTAGCGTGTCGATGTTCTGAATCCAGAGTGTTGATGTTGATGTCTCCAATAAGATATATATTCCTGATATCTCGTATTTCAGTAAGTGTGGAGTCCAAGGTATGAAGAAATGGAGATATATCTTTAACTGATGGAGATCTATATATTCCCAGTATACATGTGTCATTATTTATAGTCAGTTTCAGACAATTTGCATGTTCAATAGAGACTTCTACCACTGTGGCGTAAATGTTATTTTTTATATACACAATCACTCCGTCATTTTGTTGGTGATGTTTGGTAGTATTGAAAACTTTATAGTTTTTAATGTTTTTCGGAGTATATTTATTAAGATTTATTCTGCATTCTGAAAGGATTATAATGTCAAATTCATGTTTTATTTCATGAAGCATTACTATAAATTCTTCAAAATTTTTGTTTATACTTCTAATGTTTTGGTGCATGATTTTTAATTGTGGTGTATATTTGGTAGTAACAACTGTATTTAAATCAGATATAGAGGTTGTCACTATTGTTTTTGGTGAACAATTTTGATCAAAATAATCTATATTATCAGGAAGCATAATGTAAAAAAGTATTCATAAAATTCATTTGGCACAAGACATAAGTAGCTAGATGAATTTTCTCATTATATCTTTAAAATGTTTAATCTGGAAGATTTCAGAGTCATCCGATTTTCTGGCCAAAATCTTTCCATTTTTAAACCACACAAATTTGTAGTCCTTTTCCTTAGATATAATTTTTGTATTCCATAATAGGTCCTTGTAGTATTTGGATTTGGCTTCGTTTATGTAAATTTTTGAATTTTCAGCACAAATGTCTTTTAAGATTTGGGGATTTTTTTTAGAATTTACGATTGTCTTAAGTTTGTCGTGTTCGTTAAACTTAAATATGAGTAGACGGGGTTTGTTTGCTATCGCCTGAGGAATAATAGCCTTGTCCAAGGGGCCTAGTTGTATGCCAAAAGATTTTGCTATTCTATTGGAAGCTTCTTGAGTAGTTTCCGATGGTAAAATTTTTATGCCACTTATTTCCACCCAATTTTTTAGGGTTGTTTGCTCAGCCTCTGCAAGTTTTATTTCAATAGCAGTAATTCTGTCTTCATATATTTTACATTCTAATAATAATTTTTCATGTTTCTTTGGTAAATCCATCAGTACTTTTAGATTCGAATTTATCTCTTCATATTTAACATTAATAAAATCTTGGAATTTTTTAATATCCAAGAACTCTGCTTCCATTTTACGGAATAAATCTGTTTTTAGTTCAGTAAACTTTTTGTCTATATATTCCATGAACTTCTGCTCTGTGGAATTCGATCTTGTAGACATTGTTTGTTTATGGTTTTTTTTATTTAAATAAGTTCAGTAGTCTATGGTCTCTTTTAATAATATTTATCCGTGAATATTGGATGAAGTCTTAGAGTATATACATCTATATACTCCAAGGATGAAGTAAACAAATCAATGTGACAATACTCACAGTGTAAAATATCAAATCCGAAGATTGAGAACTGTCATTAAGAAACACACAATTTCACAACAATTTATAAACTCACACGAAGAAGAAATGTTTAGGAATCTAACAATGTCCCACACAATATATTTAAGATACTTTAAGTAGTAATTATTTAAATTTGAATCGCCACAACTATAAAGTCAACTATGCTATTCTCAGGTTGGTGCTATATCTATTATATTCTATTGTTAATAATTTTATCCTTACATATAAAAGAAACAAATGGTTGTTTATTTGAATAAGATAAAATAAAAGACTTTTTAAAACCAAGACGTAAAATTTCATTCGAGAGACTATATGGATCTGTTAAAAATATCTCTCAATATTTTTTTGTAATCTTGGTGGTTTACGAAAGCCACAAATAAATGTACATTTTCTATATTTTGTTTAGTAAGACGTAGGCGTCTGTGATAAAAAATGTTTCCTTCGACATGTACGTATTGCAAATGGCGGGTCAAAGAAATAGTACGAACCCAATAAATCCGGACAATTTCTAAGTCCATCAACGATTGATTCTCTCCATAAGGCCGGAAAATCACTGTCATAAAACCGCTGTGTAAAAAATGGTCAACGTTCGTTTGTGGTCTTGGGGTGCGTAGATTCGACCCTAACTTTACTCAAAACAAAATTACACTTTGTCATTAGTTCGTTTACCTAGCATGATTAGGATTTGACCTTAGGTTTGATGTCTGGCACGATCGACATGGTTGTATCTTGCGATGTTGCAAAGTATTTATTTGAAAATAAAACCAAAATCATAGACGGGTGTTTTTGACTCAATGCCTACTCTTAGATAAAAACCTTTAAAAAGTCAATTGACTGGGGATAAGTCTATCTCATAGTGTAGTGTAGTAAAGTGGTTGTCTTATTCCCCTACCATACTTGACGTCCCGGGTTCGATTCCTAAATATATTGACATGGAATATTGATTTATAAGGTAGTCTTATACCGCAAAATTTCAAAGTCTCTCGACTGGCACCTGAAACGTAAGACTCATTGCCTTATCGTTATATGACAAATTATATATGCTGCATTCAGTGTATGAATGCAGTTTCTTGTGCACCACCTGGCGCTTTTAGGACATGAAACATCACGCCGTTTTCCCGTAAGAATAATGGCTGTCTGTCCTCATACAGACCTCGTTTACTCTATGTTCACAGATCTTCTCTTGCACGTCATTCGATCATTGCAACTTTTGGCATATCATGCCATCTCTTTTCTGGTCTTCCTTGTTTTATGCATCTCTATCAACATTCGCGTAGTAAATATTTAGAGCCATCCTCTCGCAATTCATTCGCTTTATATGTTCAAAACCACGCAAATGTTTAAATTTTTATTTTGAATGTGAACTGCGCATTACTTTTATTTTAATTATAAATTTAATTAAACCGTTAATTTATTATTATTATAACAAAACAATAATTCTATCTTTCGAACAAAACTTCTTCTTACTTGCGAATGAGGAACTGAATAAACTGCTGGTAAAGTAAAAAGAGAACCCACCAGCCCGAAACTTCTGACCCAGAAAATGCTGTTTGACTTTTGAAAACTGGAAATTTCTTGAAATATTATTATACGCGTTTCCGACAAATTTATAAATTAACGTTGGTGGTGGTCTTTGAAAAATAATTATTTAGCTGTCCTAAATAAAATATTTTCTCGCAAAATATCTTTAGAAATACCTTCTTTAAATATATTTTTCATTAAGTTATTTTTCCAAATTACAATACATTATAACTTCTATAAAATATAATAACATTATGAACAAAAAATACTGTTAATATTACCATTAGTAAAGGTAATTGAGAATAAATGCACAGAGACTTAAACGTCTGAGCTCGGGCCTTTCTTTTTTATATTATTTTATGTGAAATTATAGCGCACATTTATGTTGTATTTGAAATTTATGCAAACTTACATAGAAACGATTTAATAAAGGATCACATAAGTCAGTGTATTTGGTAAGCAAAGAAGAATAACAATATTACAGTACAGAGTACAATGTCCAAAAAACAATCGCAATATTGTATTAAAAAAGCCTAGAACTTACCCTACAAATTTAATTTTTAAATAACTAGATGGACCTTCAATTGATGACATCTTTAAAAAAGCATCTATCATACAAACTTTCAAATAAAAAAAACACGATATTTTACAAAATTCTAGAAACCCAAGATTTTTAAATAGTTTACCTTTACACAAATGCAACCTAACTACGGCTTGAAATCACTATTCAAATGTAAAAAAAAAACTTTAATAATATTCCGGAAATCTGAAAAATAATAGCAAATATTAACGCATTAAATTTTTTTTTTAAACATGAGACTCACCTTGTCTTGAACTCCATAAATTGGAAAATTGTGTATATTTTTGTATTATAAAACTAATTCTAAGTAATCTGTTCTACATAGTAAAAGTACAATGTTAATAAAATATAATACATTTACTATATATACTTTGTCAAAACAAATTTTTCATTGTTTTTTTTGTTTTATTGTTATACATGGTAACATATTTTATAATAGGACAGGTGCTCGCTATTAAATTAAGATTTGTGTTTTTTTTATTTTGCCTGGCAATCCATTTGCGGATGGCAAGCGACCGAATCTAAAAGCTGACCGGCGCGGCGGCTTCATGAGCGCTGTCAAAAAATCTTGAGAAGCAAGTCAGTACAGAGCGTGGCTAAACTTAAATCAAAGAGATGTAGTCCCAAACCAGCCCTTGAGGTTTCAAAATTTGACGTAAGTCCTCCTTATTTTATTAAGATTTTCAAAAATGTTTGTGTGATATTTATTCAAACAGGCCTCACATGATCACCTAACCACGAACTTTTTATTTTATATTTGTATTGTTATATTCCTCTATATATTTATATTCTGATGATAATACCATAATAGCAGCCCCCGTAGTGTAGTGGTCAAGACGCTTGACTCACACACGGGAGGTTCCAATAAATGAGACGTTTTTTGACATTAAAATACATATTTTAACAAGTATTATAAGGAAAGGTTATACCATTCCTTTTTTTATATTTTCTAGATCAATTTTTGCAGTATCTTAGCGTACATATAGGCATTTTAGTAATTACGAGGAAACAACAGTTCGAAAGAAGCCGGCGAACGCTAGCAACAGACTAAAGCCCGTTCTTACAAACATGCCAATTAGCCGTAGGTTGAGGAACCATATTTCGAACGCTCATAGTTTAAATTACCTCAATGGTTATCATAGACAAATAATGCGTTTAAAAAAATTATATAAAAAAATCCAAATTTCGTATTTCTTTTGCAATATAAATCTCCAGTCTCACGTTTTTTCTAAAAATAGTGTATTTTGACACGATATGCAATTAGTCTCTTTGGCGAAAAACGGAATTATTTTTTCTGCTGGAAATATTCATTACGTTTTGCATTCAAACGTGGTTTTTACCGTTAAACTAATAGTACGAGTATGTTCCTTGACTTTTAATTAACTTCAACAATGTTTAAGTATGTCCAAATGCTTGCAGACTGGCTGAATTTCCTCCCTAAGGAGTTATCCAGCCAATGACATGTCATAAGCTTTATAAATGCCTCGACTTCCATATTCCCTTCTCAAAAATGTTTTTCCTTTCTGTTGAAATAAATTTAATTTAATTAACTTGTTTAAATATAAATTTTAACATCGCTAATTGTTTGAGATTATAAACCCACAATTGCTTCTGTTCCGTCGGAAAAATATAAATATAGGGTCAAAGTACCAGTAAATGACCATTGGTTAATAAAACACAATATAATAAGAATTGCTACATGTGTCCAGTCAAAAAACTTTTAACACTAGAAACTATGACAAAAGCAGTTGGCGGACACATTTTTTGGAAAGAAACAAATCTATCAGTTTTGAACTGTGAGTTGTCAAAAGGTAATAGTGCGTATCCCCGCTATTGTTCTGAGATTGATAGTGTTTTTTTATAAAGAAAGGTGTGGTAAGTGTATTATTTGATGCTATTTCTTGCAATTCTTTGAATATATCCATATTCTAATGTGTTAGGGTGTTTTATAATGTTATGATGTAACCAAATTTTATTTTTACTGGGGTAGTAGTGGTCATTCGCTGGTGATTCTGCTATTTTTTAGAGTAATATTAATTATAATTGTTGTACTCGTATTTCGATAGAAAAGTAAAAGTACTTAGAAAAACTAATGTGTTTTATAATGTTTTCTTTTATTTTGTACGCTTAAATAATACAATTTATACATTTAATGTGGATTTCACTACAAGTGGAACTTTAAACGGTCATTCGTTGGTGCTTCGACCCTACAAATGGTTTATCCGATAAGCTAATAGTCATTACTAAAAAAACTGTATAAAATAAAATAAAAAATAAGGTTATTCTTTGTACTTCATTCAAAATCAGAATGTTTTTAGTTTTGGCTCTATTTTATCGGAGATTCAATATCTCTAATTATGTTGTACATACATGCACGTGTATGTATTGATAAGCCTTCGTTTGTATTCTGGTAATAAATAATTTAATGATAATTCATAGTTAATCCTATTGCCGCGAAGCTCCACCTGCGCATATTTTGCAGGTAGATTGCTAACGCCAACATACTTGCGAAACTCCTAAACCACAAATTCGTGTTAATGACGTAATAATATCTGAAGGAAGGTACCCATTATTAAACCATTCTAACTAATTCAGTTGCGACACTTATGTAGATGATATTGAGCAATTATCTCTATTTAAAATAAAGGTTTTCTTCTGAAAGATTCGGTTTTAAATAATTCATGAGTACACGATGTCAACGTTAAAATTATACCTCAGTCAGAGGATTTGTTGTAATGACGTTCTCTCTGCGTGTTATAATCGGAAGATTGCTCGAAATTAATTAGTTAATTAAATAAACAAATCTAGTGTGATATCTAAATGTCAACATCACGAGCTTATCATTCTTAGAATTTGTCGAGACTTGTCTTTTGTGTTTCGTGCTGTTACAAATTGAATACACCAAAAAGCATATTTATAATATTTAAACCACAATCATGTTTTTAGTTTTTGGTTCAGTAACCTATGATTTATGGGAGATAATCGTATCTCTGAACAAATTTGTGATATCTTTTAAGAAGTTTTATAAATTTTTTGTTAAATTTAAATCTTTATTACTCGAAATGTTAGGAAAACACCTAAGTACTTTCATAAAAGTAAGCGCTGAGCACTTAAACTTTTCTTTAGAAATATTAAGAAAATCATCAAATTGAGCAATTTGGCATAATTTGTATCTAATGGCGCATTGCGATTGAAGCAAAATTGAATTTTTGGTATGGTACATGGTTATTTTTCATAATCAAAATGTTCTTGATATAAATTTGTAGTGCTTATTCTAATAAATTAATAAAAAAAAATAGTTCAACTCGAGGCCCCTTTATTTTGTTAAAAGAGTATCTTTTAATAAATCGTCTCAAAAATCATTTAAAAATGGTTATTAAAATTACACAATGTGTACTGAAGAAATAAAAGAAATAGAAATTCCTAAATCTTTGACAATATAGGTATTATTTAATAAATAATTAAAATAAATGTAATATCTTATCACAATTATTTTATTTGTGTAATTAACATGGTGACCTCGGTGATGTTATGGTCACGCACGGAAGGTTCCGTGTTCGATTCCCGGTGAGAACACAAAAAATTTATGATTTTTCTTAAGCCTGGGTGTTTTGTGTTGTAATTCATTACTGTAATTGGGCCTCCTGGCCTGTTATGGTGCAAAAAAAAAGTTATGCATAAAACATATCAAACTCATAATTATATCACTCGCTTAACTTTATATCTAAAATTCGTAATAAAGGTGCTAGAACAACTTTAAATTACATGGTACACTATATTTTTTATTTAACTCCATATACCATAGATTTACTATTAGATGTAACAAGAGTAAAATAAGGAATTCAGTTCTCAAGATAATAAAATAATGTGTTCAAAGTTGATGTATGTGTGTAGGTAATATGTAATTATGTAATCTTATAATATAAGATATCAAACACTGATTTGAGTCTACTGAACACTTTATTTTGTTTTTACAAATATAAAAACAAAAAATAAATCAAATAAAAATAAATGTTCATTCGTTTAAAAATGCCCTAACAAGGCAAAACAATTGTCACGAATTATTTTTTTATATTTGTAAAAATAAAATAATGTGTTCAGTAGACTCAAATCAGTGTTTGATTTTTTATATTATAAGTTTAAATGTGGAGTTCTACAAAATAAACACCAAATCAATCAATCAATAATGATATAATGCTTATTTTTTAATTAAGCAGATACTAGTATTAGTAGATAGGGAAACAATGAATCTAATGTTTATATTGGTTTTCAAGATGTTATAATAAAGCATAAATATTCCGATTTAAACTTATTGCAACAGAGAGGGAAACATTTTTGAGAAGGGACTCCCTAGAGAGGAAATTCTGCCAGTCTGCAAACATTTTAACATACTCAAAACACTGTTGCATAAATATTGAGTTCAGTTCATTGCCAAAATACGCTATTTATTGGCAAACAAAAGTAAAATAAGTAAAACATGTGTTTAACGTGTAAAAATTGCAAGAAAATATTTCTAGCAGCTTCACTAGATACGAAAATACCCATATTATGTATTGTTTCTGCGTTTACTTTGTGGAAAAACATTTTGAATTTATTTCAACTGAAGCACTACTTAATTTTTACAACATTAGAGTTTAATATATAATAACACAACTAGGTTTAGAAATTCCCATCATCAGGTGTAAATATAAACAGTTTTTATTTACTACTGACGATGAGTAATTCAGAATACCTGAAACTAGTTATAGTATATTAAACTCTTATGTGGTAAAAATTACAAAGTGTTTCATTTGAAATAAATACGAAAATACCTGTTCTAAAGCTACATATTATAATCATAAACGTAAACACTATAATAATACATTATGAAGAAAATACACGACAAAAATAATAAAAAAATCAAAAATAAAATACTTGAAACGCCTGTGAGGGAAGTTAAAAAATTAAACACAAAAGTTTAACTATAAAAAAGACCAATAAAATAGAAGTAAAATTGACAAATAAATAAAAAAAACTAAAAGTCTGAAGGAACGAACGAAGTTGAGAAGATTTCGGATTATAAAAATTAAAATTAAAAATTTAATTAATGAAATATTTATTTAGAAAGGTGTTTTTACACAAGAATATTTCATGGTCCCTGGACTAGTACCTGAAGCTTAAGACTGATCGTCGTACCTTTATGTATCAAAAAATATCAAGATTCGCAGTGATTTATGTACCAATGCAGTGCCCTACGCACCGTTAGGTGCGGAAAGGGAATGATGATGATGATGAATAAAAAACACCAAATAAATGACTCCTTTAACATATTCTCTTTTATATTTAAATCCTGTCGTTTTATGTGAAAACAATAATTGTATGTAGAGACGTACGGTGCGTTCGAATGTTTAATAAACTTTTGTTTATGTGTAAGTGCCTGTCGGTGAACGAAATAAACATTCGTATTTTGTTTGGAATAAAGCACACAAAAATATTGTATTTATACGTACTCTCACACACATAAGCAAAGTTTTTTACGACTTAAATAGACTGTAGATTCATTTATAATAATATATTTGTGTACGAAACACGCGGAAACTTCGTGTGACAAAAAGCCTAGCGGTATGAGAATTAAATATTTAAGTTTTGTTGTAACCGCGTGTGCTTTGATTTGTGTATAATTGTATTATTATCTCCTAAGGTGGAGTATAAATTTCCTAGAACTAAGCTGTAGTGTACCACATTTCTAGCAACCGACGTGGTACAGCTGTATAATCGGTGGTAAGCCTCTATTCTACCTCTGCAGGCCACATATAACCACAAGCTTATACAATAATGATATGCCTAATTAATATCCTCTAGCATTAGCTATATTACAATTGTAAATAATTCATAACTCAATTGTGATATCAGTTTTTTTTTATTTGAAACTTTAAAAAACGTAATGAAAATCACGGAGTAAAAGCTTTCCATTGTGTTGTTTCCCTACTCAACACATGGAGTTTGGCCTTGTGGAGTTAGGTATATTCATGTTTTTTTTTTCAATACTCGTATGTATATTTGTATGAATAAATAAAAATAATTAAAATTTCAAGAATAATAGCAGTAATGGTGAAACGTATTCTCTATACGTTACAAAGATAATGTTATTTTTGAGCAAGGTAAATATACTAATGGCGCAGTGACGCAGTTGGTTAGACAATTAATTGTATAACTGGAGTCGCGGGTTTGATTCCCGCCAGTTGCAAAATAAAGATCCAAAAAAAATTTCTTCTCAATATCATTCTGGGTGTTGTGGTATAATTTTTATAATTTCCTTCAATATATTTTCTATCCCACCTGTTGACAAGCCTCTAATTTAGAAGCTGAGCAGGATTTTCCTTTAAAAAAATGAATGCTATGTAAGGGAAGATACATTTTTGCGTAATAAATTTATATATTTATTGAAAAATTGTAAAAACCTATAAATTTATTATTAAAAATAATGATGGTTCTTATGTGCAAGCCTTTCTCGCCTTCCAGACAGTAGCCAGGCTCTTCGTGGCCCTGGGCTTGGAGGGCGAGAACTATTTACGGGAATCCGTCACAATAGATCTTCACAGGTCGCAGTGACGTCAGGAGCTTGAATAGCACTGACCCTCCCCCTCTAAGAAGAAGAATATGCAAGCCTTATCTCCCAATTGAAAAACAGCAATTAATTAGGTTTTTTTTTTATGTATGTACCTTTTGATATATATTTTCATTTTTAGTACAATTTTTTTGGTTGGCTAGAAGACTCTTCAAATAAGTCCGACAAAGTACTTATTCTTTGGTCTTGAAGCTTTAAATAAAATGAATAATTGTTTTGTTTACCCGCCTGGACACACAAACTGTCTTTTTTTGCACTAAGCTTTAATTTTTTTGTTTTATTTTATTTGATTTATTTTGGATATCATCAGTAATACGGCAAATGTACATTATACATAAATAAGTAGGTATAAATTGAGAATGTATGTGTGAGTGTGAGAGACAGAGAGATGGTGGGCGGGTGAGGGTATGTGTGTGTGTATAAAGGTATGTATTAGGGTATGAATTTGAGGGTGAGGGTGTGCATCCAAGTGAATAAGTATCAATTTTGTCTTGAAAATTTATATTGCGCAGGTAAGTATTCGTAAACATCATAAAATTGCAAAATTAAGACATTGTAAGAATAATTGTTAATAGAGGAAACAAACATTAACAATTTAAAATATCACTAAAGATATTACAACAATGATGAAGAACATTTAATAAAAGGTAATATAAAAGTCTAGGCATCTACAGGGCTTATGACCTGTCAATGGCTGGTTTGAGTGGTCACTTTTCACACTGTGTAACATTCACCATTCTGCCTATATTTGAACATTTATATTCCTTCAATTCTTTCATCTGTTGATGTTTGTGAAGTTAAAGAGCTGAATACTTTATTTATGCAGGTGAGATTCATCTAATTGAATTATTTCACCTACATACTAGGCAACGCCTGAAAATGTTATTTTTTCAATTTCTATACTTCTTCATGGACCAGGTAATTTATCAACAGTATTTTGAGTTTATCCAAATTTTTTAAAAAACTGTTGTAATATGTTAATATAAACAGCTCCTCAGGGAGTTGAATCCAGTCCTTGTCTACAAAAATTTGGACAAACTCAAAATATTGTTGATATCACTAAAGATTTAAAGACTAGCATTAGATTCTAATTGTAGAGCTCGCATTTTGAAAGTTGTTTTTATAACTATTAAGTCACCAACCTTATTTGAATTCTTCAATTCCCTTACTAATTTAATTCAATGTTACTTCATCATTTAATTTTTTATAATTTTCAATTTTTTGTTACTATTATTACTATGATGGGTATAACCCAAAAAAAGCTCATTGTTATTACGAGACTGTTTAAAATTTTTCAGTATTTAAATTAAGTTTTAATCTTCTTCTTCTTCTTCTGCAGCCTTATTCTCTCCACTGCTGGATAAAGGCCTCTTCCAAACGTCTCCATTCCTTCCTATCACCCGCTTTCATTATCCACGTTTTACCGACATTAGAGGCAATGTCGTCGACCCATCTTTTCTATGGCCTTCCAACACTTCTTTTGTTTGCCCACGGTCTCCACTTTATTATTCTGGGTGTCCATCTGCCATTATTTTGCCTCGCCAAGTGTCCTGCCCACTGTCATTTCAATTTCGCTGCACGATCCATGATATCCACGACTTTGGTTTGCGCCTTATTTCTTCATTTCTTATTCTGTCTCTTATTCATATACCGAGCATCTGTCTTTCTTTACTTTTTTGTGTTATAGACATGGTTTCTAGTCCGTATGTTGTCACCGGCAATATGCACGAGTCATATACTTGTCTTTGCAAGCATATAGGGACTTGTTTATTGGTGTAAAGATCGATGGCATGTACTTGAGTCACTTCAGATTCGCAGATGATATAGTGGTCATAAGTAAAGACATGGATGATCTAGGCGAAATGATTATAGAATCCATGAGGCTTCAAAAAGGATTGGTTTGAAAATGCATATTCATAAAACAAAGAATATAAGTCCAACAGGACGAGACATTTTCATTAACGATAATAAAATCGATGTGGTTGATGAATACATTTATCTATGACACAAAGTCAAACTTGGTAAAGATAACCAGATAGCGGAATTACCAAGAAGAATAGGGCTAAGTTAGGCTGCTTTCGGCAAACTTAAATATATTTTTGAAAGTTTTAATAAATTGTGTAAATTATATCTTTTTCAAATTACATTTAGATAAATTGCATAAATTATATATATTATCAATTAAATTTTAGGGTATATAACTTTTAATTAATTTTTTTTGACATTATTGATGTTCACATATAATTGTTGAAAGATGTTTAGGATTATTTTCTTTTGTTTTTAAAATAGTGTATTGTGATATCTTTTACTGTTAGTGAACTAAAAATAAATAAAAATGAAACAAAACACAATCACACCTTGTATTATTCATCATTTTGTTAACGTTTCTTCCAACTGTTGACTTTTGTGAAGCAAATTGACTGAATCCTATATTAATGTGGCTGAGATTCAAATGGCTGAATTATTTCACATACTAGGTAACGCCTAAATAAATATTTGTTCACTTTTATACTTCTTTGAAAACCAGTTAGTTGATTTGACAATATTTTTGTATGTCTAAATGTTTGAAGACATGGCTGGATTTCACTCCCTAAGGAGTTGTTAAGATTGAAATTTATTGCAAAAAAAAGGAAAAAGTTTTTGAGACGGTAAAAGGAAAATGAAGGCATTAACAGGGATTATGTCCTGTTATTGCCTGGTGGCCACTTTACACACTTGTAACAAACACCATTCTACCTATCTGTCAACAGCCACATTTTCTGAACTCTTCCATCAGTTTACTATTAAGTAATGTTGTTTAAGTAATGAATTAACAAAATTTATATATTTCTTTTAAAATTAGGTAACCTTTACAAAAACACAGAATGAACTGTTATTTATGGTAATTCAGGGTAGCTAAGGGTAGTGTCAAGACATTTTGAAAAATTCTTCCAAATATAAGTCACCACTAAAAGTTTTGTGAAACAACCCACAGCGTTTTTGACTGAAACGTTGTGTTTTCACCGCATAAGCTCGCGATGTGACAAAGATAAATATTTAACAGGGTTTTTATATTTATGGCTTAAAAGTTTTTTCAAAACTAGATTTCTTTTAGTTTGTCAAAGTGTGTTATATGACTTGTAGTCTGAGTTATATTGAAATGTTCATAATTTATTCTAAAAAAGAAACCTTAGGTTATTTAAAGAATGTTGTTGAACGAATGAACTAAAAACTATTAAAACTATTATATCAGTAAATAAATTCAAAACTAATTCGAAGAAATTTTTTGAACCCGAGTTAAAACAGCATTCTATTTTAATTAGTATTACTTTCTGATTTTCTCTTTATTTCGTAGTATTTTTTACTTTTATTTTCATATTCATGTTTATTTAAAGTTATACAACTTCAAATTACTAAATAACTATAACAGTGTGAGTCACTTTCCTTTTCCGGGTCTCTTTTTGGAAAGTTACCATTTTTAGATTAACTAAATAAATCAATAAAAAAAAAAAACATGTATCATTTTATTTAACTATATTAAATAATAAAAAAAGTAATTTGAAAATAGATAATCATGGATGCTGTCCTCTCGTACTACTACAACTACTACTACTTCTACCATCACGCCATTTCCTCGTAGGGGTAGGCAGAGAGGATGAACCGCTCCACGTGTCTATCTTGACATACTTTTTTAGCTTCTTCGATATTCATAGTTAGTCTAGTTTCAAATGAAATATTTTTATCAGTAATTACTGTGCTGAGTTCACCGTTATTTTTAACTACATTCACTCTATTTTAAACACATTTTTCTACTCTTCTACCTCTTAAAAACATGCTTCCTAGGTACGCAAATCCTTCTATATGTTGAAAACTTTCGTTGTTAATATTTATTGTTTACTCAGTAACCTCACTTCTCCTTTCAATACCATCACATTTGACTTCCTTTCACATATCACCAATTCCGTCTTCAAGCATACATCATACGAGTATTTATATTCAATATACAATTATTTTTCGAAGTTTCTCTAAAACAAAATGAAAGCCGATTTAATAGTTTGTCACAGATTATTTGACTGTCCAGTAAATCAATTTGCTTTCCGGCATCGTTTGGCACATAAAAAAGAGGGGCACACATAACCAACGATCAATATTTTGTTATCAGTTGTCAACACGGTAACAAATGTCCATTGATATGTTCACTGTCAGTTTAAAATATTGAAATCTTTGAAAAAAAACGGAGAGGTTTTTTTATTATTATTATCTCATCGGCTGGGAGATCTAATAATAAAAAATGCATAATAAGGCAAAAGAATATGAATATATTTTTGTAGAAAAATGTAAAAATAATAACTCCGCCAATAGGCGGAACAGGCATACGGATTGAAAACTGTTTCCTTATTCTCGAACTCCGCCAAATGGTGGAGTCAGCAGTGAACCTGCTAAAAGCATCATTATCATCATCATGTCACTATCCGCATTAAGTGGTGAATATGGAGCTGAATTAGTACTGCATTTACAGCTTATCAAGATCGTCTGATACATAAAACTAAGATGATCAGTCTTTCACTTCAGATCTAGTCCAGAGAACATGAAATAGTATAATGGAAGTTACTCTTTTAAATGCATAATACATTACATTACATTGTTGATCTCGATGGAAATCTAACATGGGATCTCAAGCATTGAAGTTTTAAGCTCTTATCAACCTCAAGGCGAATTAATCTTAACTCGACATCGATTTTTGTGATTTTTACCTGAGGGTAGTCATCTAGTCAAAAACACTAGGATTATGCATTGATATATATGTATACACTAAATGCAGCACTAAGCATCCATCTTGTGTTTCAGCCTCTCTGTAATAATTCACCAGAGAAGCCCTCTACTTCTTTTGCATAGAACAAAAGTTTTTAAAATTGTTTAAGTAAAACAGCAAACGTGTTACGGACGGTTTCAGTTTGCGCCTGCAATTCACGACACGAGTACCAACGGCTCAGCCCGTCGTACGGCTGTAATATGTAGCTAACTTTGTAGTTTATCATCATTTTATTTTTATTTTATTTTATTAGGGAAATCAACAGTTCTACATACATATTTTTAGTAAACAAACAGATATAGTGTATAAACTCAGAACTAATAACAGATTTCCACATAGTATACAAAGTTAGTAAAGAAAATATATAAAACATATCAAATAAATACATACAATTTATACATATAAAAATGTTATTTTCATGTACTCAATAATCAAAGATTTTTAAAATATTAACTTTAAGAACATTAAGTTACTGTAAATTGGGCGGGATAAGGACAAAAATGCTTGAAGAGAGGATAAGGAGGGGGGGGGAGATGTACATATTTATTTTTATAATGTCTACTACATAATACATTTTTAGTGTAAATTTTAAATCTGACAGAGTGATGTTTGTATAATCTATATTTTTAGATTTTGTATTGTACATTGAAAAAGTCCTACGAAAAAAAGCATTTTTAACATACGATGTTTTACTTATTGGTACATGAAACATGTGGTACCGTCTACAAATCCTGGCTGGCACATGTATTGTTATTAAACCAAGCAGCTCTGTACAGTCAACCATTCCTGTCACAATTTTGTAAAGCAGTAGTTGGTCCGCACACACTTTGCGGTATTGTAGAGAAATGATTCCATGGAAGGTGGAGGCAGTGAGAGTAGATACATAAGAAATACCAGTTTTGTATTTAAGGTACTTTATAAATTTGTTTTGAATATTTTCTATTCTACTTATATATATAGCATACTGGGGATTCCATATCTGAGAGGCGTATTCCAAATGGCTTCTGACAAATGTATAATATAATGAAATAAGGGCCTTTGGATTATCAAAGTGTTTACTCATTAGAATTATGAAACCTAACATGCTCAATGCTTTGGAGGTAATTTTATTGATATGCGATTCAAAAAGTTGTTTTGAGTCTAAAACAATCCCAAGATCTTTAATTTCGTGCTTTCTCATTAGTACATTATTGTTTAGTTTGTAATCAAAATTAAGAATTTTTCTTTTCCTTGTGAATGTAATACAGATACATTTATTTATATTCAAAAATAGTTTATTTTCAATACAATAGTCAGTTAGACGATTAAGATCCTCTTGAATCATAAGGCAATCTTCTTGAGATTTAACTTTAGCGTATATTTTCATATCATCGGCATAAAGAAGAAATTTTGAATAACGAAAGCAAACATCAATGTCATTTATATATATAAGAAATAATAGGGGACCGAGTAGACTTCCCTGGGGAACACCAGAGGAGATTTCTGCCCAGTCAGATTTATCATAGAATTGTTTTTCTCTGTATGGGCAATTCTAGCCAGTGTCGTGTTATTATTTTAAGATTCCATTCAACTTAAATGGTAGTCAGTAAACGTGAAGCAGTGTAAAAAGGCAAGACATGCAGCTTTGAATTCACAGTAACCTAGCATAGACTGTTTTTTTTTTTAACTTTACAACGTATTTTGCACCACAATGTTCACGCGACAATGCTCATTTTTCGGAAAATATTTCAAAATTAAGTTTTATGAAGCATTATCTCTATTTAATTATATCTCGGTGGAATTATGGTACTATTTTACACGCAGAACTGCGGAAACTGTAAACTCTTCTCAAAGACGACGAACAAATAGGTACTTAAATGTAAAAAAATGCAACAATTTATTTTTTAGCATTTAAGCAAAATTAAACTCATATTTTATTTTTGAATTATACGCTTAACTATTTTACAAATCAGCGATTACATGACGGTCATGACAAAAAAAGAATAGTATTAGGCATACATAACAATTGCCTATAATAGTAGTTTTTTTTAACCGTTATTGTTCGAATGCATATAATATCAAATGTTTAGTTTTGATTCTGTGTTGTGCTTTTAAGTTTGGAAAAGCTTCTGACGTTTAAAACTAAGAAAAAATCCGACGCAACGACATGGTTATAAATTGTCACGGATTTCATACAAAATATTTACACTTTATTTCAATTCAGACATCTTTTTTAACGAAATGTAACACATACAAGAACATCAAATGTTTTCCAAAGCATCTTGGTTGATAACAAAATGTAACACATACAAGAACATCAAATGTTTTCCAAAGCATCTTGGTTGATCAAAGCATTTTAGGTTGATAAATAATAATAATTATAAAAAAAATAATGGTTTATCAACAAAAATAACAATTACATTATCTACTACATACCAGGGGCGGACCGTGTATAGAAGCGATTATGCGCAGCTTACCATTATATTTCTTCTGCTCTTAGTACCGTGCCAGGTATCCCCGACGTTGGCAATCACTCTGGAAAAAATCTCCCTGTCCTGTGCTGCCCAGAAAATCTGCTCCACAGTCCTGAAGCCAGTCCAGTCTCGTATATTTCACAGCCAGGACATCTGTCTTCTTTCAGCTCCTCTGTGACCCTCAATCTTGCCTTTCAAAATGAAGCAAGTGGTACTTTTCTCCAAGCATTATATGCCCCAGATATGAAATTTTACGAACTTTTATGGTGGTTAAGAGTTCTCTGTTTGTTTTAGCTCGACTTAAGACTTCTGAATTTGTTATCAGGTCTGTCTAAGATATCTTAAGCGTTCTGCGATGCAACCACATCTCAAATATATTTGACTTACTATACTAATGTTATATTGTTACTGTAACTGTACATATATAAATACAGAAAAACAAATAAATAATTAACATTTATTTAAATCATTTCCACGGTTTGTATTTTCATCGCAATATAAATATAAATTTCAATAAAGCGCGCCCAGCGCCAGCGGTGAGCCAAGACACTAGCCAAATATTCTACCTTATTTTTTTATACAAATAACTATATTTTAAATGTATTAACCCCAGTGCGGGTTTTTCTCCTAGATTAAACTTTCAGATATACAAATTATTTGAAGATTCCTGATTTGGAAAACAGTATTTCAAACATTGTTTCTAAATGACTATTTTTCTTTGAGATGGTACTTTTGACATAAGACCATAATTACATTTATGCGTTATATTGCAGGACATATAGCGCTCCACGCGGCCGTTTTTAACACTAGAACAATGCGGCCAGTTGACATTTCAATCAAATACTTAATATCGACTGAATTCATAGTAGTATTGTTTATTTATTCTTTAATGAATTCTATATTACAGTTATGGATAAGATATCTATGTAATATAATATATCATGAAATTTCATCGTTTGAGTTGATTTCATGGATGAGAGTTGTTGTATAACACAGAACCACAGAAAAATATCAATTTATAGTATATATTATTCACATTATATTATGTACCTCCTATGTAGGTACAAATATATGATATTTTTTTATAGCTTACCTCTAAATAAAATCACCATTCGTCACTGCTACATACACATATAGGTTATGGATTTCTATGGATCATATCTAGTCTGCCTAACTAGGTGCAACCTGTTTTAAGACAGATATTTTTATGCAAAATAAACAATAATATTACTACCTACTACTTAATTGACCATACAGTTGTACAATATAAATTTATACCATTTATTATGTAAGAATGTTTTTGAGTAAATTTTCCGATTTTTCTCGACCTAAACCCAGTAATCATTTTTTTTCAAATTTAATAAATTGAATCCGGGTCATGGCTTTGCAATGTTTTGGTAACATATTGAATATTTTGGGACCCAGAAACCTGAAATTTCTTTGCCCGAATTCAGAGTTTGTGGTAGAGCCTATCCTATAGTTTGATTTCTGGTACTGTGGGAGTATTCCTTTTGGAATTTGATAAAACAATTTGCTTTTATAAACATTATTATTCTAAAAATATATAATTGCCCTATATCTAAGATCTCGAATTCCTCAAAAAGCTTTACACTAAGGTACCTAAAGGGCTTTTTAAAAATGATTTTAATTATTGATTTTTAAGCAGATTTGAGAGGTTTTAATATCGATTTATTAGTGCTTCCCCATCCTTTTATAGTTATAATTGAGTTTCATAAAATGAAATATAATTATTCATGGATAAGAGGTTACGTATTGACCTAAAGATATGGGATAGTTTATGGATTACATGCTGTATTTACTTTGTACATAAATTAAGGTATAAAATACATTTTGGTACACCAATATTGTTTTATATTTTGCAATTAATGCAGTGTGTTTATATTCATTATGATACGAAAATATGTATAATTAATCAGTTGATTGAAAATGGTAAAATAATAAAGCGGAGTATAATGTTAATTGAAAATGTTCCCCTCCGATATATATGTCTTAAAGTAATTATAAAGTGAAAACATAATATTTTATAAAGCTATTTTAGAAAAAATCGGTTGTAATGTAAATGTTACCATTATCAAATGCAAATTTTAAACAAAATATCAGTTTTTCTTTAAATGAGGGTGTTATGCCTAGCATGTAAATTGCTTGCATAGTAAGAGTTTAGATTGTACAATAAGGCTGAACTTAAACTACATCTATATAATATTACAGGCAATGTTCATATGTGCGTCCTCGATATATTGAATAACTACTGGACCGACTTACGCGTGGTTTTCAGCGAAATGTAGATTTTTGTTAAAATCTGTAATTTATTCAGTAGAAAAAAAATTAGGATCGTAAATGTTTTTTTCATCGTTTACTAGGTCTACATTCGCCGAGAATGCATATACGAAAAATTTGAAAGATGTTTTTTTTTTGTAAAAAAAAATTGTTTTTAAGTGTTAACAAACAACATTTGTTTTTTATGGATCCCAATAAGATTATTTCTTTAAATTTCTTATAATTTCTACCCATTTATTTCATTTAACTAAAATCTTATTAAAACCCTAGGATAGCGGATGTATGACAGCACTAATAGGAAACGATGGAAAAATGATTACGAATGAGAGTGGAATTAAAACAAGATGGAAGGAATATTTTGAGGAGGTGTACAAAACGCAAACAGGAAATATAGCCAGTGTACCACTTTCTCAAGTAAACATAATTGCAGGTGACGATGAAAAAGAGATAAGTATAGAAGAAATTAAAAGTGCTGCTAAGTAAATGAAGAATGGGAAAGTGCAAGGTTATGATAACATTGCCACATAATTTATAAAGGCGGGTGGAGAAATAATTTTTGTATGGCTACATAAGCTTTTTAACCTATGTTCAGAGGAGGAAAACACTCCCCCTGATTATAAAGGAGCTGTTGTTATGCCTCTATATAAGGGAAAAGGCTCTAGGGTGGATTGCGGAAACTATAGAGCTATCAGCCTTTTGAGCGCTGTTGGAAAGATTTATGGCAGAATACTGATTGAGAGAGTAAGAAAAGTGACTTAAGATAGAGTGTGGGACAAACAAAGTGGATTTATGAATGAAAGAGGATGTATGGATCAAATATTTGCTCTGCAAAATATGACAGAAAAGTTTCTGGCCAAACACCAGAAACTTTTCTGCGCATTTGTCGATCTGCAAAAGGCATTTGATAGAGTTGACTAAGGGAAATTGTGGAAGGTTTTATCGGAGTATGGAGTGAATGGTAACCGGACAAGGGCTATTGCGCATCTGTACAAGGACAGCACAGCATGTGTGAAGGTGAATGGGTCATTCATATCGTGGTTTAACATTCCTAAAAGAGTCAAACAGGGATATGTAATGTCACTATAATTGTTCAACATAGACATCGATAACTGTTTGAAAGAACTGAAAGATTTAAAAATGGGAGCAAAAATGAGTGTTATAACTGATATCTGTCTTCTGTATGCGGATGATGCCGTGTTTTTTGCTAGCAGCAACGGAAACCGGCATTTTTTGGTAGCAAAAGTCTACGATGTATGTAAGAAAAGCGATTTGCTTATGAATGTTGATACATTGAAAGTGATGGTTTTTGAAAGGGATGAAAATATAACTAAATGTGAGATCAGTGTGAACGGAGATATTCTGAATCAGGTAAAAGAATTTGTGTATCTGGGAAGTATGTTTACTAGGGATGGAAAGACCGAGAAAGATATTGAAAGGAGGGTGAGTGCCGGGAACAGTGTGAACGGTGCACTGAAATCTACTTTGGCAAACAAATGTTTATTGCAGGAGGCTAAACTGGCAGTTCACAACGGAGCTCTAGTGCCAACTTTAATGTATGGGAGCGAATTATGGAATTGGAAAAATGATGATGAAAGTTGATTAAATGCTGTCGAAATGCGATCCCTCAAGTGAATGTGTGGCAAAACGATGTATGCTAGGTGCACAAATGTCGAGATCCGTGAACTGTGTAAGGCTGAGATATGCACTATCGACAGAATCAAGAAAGGGGTGCTGCGTTGGTTTGTACATGTAGAGCGAATGGACAACGAAAGAACAGCTAAAAGTATCTACGAAGCGAATGTTGATGGATGCAAAAGACGAGGAAGGCCGAGAAAGACATGGCACGATCAAGTCCATCAAATACTTGAAGATAGACATGTCAAAAGTAGGAATAATCGGCGTGCATGCATGAGAAGATGTATGAATGTAGAGGAAGTGAGGTCTGTATGCCAAGATAGGGTGATATGGCGTTCTATCCTCTCTGCCTACCCCGACGAAGAAACGGCATGATGGTTTATGTGTTTGTTTGTTGTTTATTAATACTAAAATAATATTGACAGACATTCAATACGTTTTTGAAAATTGCATTCCTGAATACAGTGCACCCCTGTTGGCAAAAAGAGCAGAGAGAGTTTAACATCAGGAAAAATAATTTTATGTTTGAGAATTAATTAATAAAAGTTTTGGAATTCAAACAAAAACAAGTACTTATTTAAATTCAATATTTAAAAATGAATTATTTTAGGTTCTGAAATTCAATCATAAACAAGAACTTACGCTTACTTTTGCGATACAACCAAGCATTTTTGTTTCGAATTAAATGTCAAGCTCACGTCAAAACTCAGCTAGCGGTTAAACAACGACTAAATATGCCTTGGCTATGAGTTAAGTGTCATTATTTTAGAGAGCTCTGAGTAAGTTTATGTATACTGTTCGGTAAATGGTTTTATTTTAAAAAAACCGAACCTGTTTCTTTAGTTTCGTAAAAGCATTATGACGCAAACTTTGTTAGTATACTTAAAAATGTTTTGTCTTGAGAGGAAACGCGGTCTGACTTTTCTTCATACAAACGTATTCCCGTATTTTCATCCTAAGTTATGGAACTATAAATATTTACCATCGGCGTGTCTCAGTAGTTTTGCTTTATTGATGAATCGTTTATTATGGGAATCAGGACCACCCAAAAACCCATAAAAACGTCCAGTTTTATATGCGGTCTTCGGGCGCATGGTAAACAAATATTATTACTATTTTTGAAAAACACACAACGCACTAATACAAAAAAAAATATTTAGATACTCTGTTTTTAAAAAATAACAAAATCGGTTTAGTTTTGAGGTGCGAAAACGGGACAACAGAACGTCTATTTTCTCTATTTTACTTAAAAGGTCCGAAATGCAGTTGTCTTTTTTGCATAGCATCGGGGAGGCATCTTCAAGACAACGACAGGAAATCAATGTTCAAATTCTCATTTATCGAAATTCCATGTCACCGTATATCCTCCCAATTTATGTAATTCGAAACACAAAAAATCAAAATGTATATGTACATGTCTAATTTTAACTGAATAAAATAATTTATTTCAAATTTTCGGTTAAGTTCATTTAAAATAAATTACATACAAGTATGCAGTCAAATCTAACAAAAGTAAAGCATTTCCGGGTTAAGTTCGTATATTAAAAACCCTGGCCGCTGTAATCTGTAAGTGTGATTGTACTATAATAATTAGCCTCGATTTTATAAACATTCGTTAATAAACTTAGCACCATTTTTAACTGATCCCAGCTGAACTCATATAATATGTCTGTGTTATTGTGGTCCTATCGAAGGGAAGTGGTAATTTACAAAACAATTATAAATAGTCAACTAACTCAAGAGGACCGCGCGCTGATTGTGCTCTAGAAACCACTTCGTCTGCTCTAAAGTCTAAAAGGTTGTTAAGACGATTAGGGTCTTAGCACAGAATTGTACCAACTGTTAGTATTAGGAAAATTAGGGTTTTGCGAATTCGATAGGGATATGATAGGATCTGTGTTAGGATTTCGCCGCTATTGTCTTGATTATTTGATAAACCTATGTTCTTTGAAATCTGAATCATGTTTTTTTTAGTCCTTGTTGTATTGGGCGAATTCTTTGAAAATTTTCTATGTGCATAGGGGTTTATTGTCATCGCTTGTTTTGTTTATTTTGAGTCCTTTCGTCTTCCTTTTTCGATGTGTCAAATCTAGGACGTATGGCGGCGGTATAAATTTCGAAACTATCACTGTATTTCTCCGTTTGGTTATAAAGAATTATTGCAATTTTACTTAACTCTATTCGAAAAAAACTCATAGTAAATTTGCAAAACTGAAGAAAAAAAATTCAGTAACAGTTTTAGGAAAGGACTAAATGCTTTAATTTTTCTTAATTTGGTAACGCGGCCGATAAAAGCATTTTATTACCTTTTGTAGGGATACCGGTTGGTAAAATAAAGGTAAATAGTTACAATCTACCTGATTTTGGCCAGTCAAATTCATTACAATCCGTTATCTTCTTCGCCGTTTCCGTATTTGACACTGACAGATGTTTGGATACATTGTTGTTTCATCAATTCTTTCGTTCTCCGCTAAATTTATTTGTCAAATATGACTATTTATTATATTTTGATTATCATTATTATTATTTTATTACTCCGCTTTGTATTATGATGCCCTATACTCATTGTTTGATGTATACAAACGACAAGATAAAAATACCTAGCATTATTGACCTACCAGCAATGTTATATATTTGCACACTTAACTTGTTTCATAAAATCTTTTTACGATGAATTTTCTCACACAAAATATTAGATAATTTATTTATAAAATATTTTTTATGTTTAAATAGTATTGTAAACGAAGATATTTTTTTAATATAACTAGCCGACGAAACATTTTTTAAAAAATATTTTAGGATAATAGGTGATAATACTTACTAATGGTAAAGAAAATTTTTTGCCGTAAATTACGTGTGCTTTGACAGAGACTCTAGAATTCAGAATGTTTAGAATTCCCAATACTATAGACAATTTATAAAAAAAATACATAAAATGATAATAAAATTAGTCATTTACTTAAAATGCTTACAAATGACCGTCGGTATACATAATTGGTTTTAAAAACATACAACTGTCAACTATCATTTTTCACGTTTAATGATTAAGAGCACTGACGGAAATTTGATAGATTATTTATAAAACCGGCGCTTAATCATACAAATTAAAAATGCTATGCACGCATGCAAAAAATAAAATTTACAAAAAAGAGGTTTCTAAAATAATGTGGTTTACGCGGGGGTTATTCTGAAAATTGTTTGAACATATTTGTCGTGCAATAAATTTGGAAAATTCATGTACGTTAAAAAACAGTGTATTGATTATTTATTATTGTTGTTCTGTGTTCATTTTTCTTTTATGAATAAAACAAAAGCTATCTCAAAACACATTCTGCGTTCAAAATATATATGAGCTTGCATATTTCGTAAAAAGACAATAAATATGGGGGAGACAGAAAAATGTGCTTACCGACACGTGTTCTGCACCCTGTGTTTACGGAAAAGAGACAAATATAATAATTTTCTTTGTATTTTTCCCCTTTTTGCATATTAACCTCAATAAGTATTTTTATTTTTTAACGTTAATTTAATACATTAGCACGTTTATTTATTTATTTATTAAATATACGGCCTGAACCAATTACATAAATTATTTGAAGAAACATATGTATAAGAAACTGAGCAAAAATAACATAAAACTTTGAAGCAGAGACAAACAAGGGAAATAAAATAATGGTACCCAATATATTTATTTATACATCATAGGTTCATTGAACCTTTTACAAAAAAATAATAATTTACAAAAATAATCACAGCAGTGCACAATAATCATACATGGTATGAAATATTAGAATAATTAAAACTAAACAATTTAGTAAACATACAACACAAAAACTTAAAAAGAAACATAACATTTCTAAATAAAAGATAGCAATAACCATGACAAAATCTTATGTTCTAAATATAAATATAACACAGTAAAGTTGAGAATAACCAGACAATAATAATTAAAAAATTAAAACAACATAGTACTTAAAAAAATAAAAGTTTTTTGAGCAATAAAACAAAAATTAAAAATAAAGTTAAATTACTAAATAATACCTCTATTTAGTGAAATTATCATCATCAGGTGGTTTGAAGAAGTTGCTATTTGACAATAAATCCACCAATGTACAATTTAAAATTATGTCTAACATGTTAAATAAAGAAATAAAAAAATCACGTATTCCAGGAAACAAAGTTAAATTTAATAATATATTTTTAAATAAATCCATTATTTTTCTAAAAAATAACGAGTGAGAATTCGTATTAATTCATGAACAGAATATGTATTGAAGATATCAAATATTTGCTCTAATTCATTACCACACCCATGTATCTTGAGTATAGGAGAGTGAATTACAAAGTTAATATAAAATATGAATATTAAAAAAACATGAAACATCAACTAAAAAGGCTTCGAACTAACCCATGCCAATCTATCTCCATCGCACACTAATGGCAAAGAGATCTACGTAAAGCCTAAATATATATCCCAAAGAACTCTTAGTTGTGTGACAAATTGACTAATCGACACATGGCGACATAAAAACAAAAATTGCTCATAGAAGATTTGATAAATAGCAAATTTTGAGTTTTGGCGAACAGAAATTAATTGCAACACAGATGGGACATCACTTGTACATTTACAGATTTTGTTTAAAAATGTGTTCGCCCCTAAACAATATAAGGGATTTTTAAATGCAAATTTATAAATCCTTACAGAACTGAATTCATTCCCGTGGATATCACAAATATTTAAATGTCGTATGTTTAAAACTTAAACGATTATTAGAAATTGGTTGATATTTTTTACATTGTTTTAATTTTTGTGATTTCACGTGCGTCCAAATAGGATACAAAGCATGATTTATCTATTTTATTAACACTTTTTATCCCGGAGCAGTGTAAACACGTGATTATATAACCACGCGTTGTGTCCCGGTCCCGTGTTTTCACGTGATTTACCAGCTGTTCAAAAAGTGTATTTTATTGACATCTAGTGACTTTCATTAGTATTTTTTTGCTGCTGGTAAACTACGTGAAAACACGGGACCGGGACAACGCGTGGTTATTATTATCACGTGTTTACACGGCTTCGGGATACAAAGCACAAAAAAAGGAGTGAGACGCTGTAGGTATATGTGCGAACATTTCAATGTGGCTCTCCATAAAGGCCAATGTTGACAGAACTTTCTTACAAAAATGACTTATTAAACTGTTTTAAATAAATATGAGAAGCAAGAATTGATTTAACCTAGTGTTTTCATAATTATGACACTTTAAGAAACTCTTCACAAAGCATGAAATTTTACAAAAATAGGCCGGGCACAGGGAAAATTCTATGTGTCTTTGGCTTTGGCCGGTTCTCAAAATGTTTAAAAAAAAATAAAGTCGTATTTTGCTTTGACAGGCCTAAATTATATGATAATTTTTATAAACGACAGAAAACTGAATATTTATTTAATGGTATACAAAAATGTATATGAAAGTTTTGATTTTTAAACATACGTATTTCAAAATATCTCGCCTTTTTGTTTTATGTAACATGACATTACAGATTATAGCTTTGTTTGCTTTTTAGCTCATTCTTTTAAGGAATAAGGAAATATTGAACATCCATTTATAATGAACATTGGCTCCTTAACTGATAATAAATCGACAAAATTCCTAAATCGTGTGGTTTTATCTTAAAATATTTGTCATCAAATTGATGAACTTGCACAAGAGTGCATGTTCGGACACAGTGGTGTTTGCATCCCCTTTACCCCTGCATGTACTTTATGTGTTTTTTTTGTAAATACTATGTATACTACAGTGATGGTAAAGGTGAAAGTGTGTTTTAGTATTCGCATGTCGGTGACGTGAATGTCCTGACAAAGAGACGAGTACGTTCGAAGTCGGTAAGTGGTTATATGCTAATATTCACCAAAGGTAAACTATTATTTATTTATGTAAAACGCCAAAAAAGGCCTTAGCTGTAGGCACAATATTAAAAGTCCTGCAAGAATGTATTTTTTTTTTCTTAATACGAAATATAATTTCAAAAACATAGCAAAGCTAATAAAAAAAATGGGTCTGTCCTTCACATAACATTATTAATTTTTATTGATTTTGTCTTCCGCAAGTATAGTATAAATTTGTATACAGTGAACCAAAAGAATAATTGAACGTTGTTATGCAGAAATCAGCCAGTCCACAATTTTGAACAAATGAGATATTGATATTCTCGGGTGTAGTAAGGTCAATTATGTGTTTTGCTAAAAACAGCCAGACCGCTTCCATAAAAAAACTGTATTAATCACCTTCTAAAAGTTGAAATGATCACAAAAACGTCATTTCTCAATTTGCAGAAAACACCCACAACACTTGAAAAATCTTACAGTACTTTAAAAATCATTACAACTGGTCAAATACACAATTAGATTCTTGTTTGATATGTAAAAAAAAACTAGTATATTCATTGTTTATCATTTGCTAACGTCAAAAACATTCCAACAGTTGTATAGATTCGATTATTCATCCCTTTCATAAAAGTACTTTTATCTCAGTTTCACTTTTCTATGGCTGGCTGCTTTCTGCATAACTACGTTAAATTAATTACTGTCAAGTGCAAAATTTGTCCTTAAAAAAATATTTCAAGATAAAACTAAGGGCCGTATGGACGTCGCGATGCTTGAGATATTGCAAGGTAAACGTGTTTTGTGGATCGTATAAAATATCTAACTCACACGTTGCCGCTAGCCTACTAGCCACTTAACGGACATTATTTAAGCGATTAGGTACGCAATGAAAAAAAATGGTATTCCGCACTCTCCACCTTTGGCAGAGCGGTAGTCAACTTGCTAATGCAGATCAACTTTAATGCTGTTGCAATAACGATGCGCTTTAAATATAACGTGATTCTATACAGCGGCAAAACTTTATTTCCCATCATACTTTGCGCTACTTAAAAAGAATTATTAACCTCTGCTTTAGAAACTTGCGTCCAAGTATTACCGATACCCACCGTACTATGGACAAATTTTATTTTAATTCCTTTAAGTTTTAATCTTGTGCAGCGTGCACCTATAATTTCTTTTTTCAATGTTTTATCCTACCCTTTTTTTCCTTTTTCGGTCTGGATCCGAGAGGATTAAGAATGTAATATTACCTGTTGGTGCAACGACCACAGAGTTTTGAACGAATGTTTTTGACTCAATGGTAGCTCTCAGGTAAAAATAATAAATAATAATAAAAATCCAGAAAAAGAAAATTGAGTGAAGAAAAGTTCCTTACGTTGCGTAATGATTGACGCATTCGCCTACTATTTTTGAGATCCCGGTTAGATTTCTTGGAAGGTTGGCAGTAAATTTTTTCAGGATTTTGTATCGAAGTAGTCGTATCAACTTGTATTTCATACCACACAAAACTATATTTTTCATCCGCCTGGACAAACATTCAGAATAAGCTTTGTATAACTGTAAAAACGCTGCAAAACAGAAATTAATAACTGTTTTCTTTTATTTCATCAAAAAAATTACGTTATTATCAACATTATTGAAATTTCTCTTTACTTTCATAATTATGACCTTTCGTTTTCATCTAAATAACGTTAAACTGCGAGAAAAACGAAGATAATAATCTTTAATTTGCGCCCATCTTGAATGTTTGTATCTGAGATAACACAGTTTACTTCCCCAGTCCATTAGCATCCAAATTATATTATTGTTATTGGCAAATGAATGAAGAGAGTTTCTTTGTCATTATTTGATAGCAAAATACCATCTAATGGACTAGGGGAAATCATTTGGTTACTTTGCTTTGTCAAATGAATTCCGGATTGATTTTAAGCTTTATCGGAATCGACTAATAGGGTAAATAATATTTTTAACGATACTCAAACAAACAACATGTATGAAGTTAGGCGGGAGCTTTTGGGGAGGCCTTTAAAAAGTTTATTATTTCTGTTTATGTAAATCGCTGAACCTAATTTAAACTTTTTTAAGAAAAAAATTAAGGACCCCAAAGTTTACCCTTTAAAAAGTACACTGGAGACAAAATTTCCTCTTTCAATTTTGAATAATATCACGTATCACAGAATATGTAGGTGCTTTTAAATTGGAATACTTTACCAAAGTGTCCCCTCGAGAAAGGGTCGTATTTTACGTTATAAGGTGACCTATTATTGGTATCGCTTATTCAATGACAATACTTGCAAAGCGAGGGTTCACATCCTAACATTATTATAGAAAACAAAAAAATAAACTAAAATAGCTTCATTATAACACAGACTTCATTTTTCATTCAAACTTAAAATTTTACATTGTCAAGCTTCAATAATAAATACCTTTAAATTCTTATTGATTGATTTGGTGTTTATTTCGTAGAACTCCATATTTAAACTTATAATATTAGAAATCACACACTGATTTGAGTCTACTGAACACTTTCTTTTATTTTAACAAATATAAAAAATATAAATACAAAAATTTCGTGACAATTTTTTCACCTTGTTAGGTCATTTTCAAACGCATGTGAAGATTAAATGGATAATTCAAGGTTCAATTATGAATTTTAAGGTACTTAAGTAGAAAATAAAAATAATCTTATGAACTAAATAGCATCTACATTAATCATATTTGAAGGAAAAACCAATTGTTAAGGCAAGGCTAAGTGTAAAAGTTATTGGGGAATTTATGTATTTATATTTGAATTTCGGAAAAAATATAACAAAGTAAGTATTTATTGACATATACATATATATGTGTATTGTGAAATAATTAATAAAGCTTAATAGTTTTCTAACTTTAGATAATTGTTGTCAAAAATATATAAATAATATTATTATAGGTTGCTGTTCTTTTAAATTTTAATTAATTATTTAAAAATCTTATTATCGTGAATATTTTGTTTAAATTTCGACCAAATGGCTTTGTATAAGAATATCTGGTTAATTTGAGTGCATTAAGTATAAAAACCATAAAAATTAACACTGAATATTATTTTAAATAATGACTGTGTTTTAATAGGGTTTGTTTTTGAAATAAAATAAAAATAATAATATTTATTATTTCATTTTCATCAAATGTAACTCAGTCGTTTGAAGGTAACAGGTGTGACGCAGTAAACTAAATCCCCTTTGTTTTCCCAATGCATTTTAAATTCATATTCTTGGTATACGTTTCCTTTCAACTACGACAGATGGTTCCTGATATCCGGTCGTATTAAGGCTATATTTCCAGTTTCCGGTGTACGGAAATGTTTCAATACTACCTTTGAAATTGCTCAAAAACTCTAGGATGGATCGGAAACGCCAGAGAGAATTCTCGGATAGGATTCGGTAAATTGAAATTACATTAGATCGGGTGTGTTTTCCTCGGTAGAAATTATTTATCAATATTTGCAGAGAAATCGAACCTAATGCTCCTTATACGCCTAAGGGTGCTTTATTAAGCGTATTTGAATTGCCTGTGGGTATCGGAATAGTATTTTGGGAGAATGTTACATATTTTTGATACAAACAAAAATCGTAAATGGATACACACATATGGCATAAATTTATATTTTATAGTACAATATAAAAGTCGAATCTCGAAACAAAAAATGATTAACCTTTAAATGCCATATTATGTACATACATATTTCAGTTTTATGTACAAACTAATGCGGAGCAGAAATGTATGAAATTTAAATATGATATCTTATTTCATTATTTTACATTTTTTGTTAACGTTTTAGTTCATTTTCTTATTACATATAACTTTATATATCAAACCAAAAAAACACATAGACATAGCCTGTGCGTGGATATACGAAATCGAGAATGGATTAAAAAATATATGGTCTAGATTTAGGTGGGTTAATGAGTATATAAATATTAAAAATAATAATGGAAAGTTACAATCCCACTTTACAAGGCATCAGGTTCTTGACGTCCTGGACGTCCACTGCGGACTGTTCGTAGGCAGTTTGTGTTAGAACTACGGGACGTGAACCTGACTTGGAAGGATGCACAGGAGCTAACAGCCGACAGAGATGCTTGGAATATCTTTGTGGACACCATATGCTTCAACTAGGGAGCGGACATGGAATAATGAAATGAATAATATAATCCTAAACTTGTTTTTCATACATTCTAAATAATAATAAAAATACGCATATTTTTTAATTAAAAAAAATATTACTTAACTACAAATACAATAATATACATATCATTTGGATCATTACAGATTATTTCAAGTTTTTTTTGTCTGGAAAGAGTGAAATCTCATTTCGAGCAAAAAGACTTAATTTTTCAGGAAAACAGCGTCGCGTTGAAGTCTGTAAAACATTACTTGCTAACTATCAGGATAAGATAAAATGCATCATAACTGGAGATGAGACAAAGATCTATACATACGATTCGAAAATAACCTACAAATCAAGCGAATACCCTGCAAAAGATTAGTCAAGACCGAAAAGATCACGCCAAAGTGGTTCAAAAATCAAAATCATGTGAACAATTTTCATGTATTATCGTGGCGTTGTGCATTATGCATTCCTTCTGCCGCGCCAGGCCAAACTGCAAACAGGGAATATTATTTGAGCGTTATGTAACGTTTACGTGAAGCTATTGTCATTATAAGAAACAATACTCGTGCATCTGGGGATTTGCCACAAAAAAGTGTGTATCAGAAATACAAGTAATACAAAATAGAGCTACAAGAAACATATACGGTATACCAATGGAAATGCATGTCAAAGATATTGACAAACTTACTGACATTCTCCCATTTTTGGTCATACCGTATTATGAGATTGCAAAAACGGTGCTTCCAGGTGTAAATAAAGACTCTCACTAATATTAGCTATATTTTCAATCGTGACGTCCACCAGTATAATACGCGACAGAGTCAAAATATTCACGTACCTGGATCACGCACGACAAGGTATGGTCTAAGGTCTCTGCTGTACCTAGCTCGTAGTGAGTACAACAGGCTAGCGGAGTCCTATATAACGCCAAAAAATGACTACTTTCATTTAAAAAAATTACTACTTGGGGAGGTACGTGGAAGGTGAAATTTAGTTTAAGTTCTTCTTTTTCCTCGGATATTTCTTTTTTACAATATGTAAATATTTAATATTTTTTTTTTATGAATTGTTTCTAATTTCTTTGTATTATTTACTTGCTTGCTATCTTATTTCAGTTTTATGTACATATTATTACTTGTTACTTTATTATTATAACCTTACCTTTATGTAAATATTATTCTGCCCCAAAATGAGTTTGTTGTAACTCCTGGGAGTACAAATTTTTTTTATTAAAAAAATAAAATTTAAAAAATGTTTTTGTACCACGATAATTCACCGTCTCACATTGCATTGGTGCTTCGAGACCATTACGCCAAAAATTCGACTCATATCGTTCCGCAACCATCACCATCGTATTTGCCTGATTTAGCACCCTGTGACTTCTGGCTATTCTCTAAGCTTAAGAGACCGCTCCGGAAACACCATTTTTACACGATTGAATAGATAAAAACCAAATCGCTGCGCGCTTTAAAGGCCATTCCAAAAATGTACTTCAACAATTGTTCCGATGATTAGAAAGAACGTTTGTATTATTGTATAGTATCGGGAGGGGAGTATTTTGAAGGCGATGAAGAAAATTAAAAGAATAAAAAAAAATAAAAAATAAAAACCAATGTTACCTTTTTTTTATCACAGTTTTACATCATGACAAACTATTGTATGTATTGTTCACCTCATGTTCAAATGGTCCGCGCATTTGTATACCATGCTTGAGGTCTTAGGCTCGATGTCTGGTAGAGCGTACGTGAAATATTGATATCAAAGGTAGTTCTTCTTCACTGCTTTATATATCCATATAATTTGCCAAACTCACAGTGAGAATGGCAATGAAAGCAATACAGTTTGACTCAGTTCAAATTGAAGTATGTTAAATTGATTTTTTTGAAAGTGTAACTAGTTTATTGAGAAAAAATATGCTTTTTAGTTCAATTAACACCCGATACAAAGATCCACAGTCATTTAAATGATTTTCGAGTATGTGGAGCGAGTATTTTCCCTGCAATCTTTTATAGTTCCTAGACGGTACTGGCTGCTCCTAACCAAAAAGCCTGGCATTGCATTTCATTGCATTTTGTCAACCTGTTTTATAAAGTTTGATAATATGATAACAATAGGATAAATTTGGATTGGTAAACGAGCGGAAATAATATGACAGCTCGCGCATCAGAACCTGAAATGCTAAATTCGCCATTGTTTTTGTTTGCTAAAGCTAGGGTTTCCTAGGACAGCGGTGCCCGTATCTTAACGGCCGTAGTGAACGGTGATGCGGTAGGTACTCTCTAGTCACCGTTACGACGGCTGTCAACCGCATCACTGTTCACTACGGCCGTTAAAATACGGACACCGCTGTCCTAGGAAACCCTAGCTTTACTGTTCATACGCACTAACATTTAATGTACTAAACGCACATAGTTTGTTACTTATCATCATCATTCCCTTTCCGCACCTAATGGTGCATAGGACACTGCATTGGTACAATAATTTCAGCGTATCTTGATCGTTTTTGTTACATGAAGTAAAAGTGATCAGTCATACGCTTAAGGTGCCAGTCCGAGGACTATGAAATATTCCAGTGTAAAAACACTATATTTAAATAAATATTTCATATCAACCATGTCGGGAATCGAACCCGAGACCTCTCGCATGGTAAGCAAACGCGCTGACCATTGCGCTGCGAGGCCGGTACATTATGCGTTACTAAATCAACTAAATTTACACGAATATTATGTCATTGCGCTTGTTAAAAGTGACGTTACAAACGAAATTCATGCTTCGAATCTGCGCATGCGTTAGTAATTCCTGGATTATGGATATTTTCTTCTCTCTCGAATGCACGATTCACCGACATGAATCGTAGTCATCTCGCTCAAATCACGGTTTTAGTAGATATGGTATTTTTCATACAAATTTAGAGTTAAAGATTTTGCAAAACAATGTTAATGACGGTTAATGTATAGTTATTAAGTAAATTTTTAAGAAAAACAGATAATAAATCAATTATAGTCAGCAATTGATAAACTATGACTGATATAAATAAATGAATTCACGCAAACATGGGCACGTATGACGATCATTTGTTTTATCACGTCAGATGAGTTACGCTTCAGCTATCTCCGAAATGTCCTCCGCAGGTCGGAAAAGGGAAAAATAATATTTTTAACCGGAAAACAGTTTTCATTTCTCCCTTACTTCATTACCTATACATTTAAATTCCTCTGTTACCTATCCTTGATTTCCCCCACCATATTCCCAAATATCATCGCTTAGAATACTGAATCTTTTAACGGTGTTGAATTTGCTTCAAAGACCCGTTTTACATATTTGATCACCTGACAAGACTTCTTAATTTAATGAAACCTAAAATCTTTATTCACGAAATTATACTGGGCAAACGAGTTAGGTAAAACGCCTAAGATATTTTAATATGACCATTACTACAATTCCTCGTATAAAGAAGGTCTAAGATCTTCCTGAAATTTTAAATTGGGGGTTTACTGTATTTCTCATTTAGAAAATTTCCAATTCCTTAAACAAATAATTTATTACATTTCATTTAAATTCTGTATAAATATTATTTAAAATGTAATGATGGGATCGGATATCATATTTAAGACATTTAACATTATAAAGGTTTTTAATATAAGATTAGGTATTTTAAAATATTTTTTTTTAAATGTTGATTTTGATTGTATTTATATTTTTTTAAATATTTGCGTACAGTTTTGAAAACATATAAAGCGAAACAGAAACAATAGGTAAAAATAATACCCGAGCCAGTTAAATGGCAAAAAAAAACGTAAAAATTACAGAAAGCATTTAATATTATAATCGTTGCATTTTTGTCAGTTTTGGCAAAACTGTTTGTTTAAACTGAAAAATATGTTTTTGGTTTTTTGTGGTGTAACTAAACACATTTATAATGTTCAAGGGAAAAATGCTTATAAATTGAAAGTCTTAACACGGCACCAATAAAATTAAAAAATAAATATATGTGTATTATGTTTAAAATACAAATGAATATCTATTCTCATGTTCTTAACGCGTTGTTAAGTGGTTTTATTATTTAAAGCCTCCGTCATGAGATCTGTTACATAGTTGGGTTGACACTAAACCTCTAAACTAGCGTCGTTGGTTAGTTTGTTAAAATTCCCTCTGGTCCAAAGAGAATCGAGAAATCTCTAGTATCAATCTGTCTGAATTTTAATGTATACATTTTTTTATCAGGTCGTTTTTTCATAATAACATAATATCATATCGTTTTCAATCAAAAATATTCAAGATCTATCTCTAATTTACGAGCCTTTATCATCTGTTTTTTTTTCATAAATCAGTCACGTTAAATTTATTTACAAATTAGTAAATAATAAAAAGAGCTCGAAATCCAAAACAACTATAATGAACATAGAAACAGTATGAGAATACCTGAACCTCAATTGCATAATACGCTAACAAAGCAAAATTGAATTTTCGTACGAAAATACGTATATTTGTTCGATTTTTTTTTGATTTTCTTCATTATCCTGTAAATGAATACTTATTAAATTTTTCATCGATAATATTTTATTTTGCTTTATAGACAACTATTAAAGATACGTCTGTTAACTTTCCACTGTAAAACTGGCCCAGAAAACTATCACAATAAAAACTGGTTTTGAAATTTCAAATATTGATATGTCAATATCTGTTTTAAATGAAAATACATGTATCATAATGTATTTGAATTATTTTTTTAAGCCAATCCAAAGGCTTATGAAAGCCCTAATAGGTTGTTATTAACGAAATACAATATATTGAATTAACTCTACATTAACTATGTCAGAATCTATTTAAAGATATAGTATGTAAAAGGTATAGTCATGGCATTATCTAGGCAAACATGGCGAGTGTGTCTTCTTAAGTCAGGAGTGATAACACCGCTTGCTTCTATAATGCTTGTCTTGGCTGTAGGAATACATTGACACTTTATTTTACTGTAATTACAGTATTTAAGTATAAATAAATGTCCTTCTAGTTGGAAACTCTGTTTCGAGAAGGGCTACCTTGTTTTATGCTTCAGTCAAATTAAAACATTATTTTTATTTTTCTAGTTGGAAACTCTGTTCCGAGAGGGGCTACCTTATTTTCTGCTTTAGTCAAATTGAAACATTTTTTGTATCCAATTCTTCCATCTGTTAAGTTAAAGGAATACTGTTTTCAAAAGGTCATGAATGATTAAATCTTTATAGATAACATATTATTATTTTCTACTGAAAAGGGTGCAAGTCGAGATTCGGAGACTCCGGGAAGATTCTTGGTTAGATCATTTTTAAGTGGGTAGTTACGACTTGAATTCAAATTTATTCTTTGTGGTTTGAACGGGTTGGATTATTTTTGATATATATTCAAAGAGACAATGATAGGTGAGAAAAACACTTTTACATGCAAGACACAATTTTTATTAACATCCAAAAAACTTACGTACCTATCACAGAACTATAAATTTAAATTGTTTATCACCGTTTTTGACTAGAAAATAGATTTGGGATGATTATTAGAGACCGGCCGAAGTTTCAGTTTTGATTTCTGTTTTTGCCAATTTCTGCCAATTTTCTTATTTAAGAAGAAGAACATACACGCACAAAAATAAAAAAAAGAAATATAATTGGTTTTTAATACGTTTTTACTACGTGTTTACTTAATTTTTTACCATGTTTTTACTTTGATTTTACTTAATTTTTTACCATGTTTTTACTCCGTTTTTTTACTTTGTTTTTCACTTTGTCCACTATCTTTAGGTATAACTGTTTTTATATATTGTTTACTGTTTTTTTTTTTACTGTCTTAGAACGGAGTAAATAACCCTAGTTAGATAGTCAAAGCAAAATTGTATAAATTATAATTTTGTGTATGTTATTTAATATGATAATAAAACAAAAATATAAATAAATAGAAAAATAAAAAGAAAAATATTAATACCCACTTAACCGCAAAACCGCCTTGTCAACGGGTTACTTTTTTTTACAAAGAAAAAAGTTACAGAAATCATATAAATTTAAAAAGTAAAATAAACATTGTTAAGAACTAAAGAATAAGCATACACATTTTTCTCGCAAAGTATAAATACAAAAATTTAAATAGTAGAATGTTAACATAAAAAAATAATCAATATAAAACCTAGTTGCATATTAGTCATTTCGTTATTATATAAAACGAGTTTCAACCGCGGACTCGGTTCCATCAATCAATCAGAATCAATTTTTGCCAAAAATGTAACATAGAATTAAATATTGTTGACAGGTCACATGAAAGTTAGTAATCTCGACTTACCCCAAAAATCACTAGTCAGCAAAAATCAACAAATATTTTACCATGAATACTATACTATACATCTTTGGAAAACTTTTTCCACTTATTAGTAGAAAGAAGCTTTAGCCCATATTCGTGTATATTGCGAACTTAAGCTCAAACTTTTGATGTAGTTGGGCGTATATTTTCCTGAAACTTATAACCTATGTGCAGTAAAGCTTTCAGAATATTGATGGCGTGACTAACGAAGAACAAATTTTCAGACGGATATGGTATACTTTGCTATTACCGTTCTATTTTTAAGAAAAAAAAACTCATTTTCTAAGGGTATATTACTTATTAAAATAGTAATTTGAGTACCTGGTAATGGCGAACGGTGATTTTATTTACAGGTAAGCCATACAAAAATATCATATATTTGTGCCTACATAGAAGGTACATAGTAAAATACAAGTAATATATACTATAAAATGATATTTTTATGTGATTCTGTGTGATACAACAACTCTCATCCATAAAATCAACTCAAACGGCGTAACCTTGTGATATTTTATATTATATAAATATATTATCCATTACTTTAATACATAACTCATTGAAAAATAAATAAAAAATAGCA
This sequence comes from Micrasema longulum, assembly GCF_059751315.1. Lineage (NCBI taxonomy): Eukaryota > Metazoa > Arthropoda > Insecta > Trichoptera > Brachycentridae > Micrasema > Micrasema longulum. Next base: position 435,100 of record NW_028277396.1, read on the forward strand.
CTATGAGTTCAGTCGATATAAGGTATTCAATTGAAATGTCAACTGGCCGAATCGTTTTAGAAATTAATCGTGCTAAAAACGGCTGCGTCGAGCGCCATATGCCCTGCAATATAACGCATGAAAGTAATTATGGTCTTATGTCAAAAGTACCATCTTAAAGAAAAATAGCCCTTAAAAATAATGTTTGATATACTGTTTTCCAAATCAGTAATCTTCAAATAGTTTGTGTAATCTGTAAGTTTAATCTAGGAGAAAAAACCCGCACTGGGGTTAAGAAATTCAAAATATAGTAAACTTATTTGTAAAATTAATAAAAAAAATAAGCTGGAAAAATCGGCTAGTTTTTTGGCTCACCGGAGGCGCTGGGCGCGCTTTATTAATATAAATATTCATATTAGAATAAAAATACAGACGGTGGAAATGATTTAAAATAAATAGTTCTTATTTATTTGTTTTTCTGTAAATAAACGTACAGTAATACATTATTATGGTCAGTCAAATATAATAGTGAGCTGCGCATAATTGCTTCTATACACGGTTCGCCCCTGGTACCTGGTGATGCTGAATCTGTTGTTTCTATATTAGTATTGATGAGATTTAATTTTGTCTACCTCGTGATCTAAAACGTCGTGACTTCCGTGGTGTAGAGGCTTAGATACTTGACTCATGCACGGGACGTTCCTAGCTCACGGTGAGATTACATAAATGAAATGTGATTTTTCTCAAGCTTAAGTGTTCTATGCTGTCAGTTACCAAGGTTAAAAATAGTAAGGCTGCCATGAAATATTGATTTAAACATGTGTTTTTGCACTATATTATTTTAAAGCACCTTGACTGACACCTGAAGCGTAAGACTGATAATCTTCCCTTTATGTAATGACAATGATCAATTTAGAATTCGATTGGTAGCCAATGCAGTGCCTTTTCCACCATTAGGTAGGAACAATATTATAATAATGATGATTATGTTAATTTTGTTACTATTTTTTATATTTTGGTGCCATCGATTTGAGAACAGTTGATCGTTAAAGAGTGCGTTTATTTTGTGATGTATAATTTCTTTTATATGAAAATAGGTTGTCCTCTTTTTTTAAATAAATAAATAAGACTTCCCGCAAAATGGCATTTACGAATAAGTGATCAATGACTTAAACAGGTGGTGACTTTTTATTATATTTAACATTCGTCGTTCTGCCGATGTTCGAATATTTTTGGTTCTTAAATTCTTCCATTTGTTGATTTTTATAAACTTTATTGTTTTTTTCATATCATTATTGAGTACTAAATCTCCTTTTAAAAAACCATTCCATAATTTAAATACGCATTGTACAATATAAAAGTATTGAAATATAAAAGACTTATATTTTATTCATATAATTTAAATAAATTGAAGTATTTTTTTTTAAATACGTGCATTCTAATTTTAAAAGAAAAACATTTTTTTTTTTTTAGTATGAAAATAATAAATAAATAAAAAGAGTAGAGTTAAGCAAATGAAGTCGAAAATGCCTGTCAAATATTATCAAAAGTGTTAAAATTTTTATGAGGATATATTGACATTATAAAAGCGGCAAAAATGCATTTCTGAAATAATACTCGATAACATGGTACAATAACTTAGCGCATAATAGTCTTGAGTAACCACGAACATATTTGGGGTAATCAGAATACGATTATAAGTGACGGATACATGATAGGCTCAAAATGAATCGTATTAAAACAAGAGCAACAAACAAATGCACTTGGGAATCAAAATAATTACTCTATGTGATGTGATTTAAATGTCAACTGATACTTACCATTAACAGTAATTACAAACTTAACTAAGAATCAAGTAATTATAATTTATTTGTGCAAAAATGCATTTGATAACTCATCATTGAATTTTCATCAATAAAAATAAAATAAGATAATACTTTTTTAAAAGTCTAGTACGAAATTTATAGTGATAAACTTTTTACCCACTGCGTTACTAATATTTCATGGTAGGATTAAGTATTAACCAATCACAATATAGTTTTGAAATATTCGTTCCATTATTTTATACTTATACTGTATACATTAAATCTTAATTATTTTTGCAATGACATTACAGTTCGGTGTTTTTTTAATACTTTTTTTCGTTTGCAAACCTAGACAAATTTAAAACGCTCCTTATGAATTTTTAACGTTTTGTAATTTTGAAATTACTCCGCATTGGTGAATTGATTTCTTGTTGCCCGGAAATCTATCACAACACTACTATTGGTTGAATTGAAAGAACTGATGGCGTCGTTCAAAGTAGTTTTCTTTTATTAAAATCATTTATATTATTTTTTCATACATTTTTAAGAAAGTTCGGCGTACAATTTAATGCTCTTATTTTTACAGCGCATACGAATTTTTTTTTATATCTAATTTCCTGTAGCGCTGAACCTCCTCATTACACATTTGTCGTTTTTTCTATTAATTTTAATTAAATGCTTCAATATTTTTTTGTAATGGATTGTGTTTTATTTTTTGATTTTATTTATTTGTTTAAAGACACATATTACAATAATAACGTATCCCCAACTCTATGAGGCCAAGAGTCCTGTGATAATTATTACTACTGTTATTTTGTTTTGTATAATTTATAAACTAGTAATAAGCTTTATTTTTTTTACAACTATTTTAATTTCATATTTATTTGCTATTCTGGTTTATGGATTATTTTTGTAACAATGTATGATTTTTATTACATATTTTTTTACTAATAACTTTCGTATTTTTTAGGATTGTTATTATAATATGATTTTTATATAATATGTACTCGTATGTACCTAATTATTTTAAAAATATAAATTAAAAACTTTGATCTCTACCATTGTTCCACATTTAATAATTATTTATGCTTTATCAAGTTAGTTCATAACATCGTTAGAACTTATATTTAAACATTTAAAATAAAAATATCTTAAACAGTTTTTTTTTAATTTTATTTTAAGTTTTGAGGGCTTTCAATTTTTTAAATTGCTACAATTTTATAATTTTAAACTTAGACAATTAGTTCTGAAATTATTCTCCTACTTGCACCAAATTATATTTGGCTCGGTATCATGGAATGCGTACTTACCAAATAAAAAATATTATGTGCCAAACATTTAGTTTGTATACGAATAAATTGAAACATATCTTCATCTAATTTAACTATTTAAAAAAGTCATATTTGTATTACGCACATTTGAATTATTCAATGAAATTACCCAGTTTTCATCCAATCAGGTTATGTAATTCTCATTTACAACTATGGGATGTTTCAAAATTTTTAATCAAAAACTTTCTGAAAATATTTTTAAGCAACCACTAAAAGCGTCAATTTTACAATTTGTTTCAATTTTTACTTTCATTGAGTACCGTAATATCGTTTTAATGTTCAAAATTCGATTTCCCAAATGGTTTTTGTAATATTAGTTTAAAGGGTATAGAATCCATTTCCATTTCATTAACAACGGTAGCCAAATATTCATACTCATATTACAGAATACAACGGTTATTTGACAATTCTAAAAACGGTTTAAAAAAACTTTTAAAACTGTAGAACATTTACATTTCCCGTGAATTGGAGAAAAACTTATTTATATTTACGTAAAAACAAATACGTATGTAAATATTATTTATTCCAGTAAAACTTTATTGTATTAATTTAGAAATCTTTGATAGTAAACAAATAATCAATAACCTGCGTAATATCATCATTTTTAAATAAAAGAGACATATAACTTGGTTTCCATAGATCTGGAAAAATACCTGAAGAAAGTGATTTATTTAACAGTAAGAGTTGATAACTATTAATTTATTATTTGATTAGATTATTGGTTGAGTCACATTTTAAAATAAATAATCGCGTTATGCAAGTAAAAGCTGGTCTACCATTTTTTATTCGATCTAATATCAGTTGTTTTAAGGTGTAAATATCTATGTAAACATTGGATAAACCAATAAAATTTGCAAAATTTTCGAACAATGTTCGGAAAGATATTAATAAATAATGTACCTAAAAACGTTTCAAAAATATTATGTTGTGTTTAAAAGTGCAAACAAAAAAGAATTCATAAATTAAATCAAATTAACAGATGATTTTCTAAGGATAATATTTAATTTCAACTTTGATTTTACTCGTATCGTATAATGATGTTATATTTGAAAATTACTGACATTTTCATTACTATCCACGAAATCGCGTCAAACTTTGAAAAGTGTAAACCATTCTGAAAATCTTAAAAGCGTTGTCAAATGTTAACAGTAAAATTAATTTAACCGTCGAGAAACTTTTTGTATTATTATTAAATTAATTTCAATGATAAAAGCTTCATACAAAGTTATTCACGATAACTTTTAGAAAACATAATAACGGATGCTGCAAGGACTTTCAAAAGCTTACAGCTGGATATAAAAGCTTTTATTTCTAAAATTCCTGTATTTATTTTCTTTCCCAAAAACTTTTTACTCTCGTTTCTATTCTTTTGATATTCATTTTGGCTTTTTTCCTTGCTCTTAAATTAATTGGTGTTATTTTTAATGAATTGTTCAAACGTTTATTAAGATTGACGTTATTCAAAACGAAAGCGTTTTTTTTTTCAAATGAACTACCACTATGAATGGTGATTTCAAAACATAGAGATATGTATCAGCCATTAATAAATAATGCAGGAGGTTTTTAGAATTTCAACTTTTACTTTTTGTAGTAAAAATAAAAAAAATAAATTAAATAACAATGTTTTATCGATTGAGAATGTTATTTTTTTAATACTACTTGTTAATTGATTGTAAACTCTTTAACTAAAAATGTAGAGTTTTTTTGAAAAGAGAATATAAGAGTCTAGGTTTTTTAAGGGCTTATTCTGTCAAAAAAAAAATCAACTTTTAGGTTTACTTAATTTTAATCAAATTTCTTAAACAAAAACCCCGTCAATCCAAAAAACAATGACAGTTTTATGATTGAAGAGTACAGATTTTTCGGAGAGTAAAAGACATTAATTTTTTTTTTTTTTTTCGTTTTTTAAAGTAACGATTTAATTTTTTTGTTTTTTTTTTAAACATAACTATTTATAGGCTTGTCAGCAGGTGAGATAGAGTGGATATGTAAGAAGGTAATGAAAAATACGCCACAATACCCAAAAAATATATCTTGAATTTTTTTCTGGAGGGAATCGAACCCGCGACGCCAGTTTCACAGTTGGCCATTTTACCTACTGCACGACGGCGCTTGTGATGATTTCAATATCGTATTTTTATTCAATTAATATCACTCAATTAAAACGTCTGGTTTTCGATGCCAGACAATTAATCAAAAATTGTCTTCTCCATCACGACCCCGCCTCCGTGTCGATGGTATGATTTTCAACCATAACAAACTTAGTTAAAGTCTTGGTCATTGAAAACGATTAGTGATGCGCATTACCGATTGATAAATATAACCGAATAATCGTTTTCTAGAATATGAGACATGCCGCCTATAAATACATGTGATTGAATGGAAAAATTATGCTTTACAGGCCTAAATGTTTGTTATTTAATTTACCAATATAGTTTTGGCTTCTTAGCATATTTGTTTAAAGAAAAAATGGAAACTGAAAAAAACAAATAATTAATTCACTAAATATATTCACAAAACTAATATTTATCTAACATGAACCCTACGATTAAACTGTGCAAAAAAATAAGACAGTTTGATGTCAAATACTTGAAAAAAATTGAGTTTAAAAAAGTAGTATACATAAATTCATTCGAAAAGAAGACTTTGCGGGTGTATGTTATCCAGCTTACTCTGATTTACTTGATAAATTAGAACGATTGCAGAATATTTGTATACGTTATATATTTGATCTTCGCAAATTTGACCACATAACCGAGTGTTGCACGCAACAACACTGGCTCAGTATCGGGCATAGAAGAAACATTCGCATTCTATTACTTATTCTTCACAATATTTTAAATAATCCCACTTCACCTGTTTATCTGAGAAAGTTCTTCCAACCTCTTTCACAACATGGACTATTTTTTCGTTTAAGTAACGAGAGAACCCGTTTAATACCCTGTAATCACTCTAATTTTCTTGCCTCCTCTTTCACAGTAGTAGCCGCTGGATTGTGGAATAATCTACCAACTCATGTTAGAGACGCCCCTTCTTTATTTACATTTAAGTCAAGATTGAAATGTCACTATTAAAAATTTTATTTTATCCTTCTCCTTTTCTTCCTATCCCCTTTCCTCTATTTATATAATAGTGTCAAGGTTTTATATTGTAGTATAGTGTTAATTTTTTATAATTTTTTTGTTTTGTTAATCTTTGTTTTTAATTTTTGTTTAAATTTTAAGATTCAATATGTCCATGTATTTGTAATTTTTTCAAACTGAACGATTTAGATAGGTAGGGAGAAATTGCTTGAAGGTAATATGCCCGCCCTTTTATGTATACATACGTATATTGTATATGTATAAAAAGTGTTACATAAAATAAAAATAAATAAAAAACACATGACCATGACACAACAGTAAATACGCAAATGTAATACCAGACAATGACAATAATATCACATTAAAAAAAGCGAGGAAAAATGCAGGACAGTCATAAATATTATACAATGACCAGACAAAATATAATTTGACTTGACCTTATAATAATCTTATGTTTACATAATCAGTAAAGGGTTTTTTAAAACTATAAATAAATCAATAAAAATAAACAGTAAATTAACTGTCCGATTAAGGGGATAATCTAATTATTTATCCTGGTCGACATACCCGCCACAGATCTCTTTTTTGTTCTGCAAGTTCTAGAACCAACTATCACATGCACTTGCCTATCTCTAGGCTCCATAGATATGGCAATCGGTATGAGGACAAGGCTGATATATTTGGTTCTGGACTTGATAGTTATAAAACGAGTCTGATTTCTTTTTTTCTCTCGCAATATTATTTTTAAACTTTTCTTTATATTTAAAAATGTTTTTCCTTTTTTTGTTTTTTCATATTTATTTCGTTAATATTTTTGGTTGCTTATGTGTATTTATCTACTTGTTACTATTGTTATAGTTATGCAATTTTATAATTTTTTGTTATGTTTTTATAAATGTATTTTTTTTTTTCATATTAATGTTCAATATATGTTAAAGGCAATTTATGCCGTTTATGTAAAATAAATAAATAAATCAATTTAACCATAGAAATTATCAAATTATTATATCAGAGAAATAATCGAATTATTTAACCTCGAATATTTTTTAATTATTTAACCACAGAAAGAATCGAATTATTCGATTATCATTACCTGTTACGCGCATCAATAGTTGTGATGATGGGCTGTCCCGCCCATACTCTTTCTCCGCACGCCCGCCCACCCCTACCCCTTGATGAACTGCCGATCTTCGCTAAATGCGGTGCAAAGTTTCCATGAACCCTGACACGAACAAAAGACTAAGAAGTTCAAGCTGATTCCGACCAGGGCACTTCCGTTCTGCTTAATTAAATTTCATTGACCATTCAGAATCAAAGCAATTTTAATTTGGCAGAATGCTTAACTTTTGACTGAAATGAATTATGGTTCAAATCTGGTGGATTTATAATTGCTACAATATTTATTACAAACATCTACATAAATAAAATTTGAATTTGCTATTTTGAAGTTAACACTTCATTTTGATTCAACACTTTGATTCACTATATTACATTACGTTACGATTCACCATTCTTAAGATTCATTAACAATTGTTTCAAAATGCAATTCGATTTGTCATTTTCAGTCACCTACATTTTGATATGCTATTTTATGGGGTGATTTGTTTTTTTTTAGATAAGTATATTTCGATCCTCAATTTTAATGTTTATTTTAATTCATCATTTTAAGGTACCTACCATATAAATTCGTTTATTTACTGTAATACAAATAAACATTTGATAAATCGAATATACTTGCACAAATAAAGATAAGAACATTAAAATTTGAATAATACTATTATCAAATTAAACTCTTTTTTTATACAAAATTTCAGTGAATTTTTTATTCTTCAAATTTATCAAAGTGGTTTGTTGAATATTTTAAATTTCAACAACCCAATAAAAAGTTGTTAATTTCAATGTTCTAAATTTCAGCAACGAAATAAAAAAATGTTGATTTTAATATTCTAAATTTCAACTACTCAATAAAATATTGTTAATTTCAATATTGTAATTTTTTTCAACGATAATATGTTGTAAAAATTTGCAGGATGTTTTTTTTTTATTAATGAAGACGTATTTTAAATTCACATATATTTTGAAAAGATTCATAAATGAATATCATTTTTTACAATACGTCCCCTCTTCTAATTAGTAATAAAGGTGTCTCTAATTTATGATGACACGAAATTCATACGCACTTCAATAAGATGGCATTCAAGAAAATTTTTAAAGAATATATCAAAATAGTTTTTTGTACATTTTGAGAAACACCAACATTGTTGTATAACATGCATATTATGTACCATATACTTTGAAACGTTCTTTACTTTGTAAATTTTTAACATTTTATTTGCTTTGTTTGGGATAATAAAACCCGGAACCTTAAGTATGATACGCAAATGCTCCAACCACTACACTACGAAGCGGACTTATCTCCACTTAATTTTTTTTTAAATATATTTTACCTGAGAGTATCCATGGAGTCAAAAATGCTCGTCCAGGTTTCTAGTACTATTTCACTCACTTAATTGTATTGTTTATCCACTAGGACAAAAAGTAGGAAAAAAAATGGAAAAAGTAATTACTTAGTAGTACTAAGTAAGTAGTAGTATAAAGTTCTAACTGATATAAAAATATCATTAAAAAACATAAAATACTATAGTACATATAAATCAACCAAATTTTTGTTTTACATAACAAATAATATTTTACATGAATAAATAACCTCACTAAATAAGTATTATATTTTTTGAATCAGAAAAGAAAGTTCAATGTATTTAATATCCAAAATACCTCAAATATGTACCTTCGCTTGCTAACAAATGTCTATGGATGCCTAGTCGTAGGGCTAAACCTAAAACATCGAAAATAAAAATTCATCCCTTTTTTCAACCCCATTCCAAGACTTTTATTGAATACGTGAGAATGTTTGAGTTAGTTATATTCACACAAAAAACCTTGTCTTGTTCTAGAAACACCAAGTTTTGGGGAGGCTATCGGCAATGTCACCACCCCCCTTGGAAGAGAGGCGATACTAACGTGTATTGTTGACAACTTACAAACATTTAAGGTAAGAAAATATTTTAATAAAATTTCCTTAATTTTTCATACTGTGAGCAAAAGGGAGGACAAAAAGGAGTAGAGGAGTAAAGTTCAGTATGAATTATGAATATTATAAGATAATAGAGTTTTTTTTTCTCAGTGATACTGATGTTTTTTTGTATTTATTTATTTATAGAAATCCATAATCAGTAACAATATTTGAGTTTGTCCAAATACTTGTAGACAAAAGATTGGATTTCACCTCCTCGGGAGTCATTTAGACATAATCAGTAATATTAAAAAAAAACAAGAAAAAATTTAATCCTAATTCTTCGTTTAGTTTCATTAGTTAATTTTTAAATTATAAATTTATGCTTTATTAAGTAGGTTCATAATATTTTCAAAACTGATAACATTACCATATTTTTCTATTTACTTTATTACAATAATTTGTGTGGTGTAATTACGTGGTGGTCAGCGCTTTTACCTACCATGCAAGAAACCTCATGTTCGATTTCCGACATGGTTGACATGAAATATTTATTTAAAATAGTGTTTTTACACTAGAATATTTCAAAGTCCCTGGACTGGTACCTGAAGCGTAAGACTGATCATCATACCTTCGTGTAACAGAAATGATCAAGATACATTGCGATTGGAGTAACAATGCAGTGCCCTATGTACCATTAGGTGCGGAGGGGCATTGATGATGATAATAATGACAATAATTGTTTTGTAACATTTATAATATAACAATTAATTTATGCAAAAATTCATCAAGAACTTTTTACATCTTATTGATTTGAAATATTTCAAGGCCTTCTATTTCTTTGGAAAGGTAAAATTTTCAGTCTTTTATCTCTAGTTTCATATGTATGTCACTGTTGGTCAAAGGTTATGTTTTGTTTGATTTAACTTCTTAACATGTTAATGACGGATAGATCTTCCGGCTTTTCGTAGATCACTTCGCGACTAAAAAGTGTGGGATGAAGTTGGATTGGCATGGTTTAGCTTGAAGTCTTAGGTCTTTCGTCTTTATGAATAAATTGTATATAATTATTGTTTTGCCTTTGTTTGTCTTTGCCAAATAGTTTTATGTTTTTTTTGTTCAGTTTCTTGCATTTATATTTCTTTATGTAACTGTTGTAATTGGCTTTGGCCGTATTTATAGTAAATAAATAAATAAATTTTATTATATATGTTGCTTTGCCGTGAGAAAGCCATTTTTTTAAAATATTTCCTTTTACCTTCGTTTTTTATTTAAGTTAATATCTAGTCCAAGTCTATGATGCGCAGGTATAAAGGCAATTGGTTCCAAACGTGTATAAACCTAGTGTTTGGATTGCGCCGGAATTCGACAAGTTTTCTACTGCCTGAATCAAACGTTAACCAAAAGGTGAATTTTCTTTGACGTGTATTTTTGATATATTTAAAATATCGAAGGCATTTTACGGAAGAGTTTCAACACTATCCAACAAAGCTTTAATTTCATTCTCCTATATTGTTCCTTTGCCGCTCCTACCGGAGGTCGGTATCTATCGTCTTGTTGCTCAATCACATAACTATCGACGTGCTAATAAGCGACGTGATAACAATTTCTCACCACCCATGGTTTTTTATCGTATTCGTGATCACAATCAAGCAACAACCGTGAACACCTAATATTAAATGTCAAAATATTTACGTTTCGCGACGTATAATCCTTCTGCGCAATCACATATTTGAATTTAACTGGTGTAAATATGGAAAATATTCCATTACTGCTGTTTTTATTTATTTATTTTTTATTTATCACGCTATTTATTGCATTTGGTCTGCGGTTGGCAAGCCAAATGTCAAAAAAGCAGTCGCCATAGTAATTGTAATTTAATTTTCACTTTTTTGTATTAGATACTCCTAACTATTTTGCAAATGCAATATATTGTATTATTTCTTATAGTAAACGCCAATTTTTCGCCAGTAAACTGTATTTATTTACTAGGAAAACAAAAAACAAACCGAGACGAACGTTGATTTAGACATTACACACGCGTTGACTTTTGACTGCGATAATATAAGCTTTTAATTATTGTTCATTGTGATCGCTCAAACACTTTCCATGTTTTTAAGCAAGTCGATAGTTATTTGTGATTGAGCTATTGAACTCGTCACGATCCTAGGCCAGTCTAATCAGCGCTTCTGTATCCAGCACACCAAACCACTGTCTAAGATTCCTGAGCATTTATGCCATCCCACATGCCATCTATCTTTCCTTTCATAATACGTTGATGAACTAGATATTTCTCATTACAAAATATGTGACCAAGGAATGAGGCTTTCTTTCTTTTGACAATAGTCAATTGTATTATCACTGGACATTTTATATTTTGTTATTCCCGTAATGAACCTCGCTACCACATTTAATATTTATTGTACTTTGCCAGTTTTGTATTTTGGGAGATTTGCGTATAATTTAGTATAATATTTGCCTGCAAAATTTAGCGTACTCAAAAATTCTGCGTAATTTCTAATCTTTGATTTTTGATTTCTATCTCCAGGTGGCCTGGCTAAGGGTAGACACGCAAACCATCCTGACGATAGCGGGCCACGTGATCACCAAAAACCACAGGATAGGGGTATCTCAGGCTGACCGGCGAGCTTGGAGACTCCACGTCAAGGAGTTAAGGGAGGCGGACAGGGGCTGGTACATGTGCCAACTTAATACGGAACCCATGAGGAGTCAAATGGGATATCTCGAGGTTGTAGGTAAGACCAAAAATAAATAATACAATACAAAATATATCATTTTTCGTTTGGTTACGAGCAAATATGTGGGCACAGCCGAAAAGGCTTATTCACTCCAAAACAAACCGGTCAGAAACTGTTGTCAAACTAAAATCTTACTTTTCTGTATAATGCCGACTACCAAGAGAAGCAGTAAAAAATAAACACATTTGCGGATACTTGGGCTCCGATTACTGATGGAAATTATTATGGAAGGTTAACAAAATTATCTTCGACTGTCTTTAAAGTTAAATTGATGTAAACATGTGTATATTTTTATGAAAGTTGATTATTAATTTTTTTGTTACCCGCATATGAACATGTTTTTTTTAAAATATTCATATAATATATCTTTCGCCCTGAAAACTTAATTTTACTTTCTTTAAAAAATTGAAGATCAATTTTAACTTTCAATTGTAATTCGGACCCGGTAATTAGAAAATAATTTAATTTTGGCAGGCACGTGAGTAAATAAATATTTTTTTCCTGATTATATTGGTACCGAGAAAAGTAAGTTTTGACATCTCGACTTCTGGCCGTATTATTTGTTTTGGAGTGAATAAATACATTTCACTAAAATTTAATTAATTTGATGGTGTTTGTCTCTGCAATAAATTCACATGTTAAGAATTTAGCCTTACTAACGTTTAAAAACTTTTACACGATTTTAATTTTATGGTTATTGTGAGTAAATATATTTGCGATCTAATCTTGGATTGATATGGAATGTATGGTTTATTATCCTATCGGCTCTCAATGAACAAAGCTCCAGTAAATTAGATTTTGTGCTTGTAACAAAAGACGAGAAAAAATACGACTGAGAAGTTGGTTAGATTTCGTCGCTAATCAATCTTCTTCCTACGAACTCTAATAGCTAGCTAATGTGATAACTATTAGATCGAAATACTTTATGCTGAATGGTTTCGGGTCATTAGTCTTCTAGATTTTTATTATTTTTTACTACTCTAACGATTGATTCCAAATCAAACGGAAATTTATCTCATTTGACAACGCTGTTTTATTTGTAAATCCTGACGTTCACAAAAAGTTCACAAAAATATTTATGAATGATTATCATTGAAAATAAACTTACAATTGAAATACTGTGTCAACAATGTTTTGAGTATGTTCAAATGTTTGTAGACAGGCTAGGTTTTCCTCCCTGTGGAGTTCTTTACGTATTTTTTTTTTACAACAGAGAGGGGAAACTTTGTTAATTAAACTTACGGGTACAAGAAGAAGTATAAAAAATGACAATTTGTTTTCAGGCGTTGTCTTGTATGTGAAATAGTTTAGCCGGGTGAATCTCACCCACATGATAAAGGTTTCAGCTCTTTTGCGTCACAAAAGTCAACAGACGGAAGAGTTGTGAAAATGTAGATGACATAGGCAGAATGGTGAATACTTCACAGTGTGGGAAGTCACTATTTAAACCTCCAAATGACAGGTTATAAGCACTGTTAATGCAAAGACCTCCATAATCCCTTCTCAAAAATGTTTTTTTCTCTTTGTTACAATAAATTTAGGAATACTTTGTATGAATTTATTTTTGAAGATTTGTTTTATTTTGTTTACGGTTGGTACCTTTATTATTTTATTTGAACTTTTGTCAACATCATTTCCTATCCGCGCCTAAAGGTACATTGAAAACCTACCCACTTACCCGGATCTATTTTAAAGGTCTTGTGGACTCTGTTTAGATCCGCACATTGCAAAAAAAAAAAATTTCAGTTGCTATGAACGGCAAATTTATTCTTTGTTTACAAAATGTGGGCGTTTTTATTTTAATTTTACATTTGCTGCTTTCAATGCCCCTATTGCCGTCAGAGCAACATAAGTATATACAGTAAATTCGTCTGTCCCCTCAATCAAATTTTCCTATTTCTGACGGCGATTGGGTATGTTAATTTATTAGCTTGTTAGTAAACCGGGAGAAACAAGTCCGATTGGCAGAATCAAAACCCTTACCAAATGGCTAAACAATTCAAACCTATTTAACCCAAAAGAAAATCATTGTTTTTTAATTCGCTCTATTTCTAGCACCACGCTATTAAAGACAAAAACCTAGCATTAATTTATTAAAAATCTAGCATCCTAGTCTAATACTCATCAACTAATCTATCAACCTACCTATTAACCAACCTAACAACCAACTGTATTAACCACACGATATATGAAAACCCAATCCTACATACTAGGTCCTCAATAACACACTACGGTGGCGAATGAGCAGCCTGGCCCGATCCTCGACCAATACAAACCTCCCAGCACTACTTGTTGGTGTATTAGTAGATAAATTCTCTTTCCATTTTACGGAAATAGTCAACACATGTCTTGAGTTCGATTCTGCATTGCCACCATGAAGATCATCCCATAAAAATCCCGTTAGAGCCAAAAAACAATGCGTATTCCTCGAAGGGCATCTTGCTTTTCACACTTAATGGTACAAAAGACACTGCATTGGTACACCAACCACAGCGTTTCTTGATCATTTTGTACTTGAAAGTAAAATAATCAGTCTCACTCTTCAGGTGCCAGTCTGGGGACTGTGATATATTCTTGTGTAAAAACACATTTTTAAATCAATATTTAATGTCGAAAATGTCTAGAATCGAACCCGAAACCTCTTGCATGGTAGGCAAACGTTCTGACCTTTTAAATATCAAGCATAAGCAAGCAATATATTTTTTTGACAGGAAACCATTATTTACTAAATTTTATTTTGTAGGCAGATTTACCAAATAATGTACATTAACGAATTAAATTTCTTGCTGCTGACGGCCTGCTGCATTAAATTCTATATTGTGGGTACTAGTGAATTAAAAATATTATACAATGTTTTGAGTAAGTCCTAATGTATGTAGACATGCTGGATTTCCACCGTAGGAAGTTATTTGAAATAACTTTGTTGCAGCAGAGATGGAAACATTTTTGAGAAGGGAATATTGAAGTGTCAGCATTATTAAGGCTTATGTCCTTTCATTGGCTGGTTAAAGAAGCCACTTTACACACTGTGTACCATTCACCATTATGCACAAGTTTAAACATCCGATTTTCTTCAACTTACTGGGCAGAACAGCCAATGACAGGTCATAAACCCTGTTAATGCCTAGACTTCCGTATTCTCTTTTCGAAAATGTTTCCCCCTCACTAACAACAAAAAATAAAATAGTTTCAACGTAAAGAAAATAAAATAGATTATTCGTCGTTGAAATCACTGGCATACGAGTGGTATGATAAAATTAAGGCTCCGGGGGTTCACCCGATTTTTTTATCTCGTAAAGAGGTTGCGTATTGAAAAAAGTTGAAAAACATTGTATACTGTATACATAATGTACGTTCGTAAAATAGTTTAAGAGTAATTCTAAACCGAAGCGAACTTTTCTGTGGACGTGCTTTTATCACCGAGTAATTTGTAATTTCTGCGGACGATTGGATTCAAAGCCCACTACGGTTTCCTTTAAAAGCAGTAATAAAAATACATTGGAAAAACGATCTTTTTAATACGTGTATGTAATTTAAAACATTTATATATCAGGGTAAAAAAATGTTATAAAAGACTCGTACAAAGCCAATGAGTGAGTTTATCTAGAATTTCAACCGCGCTGTGTGGGTATTTTACACGTTGCGAGAAAGTAGATACAGTCAAATGGTACCCTTCTATTGGGTAGCTTCCTCTTTCCTCTCAGTCCTGACAAATGGGTCTCTAGCGAGCTAGAAGTAAAAAAATACCCTCGGTTTTCAATTGCAAAGCTATAACAGTTTAGTTCGCTGGTTCCGGATAATAGAAACTGAGTTGCACATAAATAAACAGTCCGACGTATATGATATTTAGCTGACAGACGCCGTTGGTTTGACGGCCAACTGTTAAACTGGCGTCGCGTGTTCAACTCCCGCCAGTTGTCAGAAAAAATAAAAGAAAAACTTTTTATCCAATTGGCCTAGGTGTATTTTTCATAACCTCTTTCCATGTCCCGTCTTTTCCACCCGCTGACAAGCCTCTAAATACTTTAAGCAAGTTATTCCTTAATTTTTTTTTTTTTTAAATTAAATAAAGTTTAAGTTTTTCTACTGATATTTCTTGGTGGAACTGCATTATCATTATAATAATAAAAATACGTTTATAGTTTTATTCCACTTTTATTTATAAATTATATTCAATAATATAAAACATTATATTCTTATAATTTTTATTACCTTATACTTAAATTATTTAAATTCAACTTCTGTTATTTCCATAATTATATAAAATCATGATTTACAACCTCTGCTTGCACTTGTATATAACATGAAATTTGTTTAGTCTCCCGCCAGTCTGACGATGTCGGTCACAACAAAACCTGGTCGCTAGTAAACATTTATCAATAAAAGTGGATTAAAACTATAAACGTATTTTTATTATTATAAATTTTAAAAAGTTTTTAAATAATTTTTTTTATATAAAATAAATATTAGCGTTCTTATAATTTACCCAAATATTTCAATTTCAGTAGCTATTTTCAACGAGTTGTAAATAACTAACGATCTAAAAATGGCAATCAAGTTGGTATAAAGTGGGATTTGAACCTCGGGCCTCTGGCCCGTGAGTCCGCAACACTAGCCACCGGACCACCACCTAATTTAAATATGAGATGTTTTTTCTTTACTTGAAGTTTTCTCGCGTTGCCTTAACTACAATAATTGAAATTATACAGTTCGCTTACTATTTTCATACAAGTTTTTATACCTGTTGAGGTTGTTGTGATTGGATAAACTCAAAATATTCTTGATTTCACTAACTGGTTCAAGAAGAAGTTTGTAAATTGTAAAATATTTTCAAGCGTTGCCTAGTGGGTATGTGAAATAATTCAATCAGATGAATCTCACTCGTATCTATGAAGGTTTAAGCTCTTTGACTTTCCAAAAACAGATGAAAGAATTGAATTTAAAAAATACACATGTTAAAACTTAAGCAGAATGATGAATATTAACGAGTGTGTAAAGTGGCCACTTTAACCAGCTAATGAAAGCTCATAAGCCCTATCTATACTCATACTTCAATATTCCCTCCTCTTAATTATTCTCCATCTTTATTATAATATGTTGACATTCAAGTTTGTAAGTGAAAATTCTTGGTAAAAAATATTTTTTCATTTATTATAGAAATAAAAGACAAGTGATATTTAATTCCTTAAATTCAGAAAAAACAATGACTGGTTTCATCAATTTTGTGACGTTTTTGAGACTGGTATACACTCGCATACTTAATTGTTTTTGACAATGCAAGCCCAGCAACGCCAAAACGACTGTACTAGAGGCATGCGGTGAGGTTTTTGATCAGGGAAGCAGTCTTTTAGTACCATGCAAATACTATTACTAACACAGAAGTTTGAATTAAGTGCTTTGAAATAAACTAAGAAGATATTTATTGCCATAACTTCAACATAGAGTGGTTATATTTCTAGTTTTGTATTAAAATACTATCGTGATAATCAATTAAAGGGCTAAATTTGTTATAAAACAGTCACGATGAACGAAAAATAAACATATATTGGTTTGTTAGAATTGCTTTAACACAACTACTAACCATCTCAAGTTTCGCATTCACTGACTTGTATATTCAGTACTGGGTGACCGCCTTGTGGGAACCAACAGGTTTAAACAGTTTCTTATTTCTTTAAAAGATGGAGCGCAGAAAATTTTACTTCAGTTCACGCATAACTGCGCAGGCAAAAGGTTGTATCTGTGCTTGTCGCGATTTCCCAGAAGTTATTCATGAATGAAGATGGAAACCATCTAAAATCACAACGAAAAACAGCAAACTTACTAAAAAATATTTGTTGTGGTTAGTAAAAATATTACTGAACTTATACTTGATTATATAATATATAAAAAAATTGGTACAATTGTTCAGAAGTCATTTTTTTAGGGAAGCATTGGTTCCATACAATATATGAACGGATCACGCATGGACTGTACCAGTCTCGAAGATGTCGTGGAAGCCATGACACCGCTCACTGGTTACTATAAATTGATGGATTTAAGTATTATTTGTCTTTTATTTCTCTATTAAAACACACCTTATTTCCATTTAAATATGAGCCCATGGCAGGTAAAGTGAACCAACTGACAAAATGGTATTTTTTTTGTTTTTAATGTTTTAACTCTTTTTTTACTTAACTGTGAAAATTACTTTTAATAAACTGTTTTAATATGTTTAACTAGCGTGGATATTTTGTTCAATAAGATCCAGAAAAAGTGGTTTTTTGGATTTAAATAATTACTGAAATGTCAAAGATTTAAGTTTTTTTACCTTTAACAAATCAGTTGGTTCATATTTTATTGAAATAAACGGCACTTAGTGGCTTTTACGTATTAGTAACAAATACAGTTAAATATACATATTAGTTACAAATACAGTTAAATATACATACATGTAAGTATAGTTATAAATAATACAGATCATTTAAAACAATATTATAATTAAGTTTTTATACTGACATTTCTTGGTTGAACTGCATTTTAATTATAATAATAAAAATACTTTATAGTTTTATTCCACTTTTATTTATAATTTTTTTACCAGTGACCGGGTTTCGTCGTGACCGACACCAGTCTGACGATGTCGGTCACGACAAAACCCAGTGACTGGTAAAAAATTTATAAAATAATTATAAATAAAAGTGGAATAAAACTATCCAGTATTTTTATTATTATAAATATTATTATTAACAAATTGAGAAAGTCTAAAAAAGAAAAAAATTATAAAAAAATACAATATAAGCAGTTACAGAATTATCGATAAAAAATGATAATTTGGTATTAGAAGTACTTTGAATCAGTAAAAAAAAACTTAGAAAACAGTTTAAAAATACACCAAACGATAAAAAAAAATAATTATATGTGCTATTTTTTAAAACTGATACTTAGGTAAATAGTATATATTTATGTTTATAAATATAAATAGTAAAAATAATAAAAACTTAAAAACAAATTCAAGAAAAAATAAGTTTAATCAATTTATATGAAAACTTCAAACTGTGGCCAGTAGTGTGTGGTTTATCCATCTTTTTGCTTTTCCGTCACATTTCTACATAATTCCAGACAAAACTAAAGTTATGATTGCCGGTTTCATGTCAAGTGCCGCCCGACATCGTGGACTCGGCGACCAGCAGTGACGTGGTCGTGAAGGAGGGCGGCACCGCCCAGTTGGCTTGCGCCGCCCGCGGGTCGCCCTCCCCGTCCGTCACTTGGCGGAGAGAAAATAGCCGACCCTTGCCCTTGCCGAACGGGACTGATGGTAAGTGGATCATATTTTTTAAATTTTGTAAATCAACAATATTTCGAACCTCGGTGTCGTTGTTTTATTTTATTTTATTTTCTTGAAATAAACGGCACATAGTGCCTTTTACATATTAGTTACAAATACAATTAAATAAACATACATATCAGTATACAGAGCATTTAAAACAATATTATTAATTAACAAATTAAGAAAGTCTAAAAAAGAAAAACTATAGGCAAATTTAAAAAAATAATATTACCAATTATATAATTATCGATAAAAAATAATCATTTGTGTATTTTTGTATTTAGAAATACTTTGATCCAGTTAAAAATAAACTAAGAAAACAATTTTGAATAATATTAAATGATAAAAAAAATAATTATGGGTAATATTATTTAAAACTAATACTCAAGTAAAAAGTATATATTTATCTATAAAAATATATAATAAGTTTAAAAAAAATGATGAAGAGAAATATTTTGCACTTATGAATAAATTCAAGAAAAGAAACGAAAAAATAAAAAAAACTCCAATAAAGAAGTTTAAACAATTTTTGACAATAGTAACAAATAGTTATTTAGAACTATTACCAATGAAATACAGGAGAAGAGCCGTTCTATATGTACTGAATTTCATGTGAAATGAGTCATCAACGTCCTGGTACTCATTGCCTAAAGTGTGAAGTCCATTGATGACTGCATTTTTACCATATGATATCGAAGTATTGTTGCCACAATATAATACTAACAATCCTTCCAGTTGATTTCAATATATTTATTTAAATACTGTCTTGGAATAGATTTTCGTAACTGCGTTATACAAATGTATGAAAAGTTTTTTTTTTCTATATATTTATTTATTCAATTATTGAAATGTACAATACAGCACTCTTGCCAATGACAATCAACATAAATTATTTATAGACAAATACTGGATTCAACTCCCTGGGGAGCTGTTTATATTAACATATTACAACACAGATGAAGAACATTTAAGAGAAGGTAATATAGAAGTCTAAGCATCTACAGGGCTTATGACCTGTAAATGGCTGGTTTAAGTGGCCACTTTACACACTGTGTAACATTCACCATTCTGCCTATATTTGAACATCTATATTCCTTCAATTCTTTTATCTGTTGATGTTTGTGAAGTTAAAGAGCTGAAAACTTTATTTATGCGGGTGAGATTCATCTAATTGAATTATTTCACCTACATACTAGGCAACGCCTGAAAATATTATTTTTTCAATTTCTATACTTCTTCATGGACCAGGTAATTTATCAACAGGTGAAATAATTCAATAAGATGAATCTCACCCGCATAAATAAAGGTTTCAGCTCTTTAACTTCACAAACATCAACAGATGAAAGAATTTAAGGAATATAGATGTTCAAATATAGGCAGAATGGTGAATGTTACACAGTGTGTAAAGTGGCCACTTAAACCAGCCATTGACAGGTCATAAGCCCTGTAGATGCCTAGACTTCTATATTACCTTATTTTAAATGTTCTTCATCTCTCTTGTAATATGTTAATAAATTATTTAATTAGGTGTCAGTTTTTCAAATTAGGTTTTGTTTCTGTTCTTGTAGTTCAAGTTCATATAAATTGCCAAACTCACAGCGAAACAAGCATTGAAAGCTTTAGAGATAAATTCAATTTTAATTTTAAATTTAAATGTAACCTGACGATACTAAAATGTTTTAAATATGAGTGAAACCGATTAAAAGTTGGAAGAACTAATTATTATTTTTATTTATAAGCTTAAAAATCTAAACACGCAAATAAAAAAAGCTTATTTGCAAGCTACCTTTGCGCCATGCTAGTATTTTTATTTATTAAATTATTATGTGTATTACTTTGAAGTGCACACGATTGTTTACAATACAAAGTATTTATTTGAAACTGATACTGTAATTGATGTGTCTTCTATTATTTTGGATAAAAAACAGCGGTAGTGAGCCGAGTATAATGGTGTTTTTCGATGAATGTGCATGGCTTTGGTAAAATGGTTTAATTTAATTAATATTACTGCCAATTGACAAAAGCATTCAACCCATTTCTTTTACGTAATAACACAACAAATAACTGTTAGGATTCGTGATTTGACAATGTAATTACACATTCACCTAAGAGCAAACACGCCTGGCAATTAGGTAATTAACTTTTTCACATGACGTAAATTATTGCTAACTGATCTGGACTGATGTGTAATTAAAAACTTGCCCATTATCTGTAGGAAACTGGGACTAAGGGTTGATGGTCACTGCTCTTAGAGTAATTTAATTGAGAAATATAATCCCTTTTATAGGCAACAAGCATTCTTAGCCAGCGGCAACCGAGAACACGAGTAAACTAACACGAGAATACTGTTATCCTAGAGCCAAAGTCTTAATGGTATTATAGTTTATTATGCACGAAATTCAGTAAAAAAATAATTGAAATATTCAAATGATAGTATAATTTAATAAAGTGACGAATTAAAAAAAATAAATTATTACGTATTATATAACTCAGTTTTAAAGGTATTTTGTTGTTGAGTTTGTCAAAATGTTTGTAGACTAAGGCTGGATTTCACCCCCTTGCCTTGGCAGTTTTAAGTTATTTCGATACCATAGCAACTTCATGATTAAGGACCTTCCTTTGCTTAAAAATAAAAATAATAGTAACATTTTACAACAGAGAAGGAGAACATTTGAGAAATTTTTCCACATAAATATTGTAAAATATCTATCTTAATAATGTCCTTATGGATGAAATCCAGTATTTATAGACAAACTAAAATATTTTTAATCAACAAAATAACTGGTCCATAAAGAAGTGTAAAAATTGAAAAAGCTTATGTGACGACCTTATCCAGTCCATATATAGAATATATCATTGACATTTCTACTTATATTTATTATAGTAAATGGTTTTCTGAATGATTAACAAAAACATGAAATATTATTCGACTTGTCAGGAAACCCATCGGAAACCCATCGGAAACCCATCGGTAAGGTGGTTATATATTTTGTAAAACCGTTAAATATTTTGATTAATACATCAATTAAACAACCGTTAATCCTTACTGTACATGTTTGACTTCTCGTCGTTTGTCAATTTTTTCAATCTCCGCAACCACATATATTATTCTTTTCTCGCTAGAGAGGCAAAATGGCCATGCGGAGAGGTGACTTTCGGCAACAAGAATTGAGATGCGGGCTAAATGATCCTAGTAGATGAGCTTAAATATTTTACCTTCCGAATCAATCCTAGTCAGTTGACTGGAGGACTGAAAGCTAGCTTCTGGGTCACTTCAGTATCTTGCATGTTGGTGTGGCAAATAGCGGATTACGACAGGCAAATAATAGTAAAACGTATGTCTGGGGTACTAGTCTGAACCGTTTTGGCGGCACGAGAAAACAGTTTTTCTCGTGTATTTTGTATGTGAATACACGAGATAATACGGCTGCGAGAGCGTTTGGAATCCCACCCCTGGTTGGACTAGCGCGGCGGTTAGATTTTTATTTATCTAGGTGGGTGAGATAGGTAAAATATGCGATTTTTAATGTGTTACACATGTTCGTTATTTTATTACTTATATAACGAGAAGAAATAATAATAGATCGGGTTGTGGTCCTGTGGCTAGTGTCTCGGACTCACGGACCAAAGTTCCGTGGTTCAAATCCCACTTTACCCCAACTTGATTCCATTTTCAAATAGTGAGTTATTTACAACTCGTTGAAAATGGCCCTCAAAATTAAGTAATTGGATAATTCAAAGGAACGCAAATATTTCTTTTTTTTTTTTTTGATAAAAAAAGTAAATGATTTGAACTCAAAAAAATGATACTTGAATCCACCTGGAAGTTTTTAATTTTTCAAGTTTTTCAGGAAATTATTCAGAACTAAGTTCTTTGAATTAGAATTGATCAATTACCTATTTTACTTGCTAAGCGATGTCAATGAGAATTAATTGATTGTTTCTGTATATAAAGGCATTATTCGCATCAAAACAATATTAATACATAATAATATACTGGTATAATATTATGTACATATGAACTCACGTGTCACGTTTATTTCCTAGTGATCTTAAGGATCTGAGTAAATCATGTTATATTATGCGTAGGATGGCAACTAAATCCTGAATAATAAATTATTCATAGGTAGCGATAACAAGGTCCTTTGAATACTCACATAACAATGAGAATCATTTTATCAATACTTAGATACCAAGTTATTGTGATGTTTTTTTTTTTATTATTATAATTCCTGCTCAGTTTTTTTATTTTTTATTTTAATTTAAAAAAAAATAGTATTCGGGTCAAGCCTCTTGATGTTGTTGAATTTAAATGCAACATACAAACCTATTAAAAACGATTTTTTTCGATACCCGGTAGAAAAATAATATTTAAGTATTTTTTTATACGATTTGGTATAAATATAGCTATTGCATTATTCAATAAGAACATTTTTCAATTCCGAATACACTCGTTCGTTATAAAAAAAAAAAGTTAAGGCTATTGCCGACTATTACTGCTTATCAATGACGACTGGTGGCCCTTCCAGCCTCACGTGAGAGACCATTTTTAATATTTAATTATTTATTTGAGAATTGTCTGTACCTTTTTAGTAATGTTATAATTCGATTTAGCGAAAATCCATGTACTGTAATATTTATGGTTAAAATTCCTTAAAACTGT
Organism: Micrasema longulum; assembly: GCF_059751315.1. NCBI lineage: Eukaryota > Metazoa > Arthropoda > Insecta > Trichoptera > Brachycentridae > Micrasema > Micrasema longulum. The sequence goes on from NW_028277396.1 coordinate 459,039, forward strand.
CAAACCAAATCATCGAAAGGGTCGAGAGTTTTAAATACCTGGAAGTATATATTTACAGAAAATGGCAGCTTTCAAAAAGAACTGGGAGTGCAGTTAGGAGTAGTAGGCGCCACGTTCAATAGTATGAATGCTGTCTGGAGATTGGATATTTACTCAGTGAAAATCGAATACCGCTTTTATAACGCTTTTTTAACACCTATGCTCCTCTACAGATGCAAATCGTAATACCTAACTAGGGCCCAAAACAGAAAAATTCTGAGTTTTGAGAATAAGTGTCTCAGAAGAATCTTGGGTGTGCGGTGGTTTGACTTGGTGAGGAATGAAGTAATCAGAGAACGGACACAGTAAACTCCGGTTACATCTGTCATCAAGCGGAGGCGATACGGTTGACTGGCCCATATGCTGTGTATCTCCTGGGAGCCTTAACCAGGCTTGCTTACTTCAAAAAGCATCAGTTTCTCGACGTTCTGGACGTCAGCTGCTGACTGTTCGTCGGCAGTTCGTGTCAGAACTACGGGACGTGAACCTGACTTGGAAGGATGCACAGGAGCTGGCAGCTGGCAAAGATTCTTGGAGAATCTTGGTGGACGCCATATGCTAGGTGGCGGACATGGAATGATGATGATGATGAAATAATTTAGTCAGATGCTACTCACCCACTTTACCAAAGGTTTCAGCTCTTTCACATAACAAAAATGAACAGATTGAAAAACTTAAAATGTTTGGACGTTAGCAGAATAGCAGGTATATAGCGGCATCCGTGGTGTAGTGGTCAAGACGCTTGACTCACACACGGAAAGTTCAGGTTCGATTTCGGTGAGAAAACCAAATTAAAAAAGGAATTTTTCTCAAGCCTGGGTGTTCTGTGATGTAATTCACCACTGTAAATGAACCTCCTGGCCTGTTGTAGTGCAAAATAAATAATATATTTTGCACCTTTAAGATAATTTTGGGAGTTTATTTTATCAACAAGCACGTTATAAATATATTGTAAAATTAATAATGTAGTTTCAAGAATCAATTGAAAAAAAACGATTGGTTAATATAATGCTTTTTATTTGACGTATAATTTGCATTGTCTTCTATTTATTTGGGTATAATATTTGGAACCCAAGCCTTAAAATGAAAATATAAATTACTCTTTTTTTCTTTTTTTACTTTTTTTTCAATGAATCTATTGGCAATCGGGAGAAAATCGAATTGATCTAACTTCTACAATTAGAGGTGGAATTTAAAAAAATAAATTTCATAACGCTTACTCGTCTTTAAGGTTGATGATAGTCATAAATAAATACGCATTCTATGCAGAGTGGCCAGAGTACCAGAATCTTGAAATATTTTCAAAAACCTTAGGCATCTCAGATACACTTGTTAAGGAATACTAATTTCATACTAAAAAGGATTAATCAAAAATACTTACGGTAATGCGATAGACCTAATTATTTTTTATGTTATAAACTGTTTGTTATTTCATTTTTATAGATGTATAAAAATAAGAAAAATAATTAAAATAATAAAGAATCGGGTTGTGGTCCCGTGGCCAGTTTACGGGCCAGAGGCCCTAGGTTTAAACCCCACTCGACCCACACTGGATTTCCATTTTCTAATGGTGAGTTATTTACAACTCATCAAAAATGGCTACCAAAATTTAAATATTTGTGTTAACTGTAAGTGTCAAAACTTATATTTTTAAAAAATAATTTATTTATCCGAACAACCAAAGTAAAATAAATGGAAAAAACAATAAAAATAGGTTATTTTGAAAACGATTTATCATCTAACTGATGTTAATTAATCTTTATTTTACAGATCCAAAGGCGTTATTTCATAACATTTTTTATACCAAGACGTAGCCACCCTTTAAATTTAAAATAGTTTTGATAATAATTGTTAAAAATATATATAAAATAATACAAACGTTATTTTTTATATATGAAGCAATAACTTTGTCAACAATGTTTGAGTATGTCCAAATGCTTGCAGACTGGCTGAATTTTCTCCCTAGGGAATTATTTATATTTAAATTTATTTTAACAGAGAGGGAAAACATTTATTGAAGTCTAGATTACACAGTGTGTAAAGTGGCCACTAAAACCAGCCAATGACAGGTCATAAGCCCTGTAAATGCCTAGACTTCCATATTCCCTTCTCAAAAATGTTTTCTCTCTCTGTTAAAATAAATTTATATATCAATAACTTTGTGATTATTCATTTACAATAAAATTAATAAAAGACAACTTGGTTTTTTACCAAAAAAAAAATCTAACGACCGGTTGTAAAGCAACACGAGCTTTTTTAATCAAGATAGATAATAAGTTAAGTATACCTTGATTATATTTTGACGAAGAAGCTAGTGTAGCTTTGAAACCGGTCGGTGAAAAAAAAAGAAAATAAGTGATTAAAAACAAAGTTGTTTTACGTTTATTTTATTAGAAATCATTAAAACCTTGTAAAAACTCACACCATCAAATCTTATAACATCAGTATTATTTTTTATTTGAATCGAATCAAATTGATTGATTGCCTTGTTAAAATTCAATCAATTTCTGTATATGAATGACTTTGGCTGACAACATCTGTTATATAATCTGAGATTCTAGTTAAATAGATACACCTAATTATACAAACGTCATTTACAACTCCCCTTTGGTTGGTGAAAACAGTGTTCCAATTGTTGATTAAACAGGATCAATCAAATTTTGAGAAAAAATAATTTTCTATTTTCAAAAACATTGTTTTATTTGTTATTTTTATGTTATGTACATTGTGGGAAGTATTTTGCAATTTTTAATTCTAGAAAAAAAAGTACTTTAATTCTACGCTGATAAAACTGAATTAGTCGTAGTGAATACTTTTACAATTTAATTGATATTAAATTTATTTACGGGTGATATGAAATTACTTGATGATATTAAATTACTTGTGGGTATTAGTCAAATTGAAAACAGTCTATTTTACGCAACACACGAGATTTTTATTGAACTAACACCGATGTTTTAACAAAATGCTGAAACAAAAGAACATATCTTTAGTGAGGAAGTTCACTGTTTTTTTAAATTTATTTTTTGTTTAAAGACTAGTAAACTAAATCAAATATTTTTTTTCCTTATCGTATGATCAGCGCTAAGATTTCCGTTTCGAAGTTTTGTATTTCTGAAATAACTCCGCGGGTGACGTCAGAGGATGTTCTCTTTTAGTTTTTCCTGGTTCGTTTACGGTAAGCCAACCGGATATCCTTCCCAACCCTTGCATCATTGGTTGGTTCATATAAACCAGAGACGTCAATCAAAGTAGTGCGTTTTCATTAAAATAATATTTATCATATTTTTCGTACATTTTCAAGAAACTTTGCCGTACAATTAATGCTCTAATTTTTACCGCGCCCAAGAAAACATTTTTTGTATCCAACTTCCCGTATGGCTGAAGTTCTTTGTTAGTTTACTAGTTTTTGAGTAATTAACGATTTTTTAAAAATATATTGAACGTAGCACAAATATACTGTTAGTCAAGACTCACCAAGTAAATTTAGTTATATAACTTGTCAGTGAATATCCTATTCAAAATAATAATTTAATTGACTATTATTTTATCTCATAATAAAAACTGCTATCATAACTATATATTTTATTTATTAAACAATTTTTATACATTTATTGTTTATGTGCATATAAGGGCGGGCATATTGCTTTAAGGCAATTTCTTACTATCTACCCAAACCGTTCAGTTTGAGAAAATTACAAGTACATGAACATATTGAACATTGTAATTTTATACAAACATTAAAAACAAAGATTAAGAAAATAAAAATACACAACAAGTTAACACTTTACTATAAAGAGAGGAAAGAGGATGAGAAGGAAAGAAGAAGGATAAAGAAACAACTTAAATATTCAGATAGTGAAATTTCAATCTTGACTTAAATGTAAATAAAGAAGGGGCGTCTCCAACATTTGTGGGTCGATTATTGCACAATCGAGCAGCTACTACTGTGAAAGAGAGGCAAGACAATTAGAGCGATGAAAGGGTATTAAAAGGGTTCTCTCGTTACTAGAATGAAGAGATAGTCCGTGTTGTGATAGAGGTTGGAAGAACTCTCTCAGATAAACAGGCAAAATGGGATTATTTAAAATATTGTGAAGAAGTGATAGAATGTGAATGTTTCTTCTATGCCTGATACTGAACCAGTGTAGTTGCGTCCGATATTCGGATATGTGGTCGAATTTGCGAAGATCAAAGATATATCGTATTCATACATTCTAAAATCGTGCTAATTTATCAAGTAATTCAGAGTTAGCATCTAGATAACGTACATCCTCATTGTCAAGGAGTGGAAAAAATTAGCTCTGAACAAATGTTTGCTTAACATTAATTGGCGAGAAATTCAGTAATCTTTTAAGTGAGTGCAAACTGCTATAAAGTTTACGACTAACTTCGTTAACCTGATCGTGCCACCCTTAATCTTTATGAATGATAATACCTAAATAACTATGTGAAGCGAGAAAACGAAAGACGCATGAAGATTAAATTATAAGAAAAATATAATTGAAATACCAATTGGCCATTCCAAATTTAATAAACTGCCCGGTGAGCTTTAAAACGAAAAGTCGAATAAAAAATTCAGAAATGTCACAATTAAAAAATATTACTAAAATCTTGTTAATAGTGATAGTTATTAATGTTATTTATATAGCTGGTGTAACCAATAAATAAATTAAAGGTATAAATTTGTACCTCAAAGGTAGACGGATGTAATAAAGTAATGTCAAATATTTTAATAAAGCCTAAAGAATCTACTTTATCTAAGTTCTTTCTAATAATTGATGGCATTCATTTTGTATTTTCAGTATCTTTATACATCATTTTTTTTCCTTTAAAACTTAAATACCTTCAAAATCAATGAATATTATCAAAAACTGGATACAAAAATCAAAATGTCATTGTATAAAATTCAGGATTTGCATCCGTCTGCCTCTGAGGTACAAACATTATTTTTGGCAATGACTGTTGTCCTGGTGTTATAACATTAAAATCAAAATGTAAATATCCATATGTAAATATTTCAGTTTTTCCTTTCTCCTTCTCCATTCCTTCCCATTCTCTCTCCTCTCTTCATAGTATCGAGTAGATTTTAAGTTAATCTTTCTTTAACATTTTGTATAAAATTATAAGATTGTGTATTAACATCTAGAATATGTACATGTACTTGTAATTTTCTCAAACTGAACAGTTTGGGTAGGTAGGAAGAAATCGCCTTCGGACAATATGCTTGCCTTTGTGTGTTCATAAAATGTATACGTTTATAAAGTGTTAAATAAATTAACATATAATCAAAAAGAATAATCCTAAGGAGATTATAGAAAAAAAAAATTTCACCGGCAATTTTTTTAAAAATTTATTTATTAATTTAAATTTTTATTTATTTATTTAAATTTTTATTCCAGTAAAATGGCTATAAAGTGCAGAGCCAATTCTACCATATAAACATGAACATAAATATAAATATATACAAAAGTATAACAATAAACATAAATATAACAATAAACATAAATATAACAATAAACATAAATATAACAATAAACATAAATATAAACATAAGATAAAATTTTATATTGCAGCACTTATGGTGGTCTTAACATATCCCGCCATCGCTTGAACAACAATAACAATTAATAAGTTGACTAATCTAATTTATATTTTTTAAGTGTGCCTACATAAGTATTTTGTTATCCACACCTGATGGTGCATATGGCACTATATAGTTGCACCGATTACTGCGTATCCCGATAGTATTTTGTTAAATGAAATAAATATGACCATTGACCAGTTTTGAGCTCCGGGTGCCAGTAACAACATTAAATAATAATTTATTTTTAATGTGTAAAAACGCCTTTTAAAATACATTTTTCATGTCGGGAATCAATCCGAGGTGCAAATCTTACTTTTCCGTAATTCATATTTTTTATTATAACTATCTACCTAATCAGTAATGTTTAGAATAAGTTAGTTGACTTACATTTAAAGGCGTAAAATTCGTATATGTAAACCGGTAAAAAAACATTTGAAATCATTGGTGGAAATTTATATCTTAAGCTCTTTTATCTGCATAAATAAACAAATAAAATACTAACACGTTAGCTGAAAATGCAAATAGTCGCAACATTTTGCTGATTTCGGAAAATTCATTATTAAAATAAGTTTATAAGGATTTTAAGAAAACCAAGTTTATTTTAAAGAACGTTTTTAAACTAAATTATGCTGGTTTGAATACTTCTGATTTACCCCTTGAATATTTACATTTGATAATTATATCTTTTAGTTGTTACTATTTCCCTTAGTCAAGGAATTAGTGGGATGTAAATATAACCACACCCTAATTAAATAATTTTGTACGAAAATTTATCCTATCTGTAATTGCGGTCTTATATTTAAAAACCTTTGGTAATTTATCCTCTAATATTAATCAGACTTTATTTGAATAAATTTATTTTACAGCATTGCTCATATTTAAACAACTAACATTTTGGTACACATTAGTTCATCTTATTACCTATATAACTACTGACGGGTATATTTAAAAGGATATGGGGTGGCAGATTTTTTCTGTCAATCGCAGATGCCTTCCCGATACTAAAAAAGACAACTGCATATCGCGTAAGACTGTTTATGCCTTTCTATAATCGATAAACCAATGTCTAATTTCCCGATATACACACCCGTAAACTGATCTGATTTAAAAAATTACAGCAGGGATGGAGAATACCTTAAATAAGGGAATATGGAAGTCTAGGCATTTACAGGGCTTATGACCTGCCATTGGCTGGTTTAAGTGGCCACTTTACACACTGTGTAGCATTTACCATTTTGCCTGTATTGGAACATCCATATTTCTTCAATTCTTCCATTTGTTGATTTTAGTGAAGTTAAAGAGCTGAAACCTTTATTATTGTGAAGAGATTCATCTGACTTTGTTTCACACACTAGTTATACAGGCGAAATGGTGAATGTTACACAGTGTGTAAAGTGGCCACTTAAACAAGCCAATGATAGGTCATAAGCCCTGTAAATGCCTAGACTTCATATTCCCTTATTTATTTATTTATTTTAATTTGTTTTATTTTATTTGGGATTTTTACAGCTATTACATAAACAAAATAATTAGAAAAATCTTAACAATACTAAAGCCAGCTAAAAAAATCCGCTGTAAATATAATGACACATAATATATAAGAAAAGAAGTTTAGTAATTGTATTTGTGTGACGTTTGTATTCATGTGTATGTGAATGTGTGTATGCGTGAATGACTGAGGGAGAGGATACATGTGCGTGTGGTAATGAATGAGGGAGAGGGTGCGTTTGTGTGGGTGCTTATGTATGAAAAAAATAATTGTTTACAACTTGTTAATTGTTTAAAAAATGGTACAATATAGAGCTTAGTAAAAAGTTAGAAACCTTTTTGTTAAAAGGTATTCTCCATCCCTGTTGTAATTTGTTAATCTTAATGACTCCCGAGAGGGTGAAATCCAGTCTTTTGTCTACGAGCATTTGGACAAACTCAAATATTGTTATGATCCGATTTAGTTTTTTTTTTTAAAGAAAGAGTGCTATTTTCAAAAATATTTATCATGTTTGTGTACGGAACGTACAAAGCCAGCAGATAAAATTGGGGCCTTTTAAGGGTTTTTGGATGGTCTTAGCTCCCATAAAAAATAATTTATAAACAAAAAACAAAATAATAAAGACACGCCAATGATAAATTTATTCATTTTTTAACTTATTATTAGTTTATTATACATATTTGAGACATAACTCCCAACTCCATGGTACCAAAAGTCCTGTGTAGAGTTGTGACGTGTAATTAGTTGGCACAGACGTACGAGTATATCATCATTAATATTTTATTTGGTCAGAAATATAATAATAACTTAAAAAAATAAATATGTGGTACATCAATATGGTAAACAGCAAACTCAAACATTCAGAAAATCATCATGGAGTTTTCCACTCAAATCCCTCCCACTAAGGAAAATTCATTCCCTAACTCCTCTCGTGAAAATAGTTTTTATCCTTGAGAGCTTAATACGCTCTTAACAAATCATAAATACTCTCGGTGCGATAATAGAGTGATGTATCCGAGCAAAAGTCGTACATCTATCTTGTGAAAAAAAAATTGTTCCAGTGCCACAACCAACGCAGAAAATACGGGAATTCGTTTGTAAAAAAATCAAACCTCGTTTTCTCTTCATAATTAGGTATTATTTATTTTTATTTTATTTTATTTGGAAAATCAATAGTTCTACATACATATTTATAGTAAACAAACATATATACTGTACAAACTCAGAACTAATAACATATTTCCACAAAGTATACAAATTTAGTTAAGAAAATATATTACATATTTTATAAATACATATAAGTTTATGATGTATGATTCGATATTTTAATTAATGTTGATTTTTGTAATTAAAAAAAAAATGCAAGATTCAAATAAAAAATATTTATAAAAGAACTTAGTTTAATATTTTGTGTGTACTCTGAGCGTAAAGTATGTTTTTGTTTATTAACAGTATTAAGTTATAATTGTTATAGATATATAATTGCAATTGCAATTTAAATATTCTGTTCATATTGTATTTTATAACATTATGTACCTAGCTGCTTTAAACCTTTAATTGTATTTCTTTAGCTTATTAAAAAAATAGAAATATATATATATATTGCTTTAATTTTTTTAAAACCAACTTAACTTTAAAACACAGTTCTATATTTTATTACAGTATATTGTATTTTTTTTTTTTTTTAATTTATGTTGTTAATACACTCATCTTTTTATTTTTATACCAACTATACTTCTTAACACTGTTCCTTTATTTTGTTCCTTTATTTTATTTCTTTATATTGTGTTTTTTTTTAATCTATGCTGTTTATATACTCATCTTCTTTTTTTATACCAACTTTACTTCTTAACACCGTTCTATCTTTTGTTGCTTTATATTGTATTTTTTAAATTTAATGTTGTTTATATACTTATATTTTGTAAAATTTTCATGTATGTAAAAGCCTTATGGGCGTGAAAAAATAAATAATAAATAATAATAAAAAAAAATCAAAGATAACATATTCTGTTTTACACAGAAAATGCGTCAACAAACTATTTGAAACAATCTACGATACCTAGAAAATGCGACCAATATAACAATAGATTTACCGAGGCTGATATTTTTTGTGACAATGTATGTAAATTTAGGTCAAAAATCATAGAAATTTTGAAAGAAGCAGATATTTACCTTTTTTATTATAAACATATTTTTTCATTTCGTTTATTTTCTATTTATTATATTTAAGCCAGCATCAGTGTCCTGCACTAATATACAAAGAAATTGACAATATTTGTGTTCATACTGTTTGTTTACCCAATAAAATAAATAAATAAACATTAGGGTCAATGATCATTATCATTCATCATTATGGACAATGTCTGTAATTAAATAAATAAAAAATATATATATTAAGAGAATAACAGTCTACTTACTCTGTCGCATAATGAAAACCTATAGCTTGATTTTAGTCAAGCAAATGTGTCTATACAGATCACTTAGAGGCTCATAACGCTATGTATTTGACAGATTATTTGACCGTAGTTATGCAGGAAGCAGCTAGTCCACAATAAAAAAAATGGTATATTGGTGTTATCAGGTGAAAAAAGGTCAATTCTATGTTCTGATAAAAACAGAAAACCGCTTTTATACAAAATAATTGTCATCATCATCATCATTCCCTTTCCGCACCTAATGGTGCATAGGGCACTGCATTAGTACACCAATCGCAGCATATCTTGATAATTTTTGTTACTTGAAGGTAAGATGATCTAAGAAATCTTACGCTTCAGGTACCAGTCCAGGGACTATGAAATATTCTAGTGTGAAAACACCCTTTTGAATTAATATTTCATATTTACCATGTCGGAAATCGAACCCGAAACCTTTTGTATGGCAGGTTAACGCGCTGACCATTACACCACGAGGCCGGCAAATTATCACCTTCTGAAAATAGAACTGATCTCAAAAACGGCATTCATCAATTTGCAGTGAACACCCACAGCATTAAAAAAAACCTTACGGTACAGATGCTGATGGGAAGATTAATGCCTCTAGAATTCTAGTAAATCAAAATGAATAAATACCCATGTATTTTTATTTTATTAATTTATTCATTTTAAAATAACTGTCCATTGTTTATTATAGGAGCAAAAATTCATTAACATTTTCTTGTAAACCCACGAACAGGCCATGCCTTTATGGGATTTTTTTGTTTACTATTTTTCTATTAGTATGTATTTCGTTGATATGTAATTATGCTTTATTTTATTTGATACTCTGTTTTATTATTATGTTTATTGTAAGAAAACAAAAAAGTTAAAATAAAAAATACCTGTATTTAAAAACCATGTTTAAATACAAAATGTCACCTCTCACATTCAAAGTTCAAATGAGGTATAATTCAATATTAGATCTGGCTGTTTTCTACAAAATGCATAATTTAAGTTTTGTGGTCAGCCAGGCTTAGAGAAAATCCCAAAATTCCTTTAATAAATAATTAAATTATTTTCAAATTTGGTAAAACAAGTTAATTGAGAGATTACCTACATGTATTTGCCCTTATATACCAATAAACAAATAAAAATATGTTCAACACATAATGACACAATACGCATCAGAGTTTACCAAAGGCAAAATGCACATTTTGAGAAGAGTGGACAGCCAGACTTATTTTTAAATAATTAGTACCGGTCAAATACATCATTAAATTCTTTTTTGTGTTGTGGAACCCGCTGCAACATCAGCTCGGACAATATATTAAACGTCGTGCATCGGAAGAAGATTCACATTTCATCTTGGCATTTCGTGTCGCCCGGCCACCAGCTCACCGCCAGTGTTTGCTATTGTAAATTCCTTTTGTACAAAATAATAGGACGTAGTAACTGCTTAAACAATAACATTACTTAAAATCCATCTTTCTCATTTAACCTCAAATCAATTCACGCGCACCCATTTTATAGTATTATAAAAATATCGAATGCATACTGTTATGTACGCGTTACCACGTGTGTGCGCTTTCGACACCCGCGTCTGCCGCAGTCAGACTTCCCGGCGTAAACGAGAAGCCGGCCTCCCAGACAGAGTCAGACAGAGTCAAAGACAAAGTCGGAAGGTAGGGGCACAGCTGCGCCGACCGCAAGTCAACCTCAATAGCCCTGAAAAGGACCTTCCACCCTGTCTGAGTGGTGTATTGGCCCTTTTCAGGGCCTTACAAACACGATTAAGACACAATATGAAATACAGACAAAAAAGAGTGATATCTGGCTATATTCCCCCGGTATTACTGAGGCCAGGCTCGAAAGCGAATCATTTATCTTTATTGGGAGCCTAGCGCTCAGTCATACAAATACCGGGTTCCTAGCTTCGTTTATCAATTCACTCAGTTAGTTATCATTTACATATATCACTTTCATTTGTCCAATTCAACGTTATTTGCGTGTCCGGAACACATGCATTATTTATCATTTGAAAAGTAAAAAACATCCCAACTGTTGCGTAGATTTGATTATTTACTCCTCCCTCAAAAGTGCTATTATCTCAGTTTTTCTATTCTATGGCTGGCTTCTTTCTTCATAACTACGTTCATTTTAAGCATTATTACCTACTCGTACAATGCCGTACAATATTCCTCATTATCCGTTTGATCAGGATTTGACACCTTAATTATTCATTGCAACATCTAGCGGAAAATGTTTACATTGATTTTCTTATTTCGATCCATTATTGTTTGATGGATTGTTTGTGTTTGAAAAATAGACTTAACGAAATTCTCGATTGAAATTTTCTTTGTGGAAGCAATTTGTGAATTTAAGTCTTAAGATTTTATTTTACGCGCTCAAATGCGAACGCCTTACAGATAGAAGGTCACGTGATTATTTAGTACCTTAATCTAAATTTTAGTCCGAATACATTTTTTTATTTATATATTTGAAAAATCACGAATGCAAATTACAGACCAATATTTTACTAAAGCACTAAGAATAAATCAAACAGGCAAAGCGATGTGGTACAGCGGAATACTAGAGCGGATTAAATCTATTGGTTCCTATATGTTGCGGCAAAAAAAATATATTTATTTATTTAACTTTTTGTACATAATGTTATTTGTACATTGGCGGGCTTATTGCCAAATGGCAATTTCTTCCAACCAACCAATAAAATAAAAGTATATGGGAACGTATGTGCAAAAGTGTAAACAGACAAATCTTTTTTTAATATTTATAGATACATATTGTGAAATAAATTTACAATGCATGTATATTATATATAAGTATGAATATAATATATGAGTATGGATATAATATAATTGTATGTACGTTATTGTACATAACATAAAGGTATGTTTATAATATAAACAAATTATCTACAAATTAAGTAACAATAAGGAAATATCACTTACCACGAATTCCAATTAAAATATATTTTAAAAATTCAATAAAAAATACGTTCGTAGAAAAACGAAACATGTTTGGCCTTGGTTTTTGTGACGTCAAGATTCGTGATGTTCTAAACAAAATTCAATGGCGAGGAACAAAAAAACATGAATCGTGACGTATTAGGGGCGTGGCCGATGGAATGACCGTTTTTGCGGAATTCAAAATTACAAATTTGAAAATTTTATTTATGCAACTAATAATAAGCCAAATTTTTTTTTCTTACTGGACAGTATTTCATAGATCTTTATTACTTTAAAAATGTTTAAAAAAATAGGGAAAACTCTTTGCTTCCCATGTCTATCAACCATTCGCCATTTTTTTCCCAAAACATGTTCTTCTTTCGTTTTTTTACAGATGTAAGGCACTAAATTATATAGCTTTGGTCCCGTAAAAAAAAAGATTTTGAAAACACCGCTACACGCGCCCAAGGCATCATTAAGTCATTCCTTACTGAACTTCGTGTTTCGTGTGCATGGTGTACCCTGCTAGGGTATCCCAGTGTTTATGGGTTTCAATTTTAGAGTTTTATACAACTCTCCCCTCGGGACCTATGTAGCCTTTTTGATATTACTCTCAAAACAGATTTTTTTAGCTTTTATTAGTGGGTCTAATAAAGTCCTTGCAGCTCCTCCCCAGCAATACACATCCGTAGACCAAAACAGAATTACAGAGGCCATAATATACACTTCGTATGTCTATCATAGACAGTATTTTACGTAACTTTACGAACACATATGTATATTCGTTTTCTTACTCTACCCACAAGGTAATCAATGTGCTTTCTCCAGTTAAGGTTAGCGTCAATAAAAATCACCAAATATTTAATGTCATGAGGATGAACGTGATATTTTCCTATCGTAATCAACTAGAAAGAGGGGTCTTTTTAGTTGATTATAAAAGGGAAATATCACTTTTTTTACATTTTGAAAGTAATAAAAGTCTATGAAATACTGTTCAGTAAAAATAATATTTTTTTACTAATTATTAGTAGCATGAAAAATATTTTTAGATTTGAAACTTTGGTTTCCCGCAAAAACGATCAATCCATTGGCCACGCCCCTAATACGTCACGATTCATGTTTATTTCTTCCTGGCCATCGAAATTTGTTTATAACATTATCATGAATCTTGACGTCACAACAACCAAGGCCGTTTACCGCCAGACAGTTTTACTTTAGGTACATGAAACAGGTGGTACTGTCTACAAATCCTGGCTGGCACATGTATTGTTACTAAACTTAATAGTTCTGTACAGTCAACTATTTCTGTCATAATTTTGTAAAGTAGTAGTTGGTCCGCACACACACAGAGAAGTGATTCCATGGTAGGTGAAGGCAGTGAGAGTTGATACATAAGAAATACTATTTTGCGGCTTGTTAGTGAAGTTTACCTAGATAAATATCAATCCTACTTAAAAATAAATATCTGTACACAAACAGATTGTTGACATATTTCTACTCACGACTCTTTTTCGACTTCTTTTAGAAGGGTTGCGTAATTAATGATAGAGTAACGATAATTATTAGAAGTTGGTTTACTTTTTTGTGTATTTTATTTTATACTAATTCTTGTAGTGTAGTGGTCGGATATTGCGTTGTGTATAACAAATGTGGTAGGATTGTATACGTTTCTGGTGTTGACATGGTCAAGACGAAATTCAGAGGTTCCTTGTACTCGAGTAGGAGTATTAACATTACATATACAGTTATGTTCGGCCATGAGGTACGGGTAGTTATCAGACCGTCTATATTTCTCACCTAGAATTCCGAAAAGCGAAAGATAGAGAAGCTTACTTCATGATGATTGTCAACGTCGCGACGAGAAAACACGAGGGAGGACACCCAAAGTTAATTTTCCAACTTAACTTTTAAATTTTTTTGATTTGCAAAAACTTTTATTGATGTGGGAAACATTCATCTGACTGAATTAATTCACCTTCTACACAACGCCTGGAAACGTTTTTTATCATTTCTATGCTTCTTCTTAGAGCAGTTGGTTTAATAAATAATATTTTGAGTTTGTCTTCTTAAAACAATTTTTTCCTTAATGTTCTCCATCTCTGTTTTTCAAAATTATAAACAAAGATAGAATAAAGTTGCCATTGAAAATAAAAACGGAGTATAAAAATTGCATTATGTGAAATTGTTTAAAAATGTAAATAAATCATTTAAAAAATATATGTTCATGCTTATCTTAATAACTCCCTAAAGGGTGATATCTAGCTTTCGTCTAAAAACTTTTTAACAAACTCAAAATATTATAAAGTAAAAAAACTGTATATTGTGAATTATGTTAGAACTCGGGTGAGCGATAATTTTTAGATTCAGTCGTCTTTCTTCGAACTTTTTAAGAACATGCACACTATTTTCAAGGCACTTAACCTGTTTTCATTCCTTCTGTCCATAACAGAATTTAACAACTTAACTGCTATTAAACAAGTCAGCTATATGACTTTACTACTACTAGCAAGTCGTGACTTTAATATCTACGTACAATATAAACAGAATACTTATTCCCATAATGGCACAGTTAACCCTCTTTCCTTTCACAGCTTTTCACTCCGTTGCTTCATTTGCATTTTAATTGAATTAATCAATAAAGGCTGTGTTTAATGTACCAGAATGCAACGAAACGCAGCATTTGACTTGTCCATCTTCTTATTTAAGTGACCACTTTACACGCTTTATTACATTTACAATTCTACAAAATGTTTCTTCTAACCTCTGATTTATTTATTTAGTTTATTTTATTCGGGATTTTTACAGCTATAACATATCAATAAGTAGAATAAGTAACAGACCTAATATTACTCTATAAAGTGATCAATTCGTTCATTGACTGTCCAGATTTGCTGGAGTTGGTGTGTTTTCGTGTACCTGGTCGAGATACGCGCCACGAATTTACTTTTTATTCTGCAAGTTCTAGGACCAACTATCTCCACAGATATGGTCATCAGTATGAGGATAATGCTGATATATTTGGTTCTGGGCTTAATAGTTATAAAACGAGTCTGATCTGTTTTTTTCTCACGCAAAATAATTCTTAAACTTTTCTTTATGTTTAAAAATGTGTTTTCTTTTTTGTTTTTTCATATTTATTTATAAATTTGGTAAGTATTTTTGATTACTTGTGTGTATTAACCTACTTTTCACTATTGTTATAGTTTTGAAATTTTATCATTTTTCCTTATGCATTCATATATGTAGAGAAAAATATAGACAAAACTAGAGCCATTTTACAAAATCCACTGTTTATCTAATAATACATAATATATAAGCAAAGAGTTTACAAAATTGTATATGTGCGGCGTTTGTATTCATGTGTGTGTGTGTGTGAAAATGTATATCTACTTGTACGTGTGTGTGGGTACGTAAGTAAAAAAAAAAACAAAAACATGTATTTGTAACAAAGAGGGTATAAAAGAGTGCTTGGTAAGATTTATTTCAATGACTTAAAAGGTCTGAAGACTTTACAGATGTGGATGAGATTCTACCGAATCTTTTTATTTATTAACAATCATAAAAATTTCCCCGACCACACCCAATAGCGCATAGGGCACTGTATTGGCACTCCAATCGCAGCGTATCTAGATATTTGTTGTTGTTACAGGAAATGTAAGGTGATAAGCCTTACTTACTTAGTCTTACCGGTACGATTCCAGGGATAGTGAAATGTTGCAGTGTTAAGGCACCATTAAATCAAACATTTTGGAACGACTCTGCCAGGAATCGAACCCGGTACCTCGAGAATGTTAAGTGAATGCGCCAACCACTACACTACAAGACAGACTTATCTCCACCCGATTTCCTTTCCTTATTTATACACACCGTTTTCCTTCTTTCATCAGCAGGGAAGCTAAAGTTTCACTAAATCAATTAAAACCTTTATAAATAAAAAGAAGCGTAAAAAAAATTACCACCCTGGCAACACTAACAAAACATCAAATTTGTTTTCTTTGACAATCTGACAGGTGGAAAAATAATTTTAAAAATGAGTAATGCATTTGGTACTTACACATGCATTTGCTACTTACACATAAAATGTGATCCCATCCTGTTTTTGTTGATCCCAGCAGCATTCCTAGACTCTGAATAAATTTTATCAACTATGATATGAATTTAATCCCTAGGCGACTCCCGCCTCCGCGCTTAAATACCTAAGATATTTAAAACATTTAAGTTTGTAAGAGAAAATTCTAGATGGAAGTTCATTGTAATTTATTATAGAAATAAAAGACGACTGATACTCAAGCGAATTTGTGGACTAAATTATCACTAGTCTTTTATTTATAAAATAAAAAAGTTAAGATATTTTTCTCACGCACGGGGGATTCTGAGATTGATTATCGGTAAGATCACAATGATAAATTGTGATATTTCTTAAGCCTGTGTGTTCTATACTGTTATTCGCCACTGTAATTATTAGGCCTCTTGGCCTTTTGTTTTGCAAATAACAATTATTTTAGGTAAGGATAAACTAGTACTGTGGATTTGATCAATATTGATGAATATGAAAGATAGGTATTTACAGTTTGTTTGAATTAACATACAGTAAAACTCCAATTATCCGGGTTAGGAAGTTCCAGATTATATTGCTTCTTAAATTATACAGCGCATTGGAATCACGTTAAAAATTTACTTTATCATACATGACCAGCGAAGTAAATTGCACAATTAAATTTTGATCAAAAACGTCTTCTTTTTATAAATATTTTCTTACAATGATCCGGTTATTTGACAATCTGGATGACTGAAGTTCAGATAAACGAAGTTCTGTTGTATTTGATGGTGTAATAACTTATATTTACCTATAAGTATGGATCAAAGATTGCCGTATTTATGTACAAAAAAATGATACATCCTCGCCTATTCTAATAAAAGCAAAATCGGACCTTAATAAAATGTTGCAGTGACTATATGTCAAGGTTCTCTATCTGTGCTCTTATTTCTATTGTCTTTTTTTCTACAATTACTTCACACCTAATAATATACTCAATATATACACTCATTTATGCACAATCCGACACAAATACACACAAACACACCTCTACACTTACTTACATACAAATACACATAAACACACCCTTTTATTGTACCACAATTTAATAAGTTTACTCTTCATAATAATTTATAATGAAGTGTTACGAAGTGAATGCCGATTCAATCAATAAAAAAATTTTAAAAAAATACTTTTCATTTAGAAACTTCGCTGGTCTGTCTTTAAACCGTATCCTTTTTATGTTGTTATATCAGTGTCGACTGTTTGTTCCTGTAAAATAAATAAGTTATTAATTTTAAAATATTTGGTACACTTCCACTTATTTATTTGACCAATTAGCGCTTTCAGCCTCTAATGGGCATCAATAAGAATTGTCAGTAAATAATTTGATAAAAAAATTTAAAAAATAAACAAAAATCTATTGTATTTCTTTAATTTTTCTTTTGATTGATTTTTTAAAGTGAAGGACTTTTTATTCTTATTTATCCGACAATTTCATGTTTTATCGTAAACCGTACATTTGTTTATTTCTATTACATTTTTATTCACAAATAAACATCTTCTAAATATGTTTGCGAATGTTTTATTTATTCGTATTTTTCATATCAGTATTTTAGTCTATCACAAAAGGTCTTCTGGCAAATGTATCTAGTTAAACAAATATTATCTGAGGCTTTCGAAGAACATTTCTTATTCAATTTAAATCTTATTTTGTGTGGAAGTTCCTACTTTGATTCGACAAGAAATATTACTTCGCATTGTTATGGTAACACTCGGATTTTACACAATACTGAAGAGCTCATCCGATTATTATTTGTAAAAGAAACCATTGTATTTCACTTAAACTTAAGTAGTTTATTCTCACACGTATGATTTAGTAGAGAAACACATTATGTTGGCATAAAAAATATATAAAAATCATTATAGGGTGAAAAATATGGTTTTCGAAGTGTAGAAGACAGAGAGTTATTTTTTCAAAATGGGAAAAGTGAAATAAAACTGTTTGATGGTATTAACACATTATAGCATCAAGTGACAGTTCCCTTACAAACCATTTAAGAGCTTAAAAAATAATAAAAAAACACCAAAGTTCATTTTAAATCAATGTTACACCACGGATACTCATCATTCAATTTAATTAAAGTACGTTTTATTATATTTATATAATTACATAATAGTGTCAGTTACTAGAAAATTCATTTGAGATTCACTCGCCGTAAAACCAATAAATGCGCGTATTTGTAATATTAAAAAAATCATTAAAAAAAAATATGTGTGCTATTTATAACATATTTTCCGCTTTACGAACGCCAAACAAATTATTCAAACGTATTTTATATTTCTTTGACAATCGAGAATACTTTGAGGCACTGTAACACGAAGGGGCACAAATGTCTCACTACAATTTTCTACCTTTTTTTTCTTTTTTTTTTCGAATAAATGTGCAAAATTAAAAAATACGTTTTTAATTATTTTTTAGAAAGCTGTCAAAACACCGGATTTTAATTTTTTTTGCTAATAATAATAAAATAATGTTGTTTATCAACAATGAAAAGTTAAAAATTTTCCAGTGAGGAATACATTTTTACGAAATTGTGTCACGTTTTTTACTACGAAATACTTAATAAATATTACAAAGACTTTATTTTTAACCTTAAAACTAAGAGTGTAATCTTCTGCATTTTGTATGAAAAAAACATACAATATAGAAGTGAAATCAGAAAAAAATCATTATTTTTATTTTATTTAATATTTGAAATTTTGAAGTAAACATATTTGTGTTTATGCTCTGATTACTCTATTTTAGAAATATGTTTCATTTTTAAATATTTTAACAGATAAATATGTCTTAACATAGTATGAATTTTTTCTTCTTTTCGTTAAATGTGGTTTCCCGTGTTTTTACTGCTTTACATAAAATTTTATTTTGTTACTTTTCCTGAATGAAAGTCTGATTATAGTATGATCGCTAGCAACAATGCTCTTTAATGTTAAATTCTTAAGAATTTGTAGAATATACATATTATTTTTGTCAATAAAATAAATAAAAATGTGGAAAAAGAGAAAAAATCTTACAAATGTATTGAAATTATTAACAAAGTTTGAGTATCATATTTTTTTTTAGCCACAAAAAAATGCCGCAAGCGTTTTACGAAAATTTTATTTTGATATAATAAAATAAACAAGCCTTAATAATTATTAAGGACACCTATAGTGTTTACGAATTATGGTGTGTTTTGTGGCACATGCCTTAAATATAAATAAGTGCTATGAGTAGAGAATCACTTCTTAAGACGCAATAATTAAGACTGTATTATTTGAACGGAATATTCCTCTTCTTATTTAAGTAAATGCTTCCAACCACAATCGTCTTAATTAGACAACAAACATTCAAACACTCTTATTACGAAAGCAAACAAGCGTTTGAACTGAAATAAAATGTCTAAGTAATTAGTTTTATTGAGATCATTTTGCCTAAAAGCTTTTAACGAAGGGGAACGATTATATTCTGAAAACATTTTATCTTTTAAAGTAAACCAATAAAATATTTATATAATGAGAAGTTATTTTTGAAATTGTTTATTCAAAAGTGATAAAGCCTTATTAAAGTATCCGCTCCAATCAAATAATATGAATAATTTTGATACGTTTCTGATTATTTTATCATAGGTATTTTTAAAAACTGATAAAACTATAAAACACTTCTGCTGTCTGTACTTTTGGAAAAAAGTTATTTACTTTTTTAAACTCTCGTTTTGTCCAATCACACTGAAGGAGTATCAGATTTTTGTTAACATTCTCGAACTTTCCAAGAGTTTTTCTTTCGATCTTATCCATAACACTTTCGATTTACTGCTTATTTCTGGTAGCCTAATTTATCACGATACGGTTGGGTTTAGGGAAAGTTTCTCGATCAATATTTGGTTACTATCTATTATGAAACAACTTTTATAAAATATTACCCATAGCATTATTGTCTCAATTACTAGTAATTATAACTAATTTCTCTATTATAACAACCATCTATTTGTTTTTCTAGGTTCACCGAGGTAATTCCAATTGCATTTAAATTATATAAATAAAATGCCATTTTTCAGTTTTCATCCCTTTGGTATTAACAATGACACAAAATTTTATGAAACAGAAATCATCTGCTAAGTATGGCACAAAGTTGTCAAAGATACATTTAAATTTATTTTAAAACTGTCTTTTAACATGTAGATATTTTTTTTTAATGTACGTAAAAAATGTTTTATACATAATTAAAATTATCAACAATTTAAGTAGCTTAAAACTGCAAAAAAAACTCATTAGGTACAAAAATAAAAAAATCAATCAAAGAGCTTTTCCTTTAACACGATAATATTAATTTATTTAATACTGTAGAAAGTTAGTTAAATATTTAAATCATTTAATGATTAGCATTGTTAAAAAAAATCATTTGGTTTAAAAATTATTAAGAATATAACTTATGTGTCCGGATGGATGAAGAATACCAAAAAATCTGTATAAAATAGAATCGGACAGTATTTTCGACTCGTTGGCTACTCTCAGGTAAAAATCTTAATAATAAAAATAAAGTAGTGATAAGTCGCTCTCGTGTTGTAGTGTTTGGCGCGACCACCTATTCAATTCCTTGCAGGGTGGACGTGAAATTTTGTTAATAGTGGCTACTAGGCTGGCACCTGAAGCGTAAAACTGAAAACCTTGCCTTCCATGTTACAAAAATGATCCACATACACTGCGATTGGAATGCAAATGCAGTGCTCTATGCACCATCGGGTGCTAATAAGGGTAGAATGAAAAAAAAAAGATATTTTTAAGATTTAATACTTAGATGAAGTATAAAAAAATGTATGTAAGATGTTGTTGAGATTTAACATTTTTAATACTCTGTATTTTTTGCACCACAAGATCACCCAGGCTTAGGAAAAAGCACATTTTAATATTTCGCACCTTGGAAGTACATTATCGTATGTGTCTAAATGTCATGTCTAAATCTGCTCGTAACTCAATCATTATTTACGTTATTTAATGACTAGTATTTTTTGTGGTATTTGCTCATTTGACTGTTTAAACACGAGAAGAATATTGTAACATCATAATTGCTGCATTGTTTTTCTCGATATTTTACTAAAAAAAAATAAGAGACGTGAGTGTTCTAAGAGAGAAAATAAAATGATCAAACTGCTCAATTTGTTGTAACAGAGAGGGAAAACATTTTGCGAAGGGAATATGGAAGTCTAGGCATTTACAGAGCTAATGACTTGTCGTTGGCTGATTTAAGTGGCCACATTACACACTGTGTAACATTTACCATTCTGCGTATGTTTGAACATTCACATTTCCTCAACTCTCCATCTGCTGACTTTTGTAAAGCAAAAGAGCTGAAATCTCTGATTTCTTTCTCTGTTGCAACAAATGTAGATCTAAAAAAGCCTATTTTAAAACATTTAGATACACTCAAAACATTATTGATTAAAACACCCTAATTTAGACTAATGACAGTTTTGTGGGGTGAGATTTGTGTTCTAACGTTTTTATCAATTTATTAATTTGAAGCATTTTGTCGTTTTAGAAATGTGCTATTGGGTGATTGGATACTTTTGTCAGTCAAGATTGTCTAGAAGACCACCTAGCATCGTTAGGTCTGTCGCACTCCGCAATCTCTGTGGAGACAGGAACCTCCCAAGGGTCCTGAGGTTAATCTCCGGTAATCCCACAGTAGGTGTACTGGAGTCCACCTCGGGCAGAGACTAAAGAAACAGAGATAACTGGAAACCTCTGTCCGGCGGAACAAAATAAAGAAAGTTTGCCAAAGAAAATAGAACGACCGACAGGAAAGAAAATATCTTTTGTTAGGGTAGCACTTTCTCTTCGAGACGCGACAAACTGTATAAAGCCCATTTTACAAGGATCAATAAACTTCAGTGTTCTTTGAAATTTAAAAAAATTGACAAATTTCAACAGTGATGAAGGATTTTTTTTAAAATTAGATATCTTAAGTGACATTTATGATTTATTAAAGATTGTATAACATCTATTTTTCCGTTTCTATTTTTTTTTTCACGTAATTTTTGTTTTTTCCCTTTTGCAATAGTCGTTGCTTAATTATGGAATAATCTACCCACTGATTCTTTTTTTTGTAAAGTTTAATGAGTTTTAACAAATAAATTATATACATAACTGTATTTTCGTTCCCGCAAAGCCGAGGCTTTTCTGCGGGTTACATTACATTTCAGTGGCGCCCCCTTCTTTATTAATATTCAAATCACGTATGAAGTGTCACTTTCTGAATATTTCAGTTTTTTCCTTTTCTTTTCTTCTTTCTTCCCTCTCTATCCCCTTTTCTCTTCATGGTATAGTGTAGATATTTAGTCAATTTTGACTTCTTAAAAAATATTAATTTGTATCAATATTTTGTTCTACACTGAAAATATTAATAAACAAACAATATGTTCATATACCACTGATTTTCTCAAACTGGACGGTTTAAGTAGGTAGGAAGAAATTGCCTCAATCTTTGCCTTTATGCACGTGTATGTAAACTGTATACGTATATAAAGTGTTTAAATAAAAATTAAATAAGTCTAGGTGTTTACAGGGGCTAGTATAAGGTAGTATAAGGGTAGTATAAGATAGTATAAGGGACTATTTGGTATTACGAATTTTGAACTTTTGCTTAATAACTACAAAAATATGTTTAAATAATTATTAATAAAACATAAAATACATATAGTGCATATTATACTCCAAGGAATTATTAAAAATAAACTCATTTGGGACTGTTCACATACAGAAAACTTTTTTGTGACAATACATAATATCATACATAGTTAATTCATCCGAATAAGAAAGAAAACATTATATAAGAAACATAAAATACAGTACTTTACACCATCTATATAAATAACATTAGTAACTATCACTATAAAAAATATTTAAGTAAAAATTTTCATTGAGACACTTTTGATTTCCTATTCTACTTTTCATGTTTTAGCTCATCGGGCATTTTATTAAATTCAGAATGGCCAATATTTTCCAAAGAACTTCTGCTGAACTTCGTTGAGCGAAACTTAGATACATAAAAATTCCCTAAGTAACGCGTATTGTAATTGTGAATATCATGACCAAATGTGTATTTTAAATTTGTGTGAGAAGAAAAGTTTTTGATATTCAAAATAGTATCGGTTATGTCACGCAATGGCATCACCTTGAATGGTCGTATTTTTGTCTGTCGGTTAAGATCCATGACATGGAATCCCATTTCAGTCCAAGAATGTTTCTCAGAGCTCTGTTCTGAAGAACTTGTAATTCTGAGATCTGATTTTTGCTGGCGAAACCCTGTTTATATGATATATAGGATAGGTGGGAACGTATCATAGCGTAGTAGATAGCAAAAAACACGGAATGAGGAAACAAGCCACGAAATCTATGCCAAACGCCAGTTACGGGTGCTATTTTTGATTTTACATGTTCGTATTGGTAGTTCCATGAAAGTTTTGAGACAATAAATAGTCCTAAGTATTTAGTAACATTAGTCTTTTCAATTTAGCCAGTTCCGAGAGAAATATTGATATTTAAGTCTTGTTTGTTCCCAAAAATCATATACGATGTTTTTTTTTAACATTTAAACTTAATTTATGTAATTTCATCCAGTCAGCTAGACCATAGAAATCCGTCTCCATTTTGTTTTAGAGTTCTTTCAGGTTACAGTTATGGTAGAAAATAACAATATCATCGGCATACAGTTAAAGACTGCCCCTTAAACCCCACTTAGTTATGTCATTAATATATATGAGGAACAAAAGTGGACCAAGGATTGACTCCTGCGGAACTCCACAAGATATCCTACTTAGATTACTGGATTATTTTCCATCTTAAGCCACGCAATATCTGTTAGTAATATAGTTTCGAAACATTTCCAGAGGTATGCCAACTATGTCCAAATGTTCCAGTTTACTAAATAGAATCTAATGGTCCACCGTATAAAAAGCTTTTTTTAAGTCTACAAAAATAATTGAAAAAAATTCACCATCATCCAAATATATAGTATTTATTGACAAATATTCGTGATGAGACTTCATTGTAATAAAGTAATAACTTGTTGAGTATTCAAAAAAAATACATAAATTTACCCAGCCTTTTCACCCTCTAACGAGCGTCTTTAGGCTGTTTCAATAATATTCGATAAACAAATGAATAATTAATTATTTATTTCTATATGTTGAGACGTCAGTCTGGATAAAATTCTAAAGGGGCTTAATCCGGTACTCGCCAGAGACTAAATCATACTAAAAATACTGAAATTAGAATGATTTTGACTTAGAAAATATTATGATGTCGTTAATTAAACAAATTGGTTTAATAAATCACAACAGAGATGAAGAACATTTTAGAGAAGGGAATATATAGGTCTAGGCATCAACATCAATTCTGCCTATATTTATTATTATTATTCCATCTACAGTTACATCTGTTTTGTTTGTGAATTTAAAGAGCTGAAACGTTTACTGATGCGGGTGAGATTCATCTGAATGTATTATTGCACCAACGTACTAGGCAACGCATGAAAATATATTTCTAAAATGTTCTCCATCTCTGTTGAAATATTTTCATATTAACAGCTCCCTAGAGGGTTGAATCCAGTTTATGTATACAAAAATTTTGACTAACTCAAAATATTGTTGAAATTAGTTTTAATTGTAAATTTAAAAAACACATATTCAAATTTGGATCACGTCATGATTTAAACACAGTTTTTGTCTATCAGATTTTGCGCGCGCATTGGTACCAAACTTTGCAAAAACACGAGTAAGGCCACTGTGATATAAACACTTTGAATCAGAAATTCAATTGATAACTGTTGTACAATTTTAAAATAAATAAAATATAATAATACTTTGAGAATCCTTTTCCTCTCTGATCAATAGTTCTTTTTTTCAGAATCTTTGCGCACATGACGTGTTCATAACGCTAAGTGCTTATTTCACATACCCATATACTAAATATCAAAAAACGATCCCTTTAATATAAAAAATAAAATAAAGCATAATTAAGTTCAGTTAAACGTATTTATGCAGAAAGCAGCCAGTCCACAATTTTGAGAAAATTAGATATTGATGTTATCGGGTGCAGTAAGGTCCATTCTATGTTTTACTAAAAACAACCATACCGCTTTCATACAAAAAAACTTTATTAATCACCTTCTGAAATTGGTGCTGATCACAAAAACGCCATTCCTCAATTTGCAGAAAACACCCACGGCACTAGAAAAATCTTACGGTACTTTAAAAAGTCATTAAAACTGATCAAATACATAATTGGATTCTTGTTTGTAATTTAAAAAAAAACGAATTTATCAATTGTTTATCATTTGTTAATGTCAAAAAAGTTCCAACAGTTGTGTACATTCGATTATTCACTATTTTCACAAAAGTGCTTTCATCTCAGTTTCACTTTTCTACGGCTGGCTGCTTTTTGAATAACTACGTTCAATTGATCCGTGTCTTCATTGTTAATTTTTTGCTCAATAATGACCATCCTGGGTTGTTGTCAGGAGACACGGGGTTTATAAAACGCCTCCATTTGTCTCGGTCCTACTCCAAGTTGAGTTGCATTTAAAGAAAATCCTGTGAATTCTTTTATTTGGTACTTTTGTTTTGTGGGAAATCGTTCTCTCGTTCGGAGAAAGTCTCACGGTCGAACATTTTATGATGGGACCGGACCAAAAGTCACTCTTGGGGACTATGGTCTAATTGGTACTATTTATAATATACAATACAATAATATTTATTTGGGAAATAATATAATATCGATTTCGGACCCGTTACAAAAACTTAATTTAAATCCTACGATGAAGAAAAACACGTATTTGATTTTCACGACACTACGAATGTTTTTACTTTTAAGAATATTTTTTTTTGACAAAAGTTATCATTTGTAAAAGCCGCGTCTGCGTTTTCACCTTCATCATCATCATCATTTCATATCTGTTCCCTAGTTGGAACATATGGTATTCACAAAGAGCCTCCATGCATTTCTATCAGCTGCCAGCTCCTGTGCGTTCTTCCAAGTCAGGTCTTCGTTCCAAAGATCTAACGTAAACTTCCGATGAACCGTCAGCTGTGGACGTCTTAGACGTCAATAGCCTGATGCCTTATAAAGTAGGCAAGCGTGGTCAAGGCTCTCAGGAGGCATCCACAGTATATGACCATGCCAACCATATCGCCTCCGCTTGATGACAGATTTCACCGGAGTTTGCTGCGTCCAAACATTTTGAGAAGGAGATATGGAATTCTAGGCATTTACAGGGCTTATAACCTGTTACTGGCTAGTTCAAGTGGCCATTTTATACACTTTAGATCCTTATAACTCCCTAGGGAAAAAAATCAGCCTGTCTACAAACATTTGGACACACTCACAACATTGTTGAATATAAAACATGTAATTTAGGTGTATTTTCACCAGGTTCTAGCTTTTTGAGACTCTTCTCGTTATTTTTAGTAATATAGGTAGACAAATATGTGGGAAACCAATGTATGAGAGAGTTGCAAATGATGAAATCAGGCGAGAGTGTAAATCTGAGTCAGGTATTATTGATAAGATTGAGAAATGGTCTCCAAGATGATTTGATCTTGTAGAACAAATGGATGACGAAATAATGGTAAAACAGGTATACATGGCAAGAATGAACGGTAAAGTGAGACGAGTACTACCAAGAAAGACGTGGCATGATCAGATAAACCAGAATCTTAAGTCTGGTCATGTCAAAAGCTGGCAGAACCAACGGGCATAAATGACAAGATGTATGAATGTGACGTGTGTGGCGATCCATTTCTCTGCTTACCCCTTCAATGGCGTGATGGTAGTTGTAGTAGTAGTTGTTGTGTATGTCCGGATAAGATAAATCCTATTCTGCGTGTCCTTGTGAATTTGCGTATTGATAATTTCTAGAGAAGACGTTCGTAGGTCTTGCAATTCGTGGGATGCGTAGCGTCCGCCTCCAGCTACATATTTCAAACACGGCGCGTAATGAGTCCGTGTAAAACAGCTTTATTTTATTACAACCCTAGTGACAATCCCTTATTGAAAAAAACAATTTTTATCATGTGTTGATACTTTAGTTACCTATGTAAAACAATGATAATTTTATGAGTTGTGGTTTTGTATTTTGTAGGTACAGCTATGTTAATTTTGTTTCTTCAATTATTAACTTATACGCAAAGCAAAATAGTTTTGTTAACCTCGAAAAAAAATCTTAAAACAAATCGGCATGATCTTAGAACAACGACGCGTGGGTTTTTTTTTCAACTTTACATGGGAGCGGTTCAATCAATTTTTTTAACACTTTAGGTTACAACTTTATACGCACAAAATTGTTTCATTTTGTACTCGGATTAGTTATATTTATTCTGTATTTCTCCAACCTTAAAAGTAAAACCTTTTAAAGATCAAATAAAAAAGAAAGACATTTTCAAATTTTTCACACATCCGTCGTTGTTCTATGATGCTGACGAAATGGTACTCAATTAGAAAAATTAATTACTGTTCAGGTGAGGGAATTATTTTCGTCGAAATTGAAATAAACAAATTTTTATTCAAAATTCTCATTTGGTTAAACTCTCTATTAATTATCATTGATTGATTTTAGTAATTAATTACTTCTTAAAACTAATTACAAAAGTAAATTTGTATTTATTTATTTATTTATTATACGAGTATATACATCCTAAGCCAATTACAGCAGCTACATGAAGAAACATAAATACAAGAAACTGAACAAAAGGATTATAAAACTATGTAGCAAAGACCAACAAGGGCAAAACAAATATGGTATTGGTACAATATATTTATAAAAACGAAAGATATAAGACTTCGAGCCAAACCATGCCAATCCAACTTCATCCCACACTGTTTAGTCGCAAAGAGTTTTACGAAAAGCCGGAAGATGTATCCCAAAGAATTCCAAGTCGTGCGATGAAATGACTAATGTACACATTTTGGACATAGGGGCATAAAAACAAAAGCTGCTCTTAGAAGATTTAATAAATAGCAGATTTTAAATTCTGGTGACATGGTTGGGGAACATGAAAAGAAATTGATTGCAACAGAGATGAGGCATCACTTATTGCATTAAATATTTTGAAAATGCATATAAAGTATGAAAATTGTCTAGTGTCTGTTATTCATTATAATGATCTTATTTAAAGTACTTTCTTTTTTAAAAAAATATACTTTTAAAATAATACTGAAATGACATAAAACTTGGATAAAACATTTGCCGTTTTAAGTATTAAGTATTCAAAAAATATTTTAAAGTTTCCACGGCTTAACTACAAAGCGTTTTAAAATAACTTAAACTTAACGCAATCCCGTATTTTTTAAAACTAAAAAAAGTGATTTAAAAATTTAATTAAAAATGTTCATGTAATGGATACTTAAGGTGTTTTATTTTTCATAAAATAACCGTTTTGCTTTAAATTTATCTTGGATACTAAAATTTTAATCCGAAACTTTTTAAAATACTTTAATAAAATAAGCGTATTAATTAACAAATTAATCTTGATAAGAAACACGGATTAAAAAGTAATCGTGTTTTGTGAGTAGACTTGTTTATTTTACTTCTAGATTAATAAGGAAAATATTAATATTTTTACCTGAGATTCTAACAGCCGAATATTTAACTTTTTATAATAAAGAACATTTACATAATTATTATGATTGGTGTTTGTTCAATCCATTTGTTTTTTAATAATACACCTATTCAAATGTGCGTCCAAACAAAAAAAATATATCTTTACTAGGTTTACCGACTAAAGGCTATTAAACTTTCAAACGCATTGAGGTACATCATTTGTATGTTTATAGAAAAAATCTATCAATTTATTTATTTAGGTTCTTTGAAAAAAAAAAGTTATATTTTCATTTATGCTAGAAATACTTTGTTTAAAATTAAATACTGAAATATTGTCTTTAAAATTTCGTCTTGAGTAACAGTAAATACTAACATATTACAACTGAAATTAAGAACATTTTAGAAAAGGTAACAAAGAAGTCTAGGCATCTACAGGGCTTATGACCTGTCATTGGCTGGTCTCTGTGGCTACTTTACACACTGTGTAACTTTCATCATTCTGCCAATATTTAAACATCTATATTCCGTCAATTCTTTCATCTGCTGATGTTTGTGAAGTTATAGAGCTGAACTGAAGGAATAAAGATGTTTAAATATGGGCAGAACGGTGAATGTTACACAGTGTGTAAAGTGGCCAATTAAACCAGCCAATGACAGGTCATAAGTTCTGTAGATGCCTAGACTTCTATGTTACCTTATCTTAAATGTTCTTCATCTCTGTTATATAGTATAGTCATATAACAGCTTCTCAGGATGTTGAACCCAGCTCTTGTTTACAAAAATTTGGACAAACTCAAAATATTGTCAAATTCCATTTTTCGAAAAAATAAAATTTGTGTAAAAAAATTAAAAAACAGTTTTTTTTGTAGTTTGGTTCCGAGATTAATAACCCAATAATTTTAAATACTGTAAGGTATTATTATTACATTTAACTGTTTCTTCTAGTAATTAAAACAAAATCAGTGATAGATTTAATGAAAAACAATGTTTAGACATTTTGTTTTTATACAATCTGGAAATTGTAGAAGGAAGTTATTCATCCTTTGTAGATACCCAAAGTTTCTCTAGTAATAAAGATGAAAATGACTTTGCCCCTAATTTCCAACAATACCGTATTGAGAGCAAGGAAACTCCTTAATCAACCGTGCGATGCACTTTGTTCCCGGGAAATAAAGACGCTTCAGTCTCTGAGCATAATTTAAAGATACTAATAGATGATTTATTTTATTTAAGAAGGTAAACATGAACAGAAAAAAAAGGAAAAAAATGAAACCCACTAAACCGTCATTTTTTTCTGTACAAAGAAAAACGTCAGAGAAATTATATAAATTTTAAAAGTTACATTAGCATTATTAAGACCTATTAGCATACATAGTTTTTACACAAAGTTTATTTACAAAAATTTAAATAGATGACAGTTAACGCAAAATAATAATTATTTTAAAGCCTTATTACATATAAGCCGTTTAACTTTTTTTCTTAAAAGTTTTGTCAACATTTTCTTTTAAGATCTGTAGGATCCATAGTCCATAGTCGATGACACAGTGTTAAATTAGTTCACCTGAAGTAGGCTAATGACCGACGATGCAATGTCATCATTTTCTATCGAATCTAATACATACGTATAATGCAAATCTTATGGTATTGCACGTTAAACCGGGAGCATTGTTCTACAGCACATTCACATCGTCCCTACCATGAATAAATGAACTACAAAGGAACGTCGTCTATAAAGAGACCACAGGACGCAACCAACGTCAGTCAGTCCGTTCAGTAAGTCAGCCCAACAAGTTCAGTTCACGCCAGACCAGCTCGATGACATAGGCAAAATGGTGAATGTTACACAGTGTGTAAAGAAGCCACTTATACCAGCCAACGACGGGTCATAAACCCTGTAAATGCCTAGACTTCTATATTCCCTTCTCTAAATTGTTCTCTATCGCTGTATTAATTTGTTAATCTTTACGACTCCCTAGGGGGTGAAATCCAGTATTTTCTCCACAAGCATTTGGACAAACTTAAAATATTGTAAAATATTTATAGCTTAAGTACAATATATATATATATATATATATCTTTTAAATAAATGAATGCATAAAAAACTTTTTTTTTATCATATCTTTTAAGTATTAGATAGTTTCTAATTTAATACTAATTAACATAAAAATAAATAGAAAATCAGTTCAATTAGGTAAAAGATAATTATTTTTTAAAAATTACCTTATTGAGTATTGAATGTTAAAATAAGTTTTCACCGTCAGGTAGGGATACTGTGCTCACTGATCTGTTGACAAAAAAGTAATCAAACATCATCTTCATCATAATGTTCCTTTTCCACATCTAATGGTGTATAGGGCACTGCATCGGTACACCAGGTGCCAGTACAGGCAAATAAAATACTGTGGTAGAAAACGACCTTTTTACTCAGAACTTTTACCTGAGAACAGTCATCAAGTCGAAAGCACTCGTCAGGATTCTGGTTCTATTTCACGCAGAACTGTATTCTTATTCCGCTCGGACACGGATAAAATCGAGAATTCAAATAGGATAGTGAAAATATTGTATGCGAATTCAATTGAAATTCATTTAATCCTATGGCAGAGAAAATTGAATCGATTAGCCTTTATACAGAGGCGACCGAAACCTTTGCCTGATTTCTAAGGCGCGAATTTCTAATTCCAGCGATCGGCGTATTGTTTTCTTTGCCTTAATGACTTTAAAATTCTCGCTTTCGACACGCACTAAAATTTCATTAGTAGCACGCAGAGTTTTATGCTAATTTTATACCGGGATCTCGCGAAATGACTAAACTTTTGCTAGGGACAAACTCAAGAGGCTAATTCGGGGTTAAGAGCTGTCTGTTTGGGTGAAGATTACTATGTCATGCCTTTATTGTTTCAAGTTCGACAGTATCTCTAATTAACCGACGCTCCGTATATTAAGCATTGTTCTTTGTAACTCTAGAGATTAAACTTGAACTCAAATTCTAAGAAGTTTAAATATGATTCATTTTCATTCAATACATAATTTAAAAACTTGGTCAATTCTCATGGTCAACTTACTGCTAGCGGTTTATCTTGTCATGATCTTTTATTTATTTCCTATCAATTACTACCTGTGAGAAAACAAAAAAGGTGAGATTTTCGAAACAGAACCACTTGTCTTTGATGCTAATATTATAAAATGGGAAAACTTTTTCACTATGATTGACATTGATTCTAAGGTTGATTTTTGAATCGGAAGTTGCCATCGTTACACGATCTGCATGCACTAATCAAAAAAGTGGATACCAAATACCGTGCAACCCCTTGATTTACGCCAGATATAGCTTTTTTCATGCGTAAAAAAAACAGGACTCAAAACAAGGCAAAAAACAAACCGAGTACAGCACGTTGGGAAACCGATAGGACACTGAGAAATAGATTTCAACAGATGTGTCATAATGTCAAACGTTGATTCTTTCATGAATCTTTAATTAATGCTGGTCCTCTAGAATCCTGGAATTTTTAATGACACTAGGATGTTTTAAATCTAAAGATGATTCAGACACTTATATTGATTTAAATACTCTAAATAGTAATTTCTCTGAACTTCCTATCCAGCTTAATAGCCTTTCAAAATCTACCTCCTTACCTCAAATAAAATTTCTTCTGCTACCTGATTGTCAACCATTTTCTTTCATTCGTGTCACGGTAACAGAAAAAAAAACAAATATTTTTTTCTATAAACTCAAATTTGTGTGCATATGATGAAAA
Organism: Micrasema longulum; assembly: GCF_059751315.1. Taxonomy (NCBI): domain Eukaryota; kingdom Metazoa; phylum Arthropoda; class Insecta; order Trichoptera; family Brachycentridae; genus Micrasema; species Micrasema longulum. The sequence continues at coordinate 491,965 of NW_028277396.1, forward strand.
TCCTATTTCTATGATTATCTTGATCATTGACTCTTTGGGTATTGTACCCGTTATTACTCACATCATCAATATTTGACTTTACAATCCATCCCGTCAATATGGAAAGTGATCAATATCTAACCACTTACCGACTTTTAATGTGTACCTGCTTTGAGACGTACCCTTTCCTAATTCCCACCACAGCACATTTTGCAACACATCGCTAAATATTACTAACCCAATTTTAGTGTATGTTCGTAAATGGTGGTGTTTGCATCCCCTTTAACTCTGCGTGTAATCAACGTATTTTTTCGTAAATATTTTTTATATTTCGATAATGGTAAAGGTGAAAGTTTAGTGTATTCTAGTATTTGCATGTTGGTGTAGTGAGTGTCCTGACGAAGAGACTGGTACGTCTCGAAAACGATAGTCATAAAAAGTCGGTATGTGGTTAAATACTACTATTTACTTACATTAATGAAAAATAAAACATTTTAATATTATTCAATTCAATTTTTCAATTAAGTTACTGAAGTGCAATGAATTTTGTATTTTATTCGTTTTGAAATATCGTTTTAATAATTTTGATGTATTTAAAATCTGAAACAAAAACGTGGTTCTTAAAAAACATGGAGTACCTATTTCAAGAAAAATCTCACCCCTTTCCAGTTTACTTGTTAAACAAAGAAATAAAGGTTTGCCAGACTCCTGAACGAATCGGAATATGTACATATTTACGCATTTTGTAAACCTTAATATGAATAATTCATATGAGCATTCTTTTAAGAAAATACCATGATATTGAACAACAGTTATAGTATACAGCATAATGGAGATATACAGTGTGATTGGAAATTCAACCTTTTCCTTGAAAGAGGTTATACTAAAGGTCATATGCAACAAATTAATCCTTGTCACCTAGAGGTCGATTATAAATGGTGTCCGAGTTCAAACACATATTTTGTAGAATTTTTGGACTCGTTATCAAAAATAAAACGATCCTTGTTAAAAAAAAACTGCTCTGCTCTATAAACACAATTGGTACTTTTCTGAAATGAAATAAATAAATGACAATTTGATTTGTTTTTTTTTATGTATTACTGCAGAGTAACAGAGTGTGAATATTCCAATTATAAACATGTAGTCTAAAAGGATACAAAAAATTATTGCGTGGGCTATAAATTTACATGTGTTCAAATGTCTTGATCCATAGATTTGTTATTGTTCATTAAATATTGAATAAAATCACTTCATTCATATTGCAAAAATTTAAACACATTATAAAACACAACTAAAAGATAAATTAAAGGAATTTAAAGAAGAAAAATGGGATTTTATAACAAATTGTCAACGACAAAAAACGTTCATATAGTTTTAATGTTTTAGTTCAAACGCTCATTAAGTTCATTGAATATATTGCTGATAGTTATCAATCCGCCAAAAAGCATTTATTATACTCGTTTATGCTTGGTTCAAATTTTTTTATTAAATTATCATATATTCTTTTTTAATAGATATTTTTTTTTTAAGTAGTTCATTCGTTGCATAAAAGCATGGACAGAAGTGGGTCGTTCCTGGTTGTTTCACTTAAGGCAGAATCTCCGTCCTTAATGTATAAATATATCTAATTGTGTTTTTTTTTTAGTTCTTTTTATTAACATAAATATTTGAATTTGCAGCCCATTTCATAAAAGTCGAAAATAACTTGTGTTGGAAAAGTGGAAATCAAGTTGTGGTAGAGTGGGATTTGGGCCTCGGACTTTTGACTCGTGAGTCCACAATACTACCACGGGACTATAACTCGGTTCGAAATGTAAATATATAATACTTCTTACATGTAGCATAACTCGTTTCAAGGATCGAAAAATTAGATTTTTCAATCACTCGTACATTCGAAATAACTTTATTTTGTAGTATTGGGTGTTAGTTTTTAGTATTTGGTATACATAAATATATTCGAATTCTGTTTCCGTCGTTCGGGACTTCCTGACAGCTTTCGTTTAAATAATTAAAGTTCTCTACGCGGTTACCATGCATCTTCGAAGGGAAAAGATTTATTTGCATTGAACTCGAGAGAAGATACTTTATGAACGTGACTAGCAACCGCTTCACTATTCTCATGTATAAATGAACAAACATAGTAACAACCGATCGACCATTTTTTAATCGATCTCAGTAAGACTGCAATATTGAATGTATGACAAAATGTTCTTAAATTGAAACACAAAAAGTTCCTAATAGAACCATTAACTGGCTCTTAAATAATAAGTTAATTAAAGAACCGGCTATTGGGTAAGTGGTAGTGTCGCTGTAACAACGCTGTAGTAACGCTGTCCAAAACATCAGTAAGAAGAATAATAAATACACGGCACAACAACTAAAAAAAATAGCATAAATGTTTGAAAGGCGATTGAAATCTACAAACTTCAATGACATGAAAGAATGTAACCCAAACCGAGTCACACAGTTTAAGATATTTTTGACTGGAACCAATTTTATAAACATGGGATACGTTCCACATAGTACCGTGTAATAAATAAAATGACATCAAAATACTTTAGAATCGTATATTCACTATCCTATAAAATTTAATTATACGCCAATTAAATAAAAAAGCGATGTAGAGGCATTTCAGTGACGAACATTTTAATTATTTTAGTATTACGCATTGTCAACTTAATGTTCAAAATAAAATTCATTTAATTTTTGTAGCGTGTTATTTCGAAACGCATAATAGTCGTTTTTCTTCATATAACTTATATTGAAGTATTGATGCACGGTCGGCAGCAGCACGACTTAATGATCCTAACGATTCATTAACTAATTTATTGATTCAGAGAAATGATGGATGCGCGTTGGTTTTAATAGTAAAGTTTTGACAAATTTAATGAAAAATTAGCTGTTTGAGTACATAAAATACCACACAAGTGTCTCGGGCCATCAAATTATTATTTTTATCTTTATAATAAATAGTATTTTGATATTACTTATCCCTAGGATTAATTTTCTTCTTAATTATTTGTCATTTACAAGCACGAAAAATTATCATTAAAAAAGTAATTAGTAAGAAACATCTTAAAAGTTTTTTATCAAAATCTTACAAATGTTTTGTCAATTTAGTGCCAAAGAGGGTTCTTTGATAAGTTTCTAATTAACGCGGTTTTGTAAAAATAAAATAATAAAATTCCACCAAGAAGAAAATTTACCCTCTTTACAGACGGTGTAATTCAGACAATTCTTTATTTCGTGAGCAATAGATATTTCGTTTCATTAACGGTACTAGGTATGCTTTACATATCGTCGGTGATACTGCAATACCGCTAACACTATTTTTATAACAAAAATGTTTCACGGGAATAAGTACGGACTTATACGGACAAAGAACCGTTAGTTATAAATTAATGCTATTTTTACTCTAGATAATGAAAGGGTTTCTCATACTTAAGTGGCGTTTTTACTTGATTAAAATCGTAAGTAATATATTAGCAAAAGGCTTTTTAGATTCTTATGACAAAAAAATCAATTGATAGTAACGCGGTATAGCAGTATCACTGACGATAAATGTTAGAATGGTTTTCAAAAAAGTCAATTACTTGAAAATAATAACAGTAAAAAAAAAATTTTACATTGTAAATAAAAATCATCGAAAAAATATTAAAATGTATATTAATTTTTATGTCCAACTGTCCCGCCATCTTTTTGGTGGTCTGGTATTGCACCTGCTACTATATTTACCATTCTCTTCAAATCTTTTCTCTCCACGTGTTCTCCTCAAAAACGTCTTCTTGATCTTCCCCATCGCACAACATCTTCGACGTCGTAGACCCTCTTTATTTTGGAGTTTCTTACTCTGTTTCGTATTGTCGTTCCCGCAATGGGTCGGAAAGTTTTCGTCTCACTAATTCTTAGGAGCCTTTTTGTTCTAGCGGTATCGGCCCTTGTTTCAATGCCGTGTGTCATGATAGGTCTAATGCTGGTTTTATAAACTCGCACATTCCTCTCCTTTGGCATACGTTCGATACTCTATACATAATTTCTTAAGCATTCAGGCTCAACGGTGGCTTTCTTCGTTTGTTCTATTACTTCTTCGTAGAGCTCTTTGCTGCTGGATATAAAGTACTTTAAGTGCATTACTTGCTCTATTATTTTATTGTCTATTGCAAATTTGCATCGTAGTGGCTGTCTTGGGGTTTTTTTTAATGTATTTTATCTATCTTTCATTAATTACAAAAAATACGACTCCATGGACATGCGCTGTGCTTTGAACTACTCTAGTCGGTGCAGAGAGTCACCACCACCACTTTGGAGACGTCATTTTGCTGTCGAGATGCCACATCTCACTGTTTGTGGCAGTCTTCCATTTCAATATTAAGTCGACCGTCGCTGTGCTAGTAACAATACGTATTGTTTGTTTGCCGAACTCTGCTTTCCTTGTTTCGTTTTCGTTACTTTGCTATAAGTTTTGTTTTTGTTACTTTGTTATGTCTTGTCTTCGTTATTTTTTGTTGAAGACGTTCAGCCTAGCGCTAAATTGCTAAGATTGGATAAATTGTCTCGAGAACACATACCAGGTATGCATTTGGTTTTTAATTACCAAGGTTTACTAAAATCTAAAGATTCCTCAAAAAAGTGTTAAAGCTATCATTTAAATGATTTGTTTTTTTTTTTTTTATTGACAGATTTTTACTTAAATGAGATAGACCCCTCTTTTTGCCGATGTTTTTTTTAATGTTTTTCAATGACAACAATCGGTCATTTGAGTCCGAAATCCATTGTATGTGCATATGACGTATAATATTCATATTTAAAACAAATATTTCTTTGTTTTATTATTCAGATATTTTTTTAAAAATTTCACTTTGAACACTAAAGTCTAAATAATTACAAGAAGCTGAAGCAGAATAATAAATCAGGGACCTTATAAGTTATGTTGGCAAAAAATTAATGGTAGCAGAGATTGTGAAAGTTTTTTAATGAAAGGTGCTGTGTATTCGTGACCAACTATAAAGAGCCAACGTGACCAACCATTAGTTTGATGTTTATAGTAATTGATATTCACAACTTAGAGCCAGTTGCACAGTAAAAGTCAAGTTAAAGTTTTAAGTTCATCATTCTTGCGTTTTCGTCAAAATGGGAAAATAAGTTATTTTGTTTTTTTTTCATTCAACACTTACTGTTTGCTTTGACAAAGATGCAACAAATGTGAATTTGTTTTTAAACTTTATTTGACTCAACTTCTATGTGTTATATTAATTAGATATGTACATACTTACAAGCAAGTGACCATAAAGCAGAAATTAAACTTTAGGTATAACGTGAACATTTATCTGATCATCTATTTGCGTTCAAAGTTTGGTTCACTCTTGATAGAACAATGGAAACTCAAATTGGTAAATCAGATAGTGATTGAGCAAATCCATAGAATTAGTTATGTGGCTTCCGTTCACAGAATCCTTCAGGTTATCTTTGAATATAATTACAAATTTATTATGTTGAAGTTTGTAATAATTTGATCCCTCAGTTCGTTTTATATAAAACTAATCGTGTTGCTTATGCAAGTAATTCTTGAATAATAAAAAGCATTTTTTTGTTTGGGGACAACGTAATTTCCATAAATTGGTCTCCATGATCCTGCAATTTGACGCCATTTGATTATTTACCATAGAACTACATTAAGTCCATAGTTTATGGAAACAAACAAACAACTCATGAATCTGGAAACTAGAAGCTATATAACATTCACCGTTTTGTATATAGCGCAAGATTTATAAGGAAAAGTGGCCAAGACTGAAATCGGACCCCCTAAGAGTTTATATCGAGAACTCGGCCACTATGGGATATATCATTTTTTATATTCCGGATGGATCTCCTGATAGCATCAGCACATAATGTTCTACCTCCCGTATTCTAAAACCAACCTGCTTCTAGTCGAGCCGATAGAAAGATCACTTAGGTAGCTGAACATGATCACTTTGGAGGTCGACATCTTTCACATCAATGAAACTACATTTAAGATGCAAATACTCTTGCTATTGGAAAATATTATGCCTTTATTATATCTGAACATAAGTTAAAGGTTCCTGACCTGATATGCTGCCCCAATCAACGTCTTCAAAATTTTGTTTTATATTTTGGTTCAACAAAAATAACAATTTAAAAAACAATAATGAAACTTTGAGATTTTTAGTAACAAATAAATTCGTGTTTGTATTGCAAAAACACCTATATGTATCTTTACTGCCCCCTGTGAAATCGGCTTCATGAGGGAAATTGGTACAAACACAGCGTTTTATGACTTTAATAAAGTTTATATTAGTTTTAGTACACTCACAACATCCACTGAGCACAACACTTGTGGAGTAAAAATATGGTATAGATTAGTGCACGAAATGAAATACGTTTTCAGTATAATCAAAGACGTTTCTCGAACGAAAGGACGTTATATTAAATAAGTGATTAGATGCTCCCTACAAAAATAAAGTCAGAAACCCGATGTTGGTAAACATTCCCCCTTATCCTAAATATGAAATATTTCCCTATTTATTTCTTGTTTATGGTTATCCCTGATATAGCAAGGACGTAAAAATATCCTGATAATCCTAACTTAGGCTAGACTCTTAAATCTTCCATTTATGTTTTGTTTTCTTTTACCAGTGTATGTATGTTTACATTGTATAGCCACATATTGACTAAAATATGACGTGTAACTATTTAATCATTTTTGTTCTTCGCGCAATATTTTTTGTAAAAACGCTGAAACTACCATTATTTTAGGTACCTACATACTTAAATGCTTTTTAAAATTTGAAAGATTACTTGAAATACCGATATTTTTTCTTTTTTTTTCTGCTGCACTCTGCATGTTTTTATATTTTTTAACTACTTTTAATGACTTTTATAACTGCTTTTAAAAATAATATCTTGCTGCTTTCATGTTATTATTTGAAGACGTTTTTTAAAATTAACTTAAATTTATTTTCTTTTGTTTTTTTTATGGTTGCTTCTCATATGTTTTTTTTTATTCTTTAAAGAATGTAAGTATATATAAATTTTTCCTTTTCAAATTTTTTTTTTTTGCATTTGCACATGTCTTTAATTCTTATTTATGTTAATTCTTACTTTTTAATTACTTTCATTTAGTTTTTTCATGTTCATACTATTTCCATTTATTTAAATACCAACTAGATACTTGATTTAACACAACTGTTTTACTTTGATTTTAATTTTTAAACCATTTTCAGTTAAGCTTTTTTCCCTTATTATATATAATAACATAGAATAACCTTCGCATGAAATATAATATAAAAATCTTCATCAGTCCATTTTTTAGATATTTTTTTTTTATAAATTTCACAAAAGGTACATGTTTTTTTAAAACATTTCTACTTTTATACATTTAGTAAATGTTATCACTGTAACTCTTCAAAAACGAGACTTACTCTTGTGCTTGGAGAGTGACTTACACTGTTGTAGTTTTTTATTTATAAGAGTTAATATGATTTTAAAAAAACGAGTACATGAGAAAAAAAACCATAGGATTTATAAAGAAAAAATATAAAACAATAATACATTCGTACTAATTAAAATTTAATGTTGTTTTTACACGAGTTCAAAATTTTTCTTTGGATTAACTTTAAATTTATTCATTGATATATTATTTTTAATAGTTTTAAGTTCATTGGGGAGATTTTTATAATTTTTTACACCTTTTAAGACAAATTTATTTTAAATAGTGAAATTTGGGAATTTTAATATTAGGTTGCTATCTGAGTGACTTATTCATCTCATATAATATCAGTATGAAATAAAGTCAGAATGTTTTATAGTAAAATTTAATTTCAAATCAAAATATTTATCACGGTAATTATTTAATTGGATATTAGACACGTCGGTTTTTAATCAGTTGTGTTTTACTCACTCGCACGCGAGTGACGTCGACGGTCGGGTGGCCCCGAAAAAAAAAATCATATATTTATACTTCTCTAGGGAGTGAAATCCAATGTTTGTCTACAAACATTTGGACAAACTCTTAATACTGTTGATCAGAATAATTTAACGTAGCTATGCAGAAAGCAACCAGCCATAGAAAAGTGAATCCGAGATAACAGCACCTTTGTGAAAAGAGTGAATAATCAAATTTACACAACTGTTGGAATGTTTTTGACATTAACAAATGATAAACAATGGATAAATTCGTTTTTTTTAAATATTACAAACAAGAATCCAATTATGTATTTGATCAGTTTTAATGACGTTTTTAAGTACCGTAAGATTTTCATAGTGCTGTGGGTTTTTTCTGCAAATTTAGAAATGTCGTTTTTGTGATCGACACCATTTTCAAAAGGTGATTAATACGTTTTTTATGTGAAAGCGGACTGGTTGTTTTAAGCAGAACATAGAATTGACCTTACTGCACCCAATAACGTTAATATCTCAATTTTTCAAAATTGTGGACTTGCTGCTTTCTGCATAACTACATTCAATTGTACATATTTGAATGGCATAATTTTTCATACATTGTTATCTACCAAAGTGTTATACGAATAGTGAACATTTCAACAACAACAACAACAACAACAAACCATCACGCCGTTTCCCCGTAGGGGTAGGCAGAGAGGATAGAACGCCATAACACTCTATCTTGGCATACAGACCTCACTTCCCATACATTCATACATCTTTTCATGCACGCACGCCGATTATTCCTACTTTTGACATGTCCATCTTCAAGTATTTGATGGACTTGATCGTGCCATGTCTTTCTCGGTCTTCCTCGTTTTCTGCATCCATCAACATTTGCATCGTAGATCCTTTTAGCCGTTCTTTCGCTGTGCATTCGCTCTACATGTCCAAACCAACGCTGCACCCCTTTCTTGATTCTGTCAATAATGCATTTAATCTAGAGTCGATGACTAGATAATCGATAATAGACCTTTCGTTGCCTCTTGCCTTTAACATTTCGTTGAACATTTTAAACTATTGAATTTACCATTTTCCAACATGCAGATAAAATTGAGATAAAAAAAAAGCTCCAGTCTTTTTTTAAATCAATGGCTTAAACCAATTGATTACATTTAACAATTACATGTAGAAAAATATACACAAATTTAATAAGCGGGTTTAATAAAGACAATGTAAAATAAGGGTCTTTATTTTTAAAACATGTTCTACAAAAAACTTTGTGCTAAACAATGCCAATCTTCGAATAGAGTGAAAAGTTGACTAATCTGCACGTTCTAGACATTGGGTACATTGAAAATTTACATAAAAATAAATCCTGTTTAATGAATATTTGCAATAAATTTTATAACACTTCCAACAATCAAATTCCACACAATCTTCCGATGCAGTGGGGAGCTTCAAGTATATTCTACATACGAACTCTTACAAGTATTCTGTTTCCCATGCTCTGAGTGATAAAACATTTAGAGGTCTTAAACTTGTTCCAGAAACCATCAATTGGATAGTATCTGCGGGTGTATTTTCTCTTCTGTCCTCACCCACCCTTAAAAATAAAGCTACAATTCCACAAAACGAGAACGGTTTGGTAATCTGAATCGGAAAACTCAACCAACCTCGTGTATTGAAAAGCTACTAGTGAAACTATAAAATTTTACTCCTTGTTTTAACGACTATTCGAGAGTATTTTATTATTTTTCATAAATACTAATGTTTGTATTAAATTAAATAAATAAAACAACTTTGTTTTTAACCACTCATTTTTATTTTCCGCCGACCGGTTTCAAAGCAAACAAACTTCTTCGTCGAGGTTTACGTAACTGATGAATTGATTCCTTTTTTATTTTTATCATGTTCACTAAATACTACACGTAGACCCAATAAATCAAGTCGTTTTTTCCTTACACGAGTGGTAATTTGATATCATTATTTTGTCAAATTTTACAGGTGAATATGCTTTATTTACTGTAGGAGTCGAATATACATACTTATTTATAAGTTTGCGTTTTTGTTTTTGATTTAATATGTATCTATTAAATTCTCATTACCTTTTCTTAAATGTTCTTCATCTCTGTTGTAATATGTTTCTATAATATAATTTATTTGGTAAATAGTATCTACTGTTTGAACTTTAAATAGTTTGTACAGATTTTCAATGTTGAATTAATTTTAGTACAGTTTTAAGAGGGTTTAATTTATTGGCATATGCACACCCTATCCAACAACACCATATTGTTATAAAGATTATACAATTGAGTGATATGCAATTTTTAAACTGTTGTGTCATAATATATTTCCTAATCTTATAAATATGCATTTAACATACGTTTAACTAATAAACTAACATTGTTTTATTTGTGTACTTCTTCTTGGACCAATTGGTTTAATTGGATCAGAAGCCCTTCGAATTCTTAGACAACCGTATTTTTTTATCTAAAATGTTTTTCATCTCTGTTGTAATAGGTTTATTTTAATAACTCCCTAGAGGGTGAAAATGGTCTACAAAAACACAAATAAACCCAAAATTTTGATGATTTCAATTTTAGTTTTTTCTTAAAAACTCTTCTTCTCAAAATGTTTTCATAATATTGTATATACATTGTTTTTGCACATATATATGGATATACGTGTTTAAAATATAATTGTTTAAACTCCAAAGACCGATAATTTTGCGTCTATTGGAAAAATAACCATGAACGTCCTTATATAATACAATCATACAATAATTTTAAAACCTTTTTTTTGTAATTTGTAAAATTAGACAGTAACTTTCAAGATTGTAAACCGGCCGGTTGAGTTAACTTATGCTAAATTAATTCACATTAAATTAAAGTCATTTTGTAAAAGCGAGCAAAATGGTTGCACAAAATAAAGTTATCTAAAGCAACTATTTAAAGTTTTTTTCCCTCTATCTTATGTATTATTTCTAGAAGACGAGCTTTTATTAATAATAATATTTATCTTTTTTAGCACTGTGGTTTGATGGGGGTCAGCTTACTATCAACAAGGCGAGTCGTCTTCACGCAGGGGCGTATCTCTGTATAGCCTCCAATGGTGTACCTCCTTCCGTGAGCAAAAGGGTCACCCTCAATGTCAACTGTAAGTATAAATAATCATAATAAAAAATTACATAAATCATCCCCGCCAAGGAAAAATTTACCAAGTAACAAAAACCGTTTTTATGAATTACTGGCATTTTCCAGTTAAGTTCTATTCCATATATATACAATGAAATTTCACAAAATAATTTTTGACTTTTTTAAGGTATAAATTTATTGTTTTTTGAAAAAACGCATCGTTTTACTTTACATATTAAATTGTTACATAAAATAACTTATTTTATTGCCACAAAATATTTATAATCAGCAAAAGTGCAGGTACGAGGGGATTTAATATATGTATATTTACCTTAAAGGATAAATTACGGGAGTCACGTTGAACGAAATCTCCAGGATAGAAGATTTTGTGATTATACGATTTTCGGAATAATTTCAATTTATACAGAATTTCCAATGTAAAATAACGATTGTTTCAATAATAATAGGACACATTAGAATTGCGTATCTGGGACTACTAGTGTTTTTGCCATTAAAACAGAGTGGACTTCAGATTTTTATTTCAACTTAAAAATGTATTTATATGACAACTTCGGTGTTTTATACACGTACGAAATAGTTTATTACTATAATTTCTGCATTTAAAATGTCATAACGGTAAAAAGTGGACTCCCAAGTTTTATCCTCTAAGGTATAGATATTATGGCAATATTTAAAGTAGATAAAATAACATCACATATCACTCGACACATGGACTGTAAAGACACTTTTTTAAAGTGGTTTTTTAAGTATGTTAATGTTATGTATATATTTTATGTCTTTTGAAAGTATGTAAATTGTTAAGCTTTATCGCTGAATACACAAAATTGTTTCTTTCTCTTTTACTCCTAGGTTGTTCGTAAGCAAAATTACTGTTTTTTTCAGTGATGACTCCACTAAAAAATAGAGATACTTTTTTTCCGTATTATACTTGTATTGTAGTGAGTTTTTTTTCTTAAAGTTAAAAGTATATTTTTTTAAATAATAACATACCTACACCATTTTTGCGAAAAATAAATAGGTACTTATCGGTAATGTTTCTATAATCACCCAGAGGAATCCACCTTACCTTTCCTAAAGGTAGACATATTTTATTTTTACTAAATAAATTTCAACAAAAACATAAACATTGTTTTCTTTCTTATTTTTGTAAACCTATGTATATTTTTTAAATAAAATTATTGTCATTTATATCAGCCAGAATCATTCACAATTCTTAGTTTTGTCTGCCGTCTTCGTACGTACAATAATGATGACTTAAAAAAAAAAAAAAAAACCTGCATACAGAAAATTTCATCCTCATTATTTCATTGAAAATACTAAAAATCGGTTCAGTTTTAGGGTGCAAAAAACGGAACTGCGAAACCTCGATTTCGTTGATTTTAGCTAGGCATAATCAGTGCGACGTGCATTTGATATTTTCACGCAGTGTTTGGGGAGGCATATGTGAGAGATTGACAAAAAACCTACGTAATATATTCAAATGCTTATTCATCAAATTGCTCTTCCACCGCAAATCCTCTTAACACTACGTACAAACGTGACAATTGTGTGGTTCTTTATACAATGTAGGTGTATATTTAAATCCAGAATGTGACTCTCGTTGACCCCATGTACATATATGCCCACCCCTGTCATAAAAATTTCATCAGGATATTTACATTGAGTAAATAATTCATTTATATTATTATCATAATATTATCGAGTGTTACATATTTCACATTTGATATTTATTTCGTTCGTACATTCTCAAAACTCTTCACATTTCAATGCATTTATTTCTGGCAAAGTTTTTGTGAAAATCTAACGAGCCAAATGTTACATTTCTCTTTTTTGAATGCTGCTGCGAAAAAATCACGCTGTAGAAAGTTTGAAATTCGAAATTCTAAAAGAGACAACATGTTTGCCGTTGGCAACAAAATTGTAGGTCTTATTCAAAACATTAGTGTGGATTGTTTTATTTTGCGGTCGTTAAAGGGCCGACCACAATATTCATAAAACCCTTTGGAAAATTAACAGATATAAGGTAAAGCTAGAATTAATCGAAATACCCGCAATTGTGTTATCCTCGTAAATAATAATTAATTTCCCGGCAATTATAACGGTATCAGAGTATTTCTTAATTTTATTTCCGGAACAACAAAGCTGGAATTGTAATACTTACCAGACACGTTTTTGGTCGTTTTAAATGTTAACGTTATGGCGGCATGAAATTGTAAATTTGTATATTCGCTTATAACCGTTTGAGCAAATTATTATTTATTAAGTGTGATTTTCCCTTTTACTGTCACTAAACGCGGTCAAATAATATTTATAATTATTATATTGATATATACTATCAAAAATATATATTAAAATGCGTAATTTTATCTCACAAGAGTATTGCGCACTGTATATCACAGATACACAATGGATGACCGCTAACTCAAGCGTCTTTCGACAATTAAAGACCTTGAGGTCATCTATGAAAGCAGATTGACTTTTCGTGCTCACATCGAGAGAACACGTGACCTTGCACTGAAGATGTTGGGTTTAATTCTCTGAACTGGCAGGGTTTTCAAGGATTCCGTACACTCCTTACAACTCGTTGGTTCGGACGAGGCTTGAGAGTGCCTCGGTGATATAAAGTCCACACGAAGCGAGGTATTCCCTCATGTTGGAGAGGGTTTAGAAAAAAATTCTGAGGGAGTACGGTAGTAGTTACCGATGAATATCCCACTGAATTCCTCTTGGGCATGCTCGGGATCAACAGTTTGCAAAATTTAAGGAATGGTTCACACTGACACATCTTTTCTGACTGATAAGAGGTTTTATCAGCCATTTTAGAGAGTATAAATTTGTATGTTTCTGATGATTATCTCCAAGAGCGTCAGCACGGACTATTTTATCTCCCAGCTTCCAGGACCAACCTGCCTCTGGTTATGCCATTTGGAAGAGCAGTCAGGCAGCTGAACATTATCACTTTAGAAATCGACATCTTTTACATCAGCGAAACTATATTTAAGATGCAAATAAATACTCTTGCTATTGGAGAGTATTATACCTTAATAATGTTGGAACTATTGCTCAAGAGCCCTTGGTTTGATATTTTGTCCCAATATAAATAAAGCCTTAAATATTTGGTTATTTCGGTAAATTAATTAATTGGAATATATGCAGTAAAACCTTAGTTATCGGGATTTCCGATTGCAAGGATTGATTTCAGGACTAAGAGGTAGACATCGAGTAGTTTTAGACAAGGAGAATCAAACCAAAGACATCTTAAGGCAAGTTGCATAAATGTTATGTAAAAAAGGTTTACCGTTAAAAAATTATTGAGTTTTCTTCAAAATTGCCAAAATAGGTTGTGTGAAAAAAATAAGACAAAATTATCCGTTGTTGTTAATTTCACTTACCTTTCTTGATGTGAAATACGAAATCCAAGACCGGTCAACAGAGGGTGCTGTTAAACATTATAAAATGACAGATTACTCTAGTTTCTGCGCTGACAGCTCTCTACGCATACATGCCATTTAACTTCTAAAGGTCTTTATCATACATTGTAAATGACTTAATTGAAAAGTAAGTTTAAAAAAAAACTCTTCTATAAAATCTTAATCGGGTATCATTTAATAATATTGACCTATATAATGAGGAAGTTCAGAAGTTTTTTTTAATGTAACGTATTATCATCGCTTAGTTTTCGTCATTGTAATTTGAAATTACTCCGCCCGTGACATCACAAGTTCAAGTCGGTCAGTTTTCCTGACGTTTGAAAGGAAACCCTCATACCTGTTAAAATACGCTATACGTTGAAAAACATGGCTACCCGAAAACCAGAAACAATCACAACACATGAAAACGCTTTAATGCATTGCTTATTGTTCACCACATCCTGTGACGTTTCATAGTATTTCGTTTTTGTTAAAACCATTTTATTCATATGCTTTCAAGAAACTTCGCCATTTGCTTAATGCTTTAATTTTTATCACGTGTTTGAAAACAATTTTCATATCCATTTTCTCGTAACACCAAACTTCCTCAATCTAAATAACTGTAATCAACTAATCTCAGGTCGGGATAATCTTCCAACGGATTATATCCCAACAGATGTAACTGGCCCTTATAAAAGTCAAAAGTAAAATTAAAGTTATTCTAAAGAGCTTTATTACGTATATCCACCATTGCCTATTGTGATTAGACTTATACAAGTATACACACATGTCTTTGCTATTTGTTTATTGTTGTAATTTCTTTTCTTTTTTAAATATATTTCGCGTCCATGTATATAAATTGGAATGTGTCCGTTGATAATGAAATAATTTATTTGATGAAAGTACATGAGGCATCCAAAAGAAATATTGATTTTAATAAGACTTTTTGATGTTTTTCAATGATTTCAGTTCCTCCAATGATTTGGATCCAAAACCAACTGGTTGGAGCCATCTATGGTCACTCCGTGTCCCTAGAGTGTCATTCTGAAGCTTCGCCTAAGTCCATCAACTATTGGTCCAGAGAAAAGGGAGACGTTATAGCTAATAGTAAGGATGAAATGACTTTTTTTATCCTCTCAGTAAAAAAGTTTTAATTTTACATGGCAAGAAATAAGATTTTTTTAATTTTATTAGAACACGAGATAAGAAACAACTACGATTTATTTTATATGGATTATAAAATGAATAAAGTTTAAGTTTATTAATTATAATGATTATTTTAACATATGAAGGGTAGTTGGTAGAAAGAATGGATGTCAAAAGGGGAAGTTTTAACAGCAACGTTTTGAGTTTGTCCAAATTTATGTAGACAAGAACTGGATACAACCCTCTAGAGAGTTGTTTATATTAAAATATTACAACAGAGATAAGGAAGGTCGGTAGTAACAACTTGACGGCCTCGCGGTGAAGTGGTCAGCGCGTTTGCCTACCATGCAAGAGGTCTCGGGTTTGATTCCCGGCATGGTTGACATGAAATATTTATTTAATCTACTGTTTTAACTCTAAAATATTTCATAGTCCCTGATATGATTAAGATACACTGCGATTCGTTTACCAATGCAGTGCCCTATGCACCACTGGGTTCAGAAAGGGAATGATTAGGATGATGATGCAGAATGCTTTTAAGAAGGAAATATAGAAGTCTAGGCATCTACGGGGCTTATGACCTGTCATTGGTTGGTCCACTCAAACCTAGCCAATGACATTTCATAAGCTCTGTAAATGCCAAGACTTCTATATTCCCTTCACAAAAATGTTATTTGTCTCAGTGGGAAGTTTTAAGATAAATATAACGTTTTTATGTTTTCAAACCTCTTGGACAATTTGATAAACTCATTAATATAAAGGCACCTGCTTAATATAAAGAGAATATATAGTTTTGTATTATTTACATTTATATTATAAACCTGTACCTTAAAGGATTTACTACAGAAATCACATTAACCAAAACGTTCATGAAATAAGATTTTGTGTTTGACGTTCAATGTAAAATTAAAAATGCTCATTTTCATAATAAAATCGCATTTTAAAATAGCGTATCTAGGACTACTAATGCTTTTTTAAAAATAAAACAATATGTACTTGAGATTAGAGATGCCACAAATATTCGACTACTATTTGGTATTTGGCTCATTCGGCATTTTTTTTTTAATATTCGGTATTCAGCCAAATACTGCGTACTATTCAACCGAATGCCGAATACCAAATTATAAAAAAGTCACATTTGCTAAAAATGTACCTATTTACAATACAAATAATTATTTGAATACTCAAACGATAATGACTGGAGATTAGTCGACCTCATGGTATTCTGTTTATTGCAATTGCCTGTTAATAAATAAATAAAAAAAAATTTAAGCGTTTATAATACATCGTATATAAATATGTTCGTGAAGTGTGAATTTTTTCATTCCCTTTTATATTCATTTTTTTGTTCTTAGAAAATGTACTCAATTCTAAAATAAGGAAGTTCAGTGTTTTTTTATATTTTTTTTTATTTGTTAATTGACTATCATACTAAGCAAGAACAATCGTTTTTTTTTAATGTTATCATCGCTACGATTTTTTAAAGTTTTGTATTTCTTTAATTCCTCCGGGCAGGATATCTATCAGAATTCTTCGATTTAGAAGAACTTGTGACGTCATTTAATTAGCTAATTTTCAATTAAAAAAAATATATATTTTAAAGAATCTTAGCTGTTCAGGATTACAGTTTAATACTCTAATTTTTACCGCGTGTAGAAAAATATTTTTCATTTCCCCTAACACTGAATTTCCTCTCTTGGCAATACAACATAATTAACTTATATTCTAAATAAACTGACTGAGTTATGTTTAGTAGATAATTTATTCCTATTGTCTGTATCAAATAAATAAATTAAACGCGAAAATATTAACATGTTTTTTAAATTTATTTTTCAGGTGATAAATATCAAACGTCAGTTGTGGAAAATGGATACAAATTAATTATGAAATTAGAAATAAGTGAAGTTAGTCAAAATGATTTGGGAATGTACAAATGCATTTCTAAGAACTCGCTCGGCGATACAGATGGATCAATCAAACTATACGGTAATAATATTATAAAATAAATTAATTAATATTGCAATGGTTTATATTTGAATAATAATGATTTTTCAATTCTTACATTTGATTAGCTATGCATTTATCATTTAGTAGTTAAAGTTTTTTATTGTTTTTTTTATTTTATTGTTATATTAGTATAGAATTACTTATACTTCAAAACATAACAAAATCTTCATCTTAGAACAGGCTGAGCTATGTTGATGGAGACTATCCTAACCAGAGGACCCTCCGAATTCATTTTCTAAGTCTCTAGTTTTTTTTAGATTCCCTGGTATTAAATATGTACGAGTATACTTATTAGACTCCGAATCAGAGATTCGAGGATTACTCCCAGTTCATCTACCATCAACTTGATTTTTCTTCACAATGGTGATGTCTACTTTATTTACTATCATATAAATGCGTTTTAAAAAAAGCCAAAACAATACGGCCATCATACGAAAAAAGGCCATAACTTCATCGGAGTAAATTCTGAGGAAATTAGCGATTTGTCGAAAATGAAGATTTTAGCATGTCTAAGCTTTATGAACAAACATACGAGTACATATTTTGTTACACATATTATGTTTTATTACAAAAATAAATATGCTTTCATTTTTGTTATATTATTTTAGGGAAATATTCAGAATTTTTTATTGCAGTTTTTCTTTCATTTTTGTAAAAAAATATGGTTAAAAAAAATATAAAAAAAATAAAAATAAAATTATTATTTCGTCGTATAAAAATCAACGAAATTGCACCATTTTGTCTAAAGGTATATTATTTTTGAAAAAACATTTGGTCTTCAGAGTTATAATGCTCTGAGATAAGAACTTTATTATAAATATAAAAATGTTCATCTTTTCTTGCTGATCCTAAATCCATACGACTCATTTTTAACGAAAATGATAGTTTTTCTCCGTATTCATTTATTTATTTTATTATATAAATTTATTTCATTAATATAAGTAAATATTTAAATACCAGGGAATCTATATGATACTAGTGATTAAAAAAAAACAATACGGAGCATCTTCTGGGCTGGTATTCCAAACGCTCTCGCGGCCGTATTAACCGGTGTATTTGAATACAAAATATGTGAGAAAAACTGTTTTCTCGTGCCGCGAGAGCAGTTCAGAATAGCACCCCTAGCTAGGATAGTCTCCATCTAACACGGCTCAGCCTGCTCTAAGGATGGATATTTTTTTTAATGTTTTATAGTGTAAGTATTTCTATACTAATATAACAAAAAAATAACTGCATTATTATAAATGCATAGCTAATGTATGAATGGAGATGCTAACAATTTTTTTTCCATTGATTGTTTATTTATTTCTATTTATTTATTTATACATATTTCATAAATTGTTTGTACACTTTGCCCTGCTGACAAGGGTACATATCCCGTTTCAAGCTAGTCAATTACATTTTCATGCATAAGAATAATTTACAATTTAAAATAAAGAACAGATAAATAAAATATAAACTTTCTAGTATACACACATATAAAGTCCTAAAATATATATATACATAATTTACCATAGAATCATAAAAGTCTAGAAACCGCGTACGCGCGTCAAACTGAAGCCGACTAAATTACTCATAAATGAGTAGTTTTAGGTTTTGGCCATTTGTTATTCTGTAGACGTCGCTTAGTACGCAACTGACGATTTAAACTCAATTCCGCCGTGTTGTGTCGTTTTTAAGTGTCAAAATACTGCTGAGATTAAGCGGAAATAGGGTGGGATCACATTTTATGTGTAAGGAGCGAATTCACAAATAATATTATTTATGAATTCGCTCCTGCCAGATTGTGAAATAAAACACTCAAGTATTGCTAGGTAAGTCGATTTTTTTCCCGGCTTTCTTTTAATAAACCTTAGTATAATATTTCGTTAAATAAATTTATTAAAATTACTTAAATATTATTTGATGTTTTCTTTTACGTTTGCCTAAAAAAAGTACCTGTTTTTTTATAGTCGTCAGTAAAATATTTTTTGTGGTAAAACATAACACAAAATTATCTAATATTTGTGT
Organism: Micrasema longulum; assembly: GCF_059751315.1. NCBI lineage: Eukaryota > Metazoa > Arthropoda > Insecta > Trichoptera > Brachycentridae > Micrasema > Micrasema longulum. The sequence goes on from NW_028277396.1 coordinate 511,574, forward strand.
TATGATAATAATTGTTCGCGGTCTGGCAACATTTTGCGGCCACTTTACGCATGCGCGCAGGCGGGATGTTTGCAAACTTTTTTCTACGCGCCTTCTGGTATATTATAATTCTATGGTATTTACTTTTTATTACAGAGCAAATGCTCTTTTTCACTCCTAATTTAAGCTACATAGTATGTCGCTTCAGTTGTTTTTATCCAACATACCAAAATAAAAATCTTCAGATTTAGAGCTTTAAAGTTTTTTACAAAATAGGCATATACAATGAAAAAATTCGTTAAAAAATCCCTTAAACAATTTTATTTAAATACCGTTTTCATTTGAATTTTATAAATAAAGGCTTTCTCAGAACTTCTGTATTCAATTTCGTTAAAAAAGGTATTTATTTATTTATTTTATTTTATTTAATTTGAGAAAACAGTTCTACATATATATATTTATAGTAAACAAACAGATATAGAGTATAAACTCAGAACTAATAACAGATTTCCACAAAGTATTTAAAGTTAGTAAAGAAAATATATAACATATTAAATAAATATATGTAAGTTTACAAATATAAAAATGTTATTTTCATGTACTCGTAAATATTTTTCAATAATCAAAGAATTTTCTTTTTTTTTTTTAAGAACAGTAAGTTATTGTAAATTGGGCGGGATTAGAACAAAAATGCTAGAAGAGAGGATAAGGAGGGGAAGGAGGGGAAGGAAGGGAAGGAAGATGTACATATTTATTATTGTAATGTCTACCAAGTTACATAATGCATTTTTAGTGTAAATTTTAAATCTGTCTGAGTGATGTTTGTGTAATCTATGTCTTTAAATTTTGTATGTTGGACAAAAACGAATTAAAGCGACGAGTATACGAGTAGATCTTCAACAGATCTTATTCGTAAAATTTCAACTTGAATTCAAATAGATCTTAATCTGCATGTTATTTTAAGATGTTTTAAAATCAGAAAGCATCACCATTGAAAGTTATTATTTCTCAATGTCTATTATTTATTATTGTTGTAGGTATCATCGTCACTACAACTACTACAACAACAACAACGACAACTACAATGCCTACAACAACTGTAGCCAAAGGTATGTTTTTTTTACAAAATTCTCATTTTGTATTATAAAAATATTTATTTGCTGGATAGAAAATAATTTAAATTTCAAAAATGTTCTTACAAAGTATTAAACAGCTAATAAGACGAGTTATTTCTACCTTGGTGGAAATTTTCCAAGTGGGAAGCGCGTTGAACATTCAAAATCTAGGTCTTGGGTTCGATTCTCTACAAGAAAAATGAGACATGTTAATTTTAATAACATGAGCCATCGTACCTAAGGCATAAAATTGATCATGTAAGGTTCTTAATTTATAATAATTATTTTAGATTCCCATACTTACCCTATGCACAGATAGTTTATAATTAGGAAACCAATCATTGGTTCATCAGAACTACAATTTTTTATTGCGTTTTTTCACCTGTGACAATTTGACTAGGTACAAGTCAATAAAGTTGAAGAATTAGTGTGCATTTGTAAAGATAAATAATGCTCATTTTTCATGTTGTTAATTTGAATTTTGTTTACAGTAAACAAAAAGGTAAAAAGCAAACACAATACCATTGCAAATAAGCCGACAATGGTTCCAGACTACAGAAATCTAACGACATTTCGAACAACGAAAAGGATAAAAGGTATGTTTCTTTGCTAAACAAGAAAATAGTTTAAAGTTTTGTTCATAGATGGCAAGTGTTTATCTTTTTTTTTGTATTCATAATAAAATCCAACTTTGTAACAATTTGTTGTTTTTAAATCACCAAAATTATTCCAAACCATGCACCAATTGATTTTATGCTTATTTATATAAAAGCAAATTAAGTCAACTTTTGTGGTTGGTTACATATCGTTAGGTCAATATCAAAATCAATATCTGCAAAAACATAATTTTAAAGATAAATTCTTTTCAGTTAATATTGTACTAGTTTTATGAAATAATATTATTTAAGTAGTAACAGTAAAGTACAATAAAAGCACTCCCTCCACATACCCGAAAACCACTTTAAAGGCCGTGTGTCTTCCTATTGGTTTTGCTCATACTAAAGTGCAATGTTTTCTTGTCAAAAACAAGTTACTTTTTCCAAAAAAAAATCCATTTCTAACCCCCTATTTTAATCGAATTTAACTCTACAACTTTCACCAAAGCAAATACTGTCATTTTTCCTCAAGACCGTATTGCAAACACAAATGATAGCAGAAACTGTTTTTAAGTACTTGTATCAAATTGTCGAGTTACTCCAGTCTATTTGAAAATATTGTTAATGTGAGCAATTATTGGATTACAGCATTTTTATCAATTTAATAACATCGAATTAGTTTATCATTATCAGTATTGTGAAAAATTCTTAACTCGGGCACCCTTCGAATTCCATAATATTATGCATGTATCACTGCTCATTTAAAGGTTACTAACTACACTAATTTAATCAAGTCACAGTAGAGGTTTGTAAGCAGGTACTATGTTAGGATCTTAGTTACTTATACTTTACATATTTACATATAGCAGTTTTAGTACCTTGTACATATATTTTGTATCAAATTAAGTTTCTGGTACTCTTTATATAACCGGCCAAGATGCAAATTTGTGACTGTGGCATTGACTCTACAATAATAACATCCCTTATGTGCAAATTCCATCGTCACCACAATTTTCAAATATAATATTTCAATTAAGTAATTTATTTACACCTTGAATGGTTTCTTTTTACAGATGTTGGCAGCACAGTAAGTACAATTGATTGGTCGCCCAGAAAAACCGCATCAAACATATCAGCAGCTCTGTTCCATGATAGTCTAGTAATATTTTTATTTGTTATATTACATAGTATGCCCTCCACATACTATCGGTTGTGATGTTCTTCCTAAATCAGATAACCTATCTAAGTGTTATGTAAATAGTCATCTAAGAAAAGAAATTGATTTGCTTTAAAATTTATCAGACAATGACAATGAACCAATTATGTATTGTCCATAATATTTGCCTCTTTTTGTAAATAATAATATGAAAACTGTCTAAGCCTTATCCGGATAAAAACATAAAAATAGTGTATAAATGATAACTCAGGGCATAAACAATTTACTTAATAGGTTTGATTTTACTTTAATGTGGGAATATGCTTTTTTTCTGTCAATAGAAATAAAGTACACTATACAGTGAAATAAATTTATTAATGTCGATTTATTTGAGGGAAATAATAAAATTTGTTGGTAAAAAACTATATTTCTAGTGTTTTTAGTGTAAAACAATTCAACATCACGCCATTTTTAGTCAACTCATCACATTGACTTCAGTCACTTCAGAGCTGAACTTGCCATATGTTCAATTGGCCAAAGACAGCTGACAAACATAACAGTTGACAAATAACCAGACACATGCTTACAAGAGAGGGGTGAATAATATGATTTAATATGTATTAATTTACAAATATGTGTGTCCCAGTCCCTTTTCACTTTGTGACGGGGCTCTAGATCCCGCTAGATTCAGCTTATTGAATCTTGGATTATTGGGATACAGAAAATTGTTCGATTTCCGTTTCCCAAGAAATTTGAACTATCTAGATTGTGTATATATATATGTAGATATTTAAAAGAGAGCAATTTATATACATATAATTAATTTGGTAATCAGTTTCAAAATACATATCCACTCATTCCCAGAATATTTTTTTTATGTGTACTCATACATAAATATAAATTTAGTATGAACCTCATTAAAACAATTTGTAAAATAAAAAAAACTGCTAATCTGATTCACATAATCAATCTTAAAATAATTTGATAACTGCGAAGTTATTAAAAAACAATTATTACATTATCTTTTTTAATTACCTGTACAAATTTGAATATTTATTAACTTAAATCTGTTTTTATTTATGCATGTGCATAAAAAAAAACTTTTTGTAAATTATTTTACTTTGTTCTTCCTATTTCTAACTACCTACCTTTTCATCACTTATGATTAGTTTTGGTTACATTTGCATATTTAAAGACAATGTGGGATCGTTGAATCTTTCATATTTAACTAATTACTTCTGATACAGGGGATAATTGCTAAAGAAAATTTTATAAGTATCAATGTAAATATAATATAGTGTATGTATGTATATGGCTTTATTGAGTACTATTTTAGGTTTTCCGGATAAGGATTAAGCAAAATTAGTTTAAGATATATAATATGTATGTATGCCTCAAAATTAAAAATTACAGTCATCTTTACAAAATCGCTTATAAACCTATCATACTTACCTTATGTAAATTATTTTCAATACCAAATAATTATTTTTTGTTTCAATTGCCCAAATGTCTGTAAATAAAACGAAATTTTTGATAAATATTTGTTTGGAATTTCTTGCATTCCTTTTTTGTAAATATTTATTAAAAAAAAACCTTAAAAGAGTCATAACTGGAAGAAAACAAATTTTTAGTTTAAGTTTACAGAATAAATTATTTAAGAAAATCTTCATGATTATTTTTAAAAATACATAATTCTAGTTTGCTTTATGAAAACCCCTAGTTTGCTTTATGAAAATTTTACAAAAAAAGAAAAGACCCCTTACATAATTTTAAGTTACAAATCTGAAAGTAACAATACTTTGATTTTTAGGCTCTCCTGGAAATTCTTTTTTTAAAGTTATGACTTTATTTCATCAGAAGTGTGATATCTTTTAGGTACGTTTATTAAATAATAATAAATGGAAAAAAAACACTAGGGAACATTTTAATTTTTGGACTTTATAGATGTAACTTTGTGCCTTTTGCCTACTCTACAAGGCATCAGGGTCTCGATGTCCTGGACGTCCACCGCTGACTGTTCATTGGCAGTTCATGTCAAAACTACAGGATATAAACCCTGACTTTGGAGAGTACTCACCAATCCACCATTGTTCTTTTTTTTGGTATACTGTTTTGCACATTATACACATTTTTTTGCGCAGTGATTGCATGGAAAAATTTTACACAAAATTTAAGATTTGTTTACTCACATGGCTACCTATCAAATTAAAAAGTGGCAAGTTTATTTGTTAATTCCTGGCATTCCCAAATACTGTTTTGTTTTCTTTAACTTGTGTTGGTAATTATAGATGTTCTAAATCATATTTAAGACAAGTTTAAAACATATTTTGCTAAAACTAAACTATTTTTTTTTAACAAACATGTTTCATCAACTTTGGCAATTTATTTTCAGTTTGAGAGCCAGTGCACATTACAAATGAACATATTTTCATTTCTGTATGCTTCCATATGCAAATTTTTACTCTGCTCAAGATCAAAATGAAACTATAACCGGTGTTCCAAAACTTAGGTAGAACAGTTTGAACCACCAAGTGTGATAATATTTTTTTTTGTTTTTTTTTTGCACCACAACAGACCAAGGAGGCCCAATTAAAGTTGTGAGTTGCATGATATAAAACACAGGCTTGAGAAAAAAACGCATTTAATTTTTGTGTTCTCACCGGGAATCAAACCCGAAACCTTTTGTGTGTGTTAAGCGACTTGACCACTACACCACGGAGGCCGCCAAATCTAAAGTAAATATCTGTGTCTATATAAAAAAAGATTTGTTATGAAATTCTGATATTGGATGGCCCAAATAAATTACAAACCGAATCGTACTTCCGTGTATGACGACAGGGTTACAATAATGAAATAGGACTGCAAATAAAAATCACTCACATAAATAACTGATAATACTAAGGGTTCTAAAAATATGTAGGGTTGTGTGGAACACGTGTATGCAGAAAGAATGGTAGAACGTATGACAAAAGTGAATGGTAACGTAGGTTGAGAACGGCCAAGAATGACTTGGTTTATCATCAAATAAGCCAAAATCTCGATATAGGTCTTCTCAAAAGCAGACACAATCTAATGCCATCTATAACAAGTTGTATAAATGGGGAGAATGCAAAGAATGTATTTTAAGATACTTGGAAATAGTTTAATGGTAGTACACAGTAAAAGTAGAAGGAATTAAGCGCCAAAAATGTAAAAAACCATAATATTCCATTTAACAAAAAAATAAAAGCAATTGTCAGAAATTTATTAAGTATTCAATATAAATATCATAAATTACATTCACTAAATAACATGATAGGTATCAAATAAAATAAAATAATCATTTAAAAATAACTATGTTACAATGTTAAATTTTGTTTTAAATATTTATAATGACTTAATTTTTACACTGCATAATCACATATGTTCTTTAAATAGATTAAAATACTATATGTTTGTATGTTTATAGGCAGCATGTTATATTATGTTCATATTTTTATTAGATTCTTGATGACTTACAATATTATAAATACACTAACAGTTTAAAATTTAGTCTCATGATTAGAATAATTATAAACAAACGGAGAAAAATCCTAATGAAATATGTACGATATGTTGAAAAAACATGCCCTCAGTGATATCTTCTACATAATTGGTAATTATATTATGTATTACATCTGAGAAAAAAAAAGAATTGAATTTTAGGATTTATTAATAAATGATGGAACGCTCCAATTAAATTCAGTAATAGCAATGAAGTAAGCAATACTTGTATCTTAGTTATATTATATATTTGTATAAATATAGTAAGAATGACTTTTTTTATACGGTTCAAATCCTAATTTGCACATAAAAATCTTACTAATAAGTTTAAATATGTCACTGGTTTGACAAATACACATTATCAAATTCAACTATCTATGATTTGATGAAAAGATTAAGGAGGATATATGATGCCGGACAATTTTGAAGAATAGATATTTGAAAATAGCTTTTCTGTCACTCTCTCACAAATGCCTCCCTGATACTGATCGAAAAAGGCAACTCTGCAGATCTGACTAATTTTGCTTAACTGAAATCGACATTTTGCTGTCCCCCACCCCAAACACACCCCAAAACTGAACCGATTTAGTTATTATTTTTACGAAATATATCATAATGAAATTTTCTGCGTCGGTACCTTTTTCATTTTTCAAAATTATTTATAATATTTGTATACTGTGATGGCAGATAAAACAAGGCGCCTTTTTGGATTTTTAGATGGTCCTTACTCCCATAAGAAACAATTTTTTAAAAATGCAAAATAATAGAAACACGCCAATGGTAAATATCTGTAGTGTGTAAAATATCACTGCTCTAGTGCCATGGATCCAGGGAGAAAATATGGGAATATGTTTGAATGCAAAAAAGTGATACAGCGTTTCCTTTTAAGATTCTTGCAACTGTTCGTTTTAACACATATTTTTCTTGATAAGATAAATAAAACCAAAACTCTATTCTTGGTCACTTCTCTGTCATCACGTCAAACCATTAAATGATTGTATATTTATAAAACAATAAATCCAAAGAAATTTCATCATACACAATGTGAAAATCGATACATTGTATTTTATGGAATGTTTAACATGAATAATTGTAAGGAAATAAATCACTGTTTGGTCGGTGCCCAGGCAAATTAAGAATACAGTTCTTTGTTTGTAATAGAATTAAAATCCTATGTTTTCAACTCGATGGAATGAAATATGTATTTCATTGCTTTTGGACTGGGGCATCTGAAGCGTAACACTGATCACTTTACCCCAGATGATCAAGATCCGCTGTATTTTATTAAATAATGCCGTGTCCTATGGCACCATCGGGTCAGATGGTGATGATGAATTTACTCTTAATGATGTTAATAAGTGAAATATAATGAATGTACTGTTGAAGTTAGTAATATAGCGATTTTATTTCAACATAATATTAAAATGTTTTAAGGCTTAACCGCACTAAAAAATATTAATGGTAATTCCAATCATATTCATTTGTCAATTAAAATGATCAACATAATATCACCAACATAAAAATATAAGATTGAAAAAACATAAGCTCGTGCAGTATAAAACCACAATCTAAAATTATTAATAATAGGCGATGACAGTGTATTTTTGTAAAATTCTAAATAAATGTTAACATTCCTCAAGGAAGTTATCTTAAATACGTAGATACATAACGTAATTTCTACATTCATTAAAAATTCAATATTGTGCTGGGTGAATAATATTATATTAAATAAATATATCTGTTACATAAATATTACTAAAATATTATATTACTATGACTCAAAATACAATACAATTTATTCTTGCTATTAAGTTAATTTTTTTAATGAGAACAGACATATTTATGTAAATAAACATTGTTTGTATTTCTACAGACAATATAATAATTTTTGGTTTATGTATCTAAAACAAAAAATAATTCAAAGCGTCCACAAATTATGCCCAATATTTATAAGTCGTAGCATTTGTGAAATCACATTCAAATTATTCAATTCAATACATTGTCTCATGTCACGTTGCATTACTTCTGAGCTCTAGAAGCGAAGTTAAATAAATAAATTCACATATTTATACTATCAAAGTGCACTGATCACACATTCAAATCAGCCATCATTTTTCGGAAGTCAGCTAGCGTATTGTAATCCGGGTCAGTATCTATATCCTCGAAATCTCTGCTGGAATCTGTTTTTGAAAAGCTTGGATTGTAACGAGACAACGATAGGGGGCAGGGAAGGAGTTCTGGCATTACACTATGATGCGTAATGAGGGCAGTCAGTGAAGTAAACTCTTTTGTGAAGCCCTGCAACAAAACAATAATTTTACTCATTATATATGTATCATTTTTTTTGTCAAAGTTTCTAGTATTCTTTTACAGCTTTACTTCACAAGACAGGTACATAGTTTTTATTTGTATTCTATGAGAACTATGAGGAATTTACAGCAATACCTCATCGATAATCCGATGTCAGCTATGACATCGGATGTAATGATTATGGAATTCTACTTCCAAAAGCATTTTATGGTGCTCATACCTGATAGGGAACAATGGCTGCCTAACAGCCCCCTACCCTACAGGGAAGGAGACATTGTGTCGCTGATGGCTCCCGAAAGATTTACAAGCCCGCGAAAAGGTTCTCCACTAGCCTAGGGCTCTATCCCACTGTTTTCCAAATGGAACTCTATGTTATTTATGCCTACGCACAGGAAAATTTGCGCACACAATATAAAAACAAAAGAATTTATATTCTCTCTGACAGTCAAGCTGCTCTAAAAGCACTGAACTCTGTCGAGATCGACTCTTAATTGACCTTGGTGCCTATAGGCGCTTAATTGAGTGTAAAAGTGTGACATTAATTTGGGTACCTGGACACAAACATCGACGGTAACGAGGCTGCTGATGAATTGGCGAGGCTGAGAGCTGAGACAGCCCCTGATAGGTCCTGAACCCCCTACTGAGGGTTGCCTAAATGTGCTCCTCGTAATGAGCTTAGGTCATGGGCTAGGAAGCAGAGTCCAATGCTCTGGCAAAATGTACCTGGTCAGCACCATGCGAAGGAACTGATAAAAGGGTAATTGCAAATTGTTGCTTTCAACCTAATAAAGCTCAGCCAATATTAAGTGAGGGTTATCACTAAAGCCCTTACAGGGCACTGCAGATTGAACGAACACCTTACTAGAATGAACTTTACTGAAACTTCGAGATGTAGGTTCTGCAGCGCAGTTGAGGAAACATCTATACACATTACATGTGAGTGTGATGCTTTGCATCATAAAAGGAGCTTCCTCCTCGAGGGACCACTGGTTAAACCTGAGGATGTTAAAGACCTTGCTCCCTGCCTAGTAGCCTGATACTATATGGATCTGTGTTTGGAGGAGGAGATTTAGCAAAATGTAAACTCTCGCCTTCCACACAGTAGCCAGGCTCTTTATAGACCTGGGTTTGGAGGGCGAGAACTATTCACGGGGACCTGTCATAATAGATCTTCACAGGTGGCAGTGACGTCAGGGAGCGTGCATAGCACTGACCCCTGCCACTTTACTATATAATATGAGCGGAGCCGGACCTACTATAGGTTAAGATAGCACGAAGAACCAGGCACTTGCTTACAAGTGAAGAAAGAATGATATACTCATATTAATTTACAAATGTGTACATTCCTGTTCCTTTCCAGTAAGTGACACAGGGTACTAGCGCCCCTTAGATCTGGCAGAGTATACATGTAGATAAAGATAAATTTTATTAGAATATTGAAATCATTTTCTATCAGACATTTCGAGTGTATTGGGAAGTAGGAATAAAGATGTTGATAAATGAAAATCACAATGACACATAATTATGTCATTTCAAATCATGACTGTAATTATCTAGTTCATCATGATTTTTTAACTTTTACAAAACTCACAGAACATAAAACCTTAAATCCTTTGAGATCATACCTCTGGATATTATAGCTACTTGGAAACAAAAAGTGGCAAAACAAAGTGTAATTACCATGCATTATTATTTTATTTTATTAATTCACAAATAATTTATTTATTTACATTTTTGGGACACAAATACTGCTGGTAGGAAGGTGTACCTATTTAGTTTTTAAAATGAATATATTAATAATTATAATCCAAAGACTTACACCAAATTTTGTTTATTTTTAATTCAAGACTCACCTTAATTTTATATCCTTTATTTGTATGCAGAATGAGATAATGTGCTATTCCACTGGGTTGGAAGTCCCTGGGAACTCGCAGCGATAGTGCAAAGCATCCTGACTTTGTTGTGCTCTCGCGAACCATGAAGGCACCAATTGGTTGGTTCCCCAACACCTCGAGAGCAATCTGAAAATGCACAATAGTTATAAATTATTGATTTTTATCTAACAGATTTTTTTTATCAAAAAAAAGAAATGTGTTTTTATGATTTACCCAAACATTTTAATTTTGGGACCATTTTCAACAAGTTGTAGTAGGACAGGGTGTGAACCTCAAGCATTTGATTTGTGTGTCTATGACACTAGTCACGGGACCACAACCCAATCCAAATAACGTCAACCTCAATGTCAAGTTTCATTAAATTGTTTTTGAGGTTAGTACTTGATTGCTTTATATGGATATTGTTGCTACTATTTTCATTTATAGCATGTTTGATACAATAATTATACTGATTTCTTTACATAATTAAAATTTAATTATTTATTAAAAAAATATATATTTTGGTAAAGAAAGTTTCATTAGAGGTGAATATTTATATTTCACAATAAAATTTATAATAATTACTAATGTTATATATCTTTTTTAATATTATTTATGTTTTTATTAAAATGTTATATTTATTGCTATTTTGTAAGCAAGTAAACATTGTAAATATACATATATGAATATCATATATGTATATTTACAATGTATGTAGGTAGTAATGTAAATTGTAGGTGCATATTTGTTGATTTAGTTTGCTAAATAATTTGATGTCATGAAAAATTACACACCGAAAGACAGTGAAAGATTTTTAGCAAAACCTAATTAAGGCATTTTCAATACATTCTGTAATTTTGTTCGGCTATTTTTTTTACTATAAATTAGTTTATTAATTTGTAAAGACATGGTATTAAAGAATTACCTCTCTAGGAATCCCAGCTTGAAACCATGGAGCTAATCGCAGTTCAGCCTCCTCCCTGCTACTGAGGGAGTCACTCCGAGCCGGTAACAACGGGGGAGATCCACTTCCTGCACATGATGAACTGCTTGAGCTTGGAATTCTTAATATCCTGCAAACGTTTAGATTTTTTTTATTAGCAGATGACTTGGAATTATTCCTTAAGATAAAAAACTCAATCGAGTGTTTGCGCCTTCAGTCCGATATAAACAATATCCTAGATTGGAGTTATATCAATCAAATGTATTTCAATATTTCAAAATGCATAATTTTATCTTTCACTCATTATATCTATATCACAGTACAGTATATCACAGATACGCAATGGGTGGCCACCAACTCATCTGTGTTTCAACAATTAAGGATCTTAGGGTAAGCTATGAAAGCAGATTGACTTTTCATGCTCACATCGAGAGAACATTGTGACCTTGCACTAAAGATGTTGGGTTTTGTTCCCCAAACTGGAAGGGTTTTTGAGAATCCCCGTACACTCAGAATTTTGTACAACTCGTTGGTTCGCTCGAGGTTTGAGAGTGCATCGGTGATATGGAGAGAGAGTATCAATTTGTATGTTCCTGATGGCTGTCTCTGACAGCGTCAGCACAGACTGTTTTACCTCCCGGTTTCCAGAACCAACCTGCCTCTGCTCATGCCGATTGGAAGAGCAGTCAAGCAACTGAACATTATCACTTTGGAGATCGACATCTTTCACATTAGTGAAACTATGTTTAAGAGGCAAATACTCTTGCCATTAGAGAGTATTATACCTTAATAATGTCGAACCATTGCTCAAGGGTTCTTGGTTTGATATAAAGTTCTAATTTAACGTCTTAAATCCTTTGTTATTTGCTATGTTACTTTGTGAATAAATAATTTGAATTTGAATTTGAATTATTGATAATGACTGCATGAGAGTCCTCTTTTTAAAGTAAAATACTTTCAAAGAATGATAAAGGTAGAAACACCCATAATATTCTATACAAAATACAACATAAATTTATGTCAATAATCATTTTGCACCGGGATGTTACTTTGCTTTAGTGAGTTTTGAAAGAATTATACCCGTATGCAGAGACAAACCTTAAGCTGAGGAAAGTACATTCTATTGTCTTCACTTTCGGGTTAATCTCTGCATTTGAAATTAGAATGTACTTTCCTCACCTTAAGTTTTGTCTCTGCATACGGGTATTAGATTGCAATATCAATTATCTGATGGACAATAATGTAATATTTGGTCACAAGTTCAATTTCCATGATGTTTTAAAAATAATTTATTTAAACCATTAACTTTGTAATCAAACATTTTACTACTTAGTGTTTAATAATACCAATTTATAATCGGAGAACTTTTATGTACTACGTACCAGAAGTGCAGCGTTCATCCATGTTTTAGGAATGAAGTTGCAGTTAGGTGTCCTCAGTGAATTTAATAAAATCAACTAAACAAATCTAGATGTCTCATTTACTCATAGTAAATTCTGTCTTGTCTTCACTGTTCAAAAGTTTGAACAATTTTATCGATAGCCCCCGTCCCTTAGAATATATTGCTGTAAATTGTCCCGTTAAATCAACAAAAGAGGTTAAAAAAAACTATAATCCCAATGGGCAAACCCAAAAAAGTTTTATTGAGAAATCATTATCCATTGTTGCTGTTCTAAATTTACTCTGACTAGATTTGACTCAAATTCCATTTTGATATTTTTAATATGAATTTTGTGATACCAAAAACAAACTTTTTGAAAAGTTCCAAATGTTTATCTATGTTATGAATCTCTTCATGATACTTCCATATTTCCTTCTCTGAAATGTATGCCATCTCTGTTACAATTTATTAACCATAGATTGAAGCATTGATTTTCAATTAGTAAAAAAATGGCACATCAAATGTGCACAGATCACAATAATATCGAGCTTGTAAAGAACTGATTGATTAAATTATTTTTAGTGATATCTCAATAATAAGTATAGTTTAATGCGCACAGAAGGGACGTAGTGTGTTGTGACGTTGTCCGGTTGAGTTTAGATAGAAATCAGTTGGTCAATATTCACAAATATATTATATTCTTATATATCTAGGAGGCAATTTTTATCAAAACTCAACCGCTCAGCATCAAAAAACATTAAGTCCGTGCTCCTTGATTATAGACCCTGAATATAGGTCTGGAAAAACCTAGAAGTTTTATGTGTAATTGGGCCTTTTGGCCTATTATGAACAAATTAAAAACTTGCAAATTACCTAATAAATGGAAGATGTACGTACCTATTTCTTTTATTATTATTTATCTTCAGTAGGTCATTTTCGAAGTTTGAAGAGGCAGTTTTATCAATGCAAGGCGATGCATTATTTAAATTTACATTGTCTATATGGATGCGTTTCATTTGAATCGATGACTTCTGCATTGACTCTTCTGTTAAAATAATATTATTTCTAGATACATCCTTTATGGCCGACTTGATATCCGGTTCCGATATTGCCTCATTCACATACCCTCCATTTAGTGATATAGCCTTGTGCAATGGACTGAAAAGATAAAAAAATAATTTGTAGTATAATAACTGGATTGTGAGTTCTTAAAATAATGAGAAACAGGAATAAGATGTTATCATCGAAGTCGAGATAGCATATTTAAACACAAAAAATGATCCAAGGGGATGAATTCATCACATAATTATGTGAGAAAAACATCGACAAGAGTTAATAATAATAATAGTTACTTCACAAAAATCAACAGATGAAAGAACTTTTAAAATGCAGGTAATTAAATAGGTTAAGGTGAACTTTATCATCACCATAACTTCCCATCCATTCACAGTGGTGCAAAGGGCACTGCATTCATTCTGTAGAACCGCCTTTAAAACAAATATTTCACTGGCTTAATAGACACTCCATTCGTAACACTAATGATAAATTATTATAAGATAAACACTTTGGTACTAGGTGTTAATGAGAGCACTCCTCTCATCTACGGTGATAAGTATCATCAGTAGCTGTGATCTTTTAATATAATAAACATATGTAACACTAATAACTGTAAGGATCCTGAAAGTTGTTTATGGCCCTGTGAAAGAAAACAACTATTGGTTGGCATCGTTGCTACAATAGGGAGCTATATGACATCTACGGAGAACTGGATGTGATCAGCTTCATCGAAGTGGGGCGCTTGAGGACCTCGAGGTGGGTGTGTATTATTAAAATGGACAACCTCAACCCCATAGTCTTCTGCATAACTCTATCTCTACCACAATGACGACAAAGAGCAAGAAGGCTCAAAATGCGATGGATGGACTGCTTTAATGCAGATGTGGCAACATTGCAAGTGGGGAACTGGAAAGGAAGGGCAGCAGACCGTCATGAGTGGAGGAGACTTCTAGATGCAGCCAAGGGCCACCCAGGACTGACAAGCTCATGATGAATACTAATAAATAATAAATTCTAAAACTTACAATATTTGGCATTTTTCTTATGTTTAAACCTTAGAGTTTACTTTAACCCTTTATTGGACACACATTTTGTGTTAATTTTCGTCATGTTCTTTTTTAAGATTGCATTTAAAAAAGCAGAATGGAAGACTGATGTACTAGTACATATTTATTACGATACTTTTGTGGCATAGGACTCATTATTAACACAACATATTTCAAAATAAACATCCCAATTCTGGTGGCATATTTATGTGCCACTTTGTTCTTGGTGCACTATAAAAGGTTAAGGCAGGCCTAGGTAAACTTTTTGAACGGAGGGCCGTATTAGGAATTTAAAATGAACAGCAGGCCGCAAGTAAAATACTATTTGTACATAATGTTATATTTTATGACAGAATTTATGATAAAAAGGAATTTCAACATAAAAAAATTAGCAATTCTCTAATGACTAACAATTCAATAAGTAGAATGAAACTAGTTTACATCTTTCAAGGTTTTTTTAATTTCAGGTGTTATGTGGTGTTATGTAGTAAGCGGGAGATAAAAGTTAGCGGAGTCAATTCATTGTTCATTATTTTTATTCCCAACAAAAGGGTATACAATCTATATAATAACACTACCACTTTATGTCACTGTGATGTATCTTTTTACCTAGTCTCAATTACTTCCCTGATTGTGATCACTCGCTATATAGATCTGTGTTTGTAAGTTGATAAATTCTAGACTGTTAATTTTTTTTTTAATAAAGTTTAAAAGGTGGGAAAATATACTTTTCTTGCTGGCCCTACAAAAATGCGAAACAGGCCGCAGTTTGCTCCAACTTGCTCTTTTCAATTTCAACATTAATATTAGTAGGTTCTTTGTTTACCTAGTTGGCGTATCTGGAACAAGCGGTGTGCTGTCTTCAGTATGGGCAGCTTGCAGCATGAGAGCTCCTGACAGGCCCAACGCCAGTCTTTTCATGAGAGGAGGTTTGTCCGCTAACCTCTTGTAGGAGTTCAGCTCCGTTGGTGAGTTGGATTCCTCTGAACTGCTTGGACTCGTTGATTCCTGCACATCTCCTTTTAAATTTGTTGATTTCAAACTAGAAATGAAAAAAATCAATCAATAAAATTTTATTTTATTATTCGTAAGTGTTTGAGATAGTTCTTAAAAGTGTTTTGAGTAGGGACTTAAGTACAGATTCTTTTATTCCCTTGTTTTCGTTAGAAGACCAGCATCGAATTAATTTCAATTGAAGAAATATGATTGTTCATAAACATGGGCAGAATAACACTGTGTGATCCCCTGGACGAGTAGACGGCTGCTCTCGGGTAAAAATCCTGAAAACGAAAATTGACTGAAGATAAGTCCAACTCGTAATGTAGTGGTAAGCGCGTTCGCCTACATGCTTGCTTGATTCCTGGCAGGGTTGACGTGAAATATTTGTTTAAAATAAGGTGTTTTTACACTGCAATATTTCACTGTCCCTGGACTGGCACTAGAAACGTAAGATTGATCACCTTTCGTGTAACAAAAACGACCCATTTGCGCTCAATTCGAATTGCAATGCAATGCTCTATGCACCCCTGGGTACGGATAGGGAAATTATGTTGTTTTTTTTTCAAACTTACTCTTAAATTTTTAAATTCGAGGTATCACATTTTCTCATTGTTTTACTAAATTAATGTTTGTGATTGGTGAGTTAATTTGTCAGTCGTGACGTCACACCTACATAGGTTTAATTATAACGTATTGAAATCTTGATTATTCTTAATATTTTATTCTCAAAATATTTTTGTTATATTTAATTCCGCCGTGCAATAAAATGTTCCTATTTAAAAAAATACAATTTTATGTACCTGTCTAACACTATCATCAAAATCCACATGATATCAAATGATATAGATGTCGCCGCAAAATCGTTGAATCAGCCACTCAATTGGGTGGCTTGGCTGTTCATTAAATACAGGGATTCAATTAAATGGCTAACGAACGCTTAACCAAAATATAGAAAGCAATATTTAACGAAAGTGCTGAACGTAGCTTAGCCTTTTTGATTTTAATACAACAATAATAATTGTTTTATTTTATAAATTTATTTGCTTATATAAAGTTATGTTAGATAAGATTAGGTTGGGTTAAGATTAATAATATTTTTTTATTTACTATTATTATCAAACTTTACCCAACCTATTCGGCGGCTTTTGGTTCGGCCGTTTTTAAAATGCTTGCTTTCATCCAACCAACACGTTGACCGTTAAGTTATATTAATTCATTAAATGAACGGCGTAGCCATTTAATAAACAACCTAGCCCCCCAATTGAGTGAATGATTTAACTATTTGGCGGCGACATAGACATAAACAATTGATCGTTTATTCTTACAAGCTTCTGTACCACTTAAAAAAAATGTTGAAAAGAAATATTAGCGTTATTTTAATTTACCCAACTATTTCGATTTCGGTGATCATTTCCCACGACTTGTAAATAACTCACTATAAGAAAATGAAAATCAAGTTGGGGTAGAGTGGGGTTCGAACCTCGGACCTCTGATCCGTGAGTCCTCAACACTGGCCACGGGACCACAACCCGATTATCCTATTGATTTATGTAACTTATTTCTTTAATCGATAAATAAAAAATAAAAAAATACAATCATACATCATTTAAACGTAGTTACGCAGAAAGCAACCAGCCATAGAAAAGTGAAACTGAGATAATTGCACCTTAGTGAAAAGAGTAATTATCAAATCTTTAAAAAGTTCTGTCCGTTATTTCCCAAATAAAAAAATGAGCTTCAAATGTTCTACGATATTTGTTGCTTTTACATTTCACGTATTATTTTATTTGATTATAAGCCTTCAAAATGGGATGTCAAGTACATGAAAGTGGCTATTTTCGATACCTTCTTTTGTTCGCGTTCAACCGAGGGAATAAAGGAGTAAACAAATAAAAAGAATTATTGACTAATTTGTTGGAAAATAATGAAAAATATTACATTATTTACTAATTTGTTGTAATTTGTCCTCTTGTTGTCATTTGGAAAAAAACGGACCCAACTTATGTGAACACCCACTCTTAAGGTAAAAGTTTTATAAATGGCGGTTTTAGAGGAACGTGTTTTTATTTAATACCGGCCTCTATAATTCTCCTTATAATTTTAAAACAAATTACTATAAAATGTATTCTCCTTATTTGTTTTCTACTTTATTCCCTCGATTGAACGCGAGCAAAAGGAGGTATCGAAAATGGTTACTATCCATTTTGAAGGCTTGTAATCAAAAAAAATAATACGTGTAATTTAAAAACAAACAACATTTTGTGGAACAGAAAATTTACTTTTGAATGACGTATCACATTTATAGTTTTACTTTGGCGCTCAATTTTGTTGGAATATTTGAGCGAAGGAAAGGAGCACGGAAATGGACCTACCTTTGACGCTATGAGGATGTTCGTTTATTTTGGGCACTGGATGATGAAAGTTCACTATGATTGTAATATTTTACGATTTATTATAATAACTTTCACAACGACGCACGACGATTCCAAGAATTTTTCACCCATTTTATGCAACTTTTATGCAATGCTATGTCAACATTTTGATTATGTTCTATTTTTGTATTTCTTCCATCTTAATGTAAGGTAGGTACTATTAGGATGGGAAAGAAAGGTACTTGGCAAGGAGTAAAATCGATAAATGCTGTTGTATACTAAACAGTGGTAAATGGCATCTAAATAAAGGTTTAAACTATCGTCTCATTGTGAAAAAACGCCACTATAAGGCACAGAACTAAAAAATACTTTTCTCACGCTATTTTTTTTAGAATATAACAATTATTTTACTAATACTTTACCTATGATTTCCAGGGAAGTTATGCGGGTAGTGATGCCTTAGGCCAGGAATAGTATTCGGGGCCCGTATTCCCATGTTGGATAGCTCCGTATTACGGTTGTTAGCTACTTCTTTCTGTAACACAATACATAAATCAGCTTTATCAAGAGCTCTCCAAATGTAAAAACTCAGCAACACTCGGACGAGTATCCACCAAGTAATTAATATTGTAAACGAGCTTTTCTCTTTCAAATACCCAATCTAATTTTACGTTTCATTTATGTTGAAAATATAATATGCTGTTTGTAAAATAATATTGACAGTTTTCTACAAAAAATATAATAATACATTTATAAATAATGTACTTAAATTTAACGGAATAACACTAACGAAAATATACACTTTGTTAATATGATGTATCATAATGAGTCATCAGTTTTATAAGTACCTAAGCTGAATTTACACTAATGGAATCATTGTAATAATCCCTAGAAACGATAAAGCAAAGGATATAAATCCACTCGCGCTAATTCTCGTAAGGGCGATTCCTTTTCTGCTAGTCATTGCGTAGATATAATTCGAAAACATAACAAGGCTTTCCGCGATAGCTGAAATGAGGCGCTGAGAGACGTAGGAGTTTAAGCGACATTTGCCGTCAATTTAATATGAAAAACGGAGTAATCAAATAAAAAAAACTGTACCGACTCGTTTTCGAATATAAAATTATAATTTTAAAATTCGTATGGAAAAAAAATGAAATTTTAAAAATAATAGGACTGCTTGCCAACCATATTTCGCACACCGCATTTGAATTAAGTATCAATGGCGGTACCGACGCACAAGAAAATATACTCATTGCACAGCAGCTCGAAAGAGCTCTTTATCATCTGGGGTACTATCATGGATTTTATCGCGGGGGTAGTAAAGAAATATATTTGGGGATTTTCATTTTTTGCGCGCGAATACATTTTGCTTAATATTTGTTTAAAAACGGAAAAAAACTAATATGGTTTGGTTGATTCAACCTTATTAAGTGTTTTGCATAATGCTTAAGGTCGCCATAATAATTTTTTTTTATGAAAACCATTATGTTTGATTTCACGTGTTCATATTTATTTGACGTTTAATCATCGGCCTGGCAATATTTGAAGCAAAGTGTAAACACATTAAAAAAAATAAAATCCCAAAACTAATCACTCTCTAGAGAAGATTCAGAATAGCACCACTGCGGTGCTATTCTGAACAACTCTCGCGGCCGTAGAAAACACTTTTATCTTGCGTTTTTACACACAAAATACGCGAGATAAAAGTGTTTTCTACGAGCGCAAGAGCGTTTAGAATATCACCCCCGGAAGTCTTGGCATTGTAGTATTATAATTATCTAAATTGTTTATATTTATATACGAGTATTAATATTTAGTTTATTACTACACCCGTTGATGGAAGAATCTGTGATTTCCGAAACTATGTATGTTATCATGTTATTCCACAATGGATATGCCTATTTAATAAATATTATGATTTGGAAGCCATTTTGGTAAAAAAGGTTCGAAAGTCGGTTAAGTCTCTCTGGATCTCAGCGCCTCAAACATCTCGAGACTTTAATGGCCGGCTTCGAATTACTTGTAAAACCGTATGACAGGCCCTAAAACCCTTCCTTGGACAGAGAAAAAAGGAAATCACTCCACGTCGGGGAAGATTGGGGGAATAATGCCAGCCGTGGAAATAAACCGAGTGGCGTTAAACTCACATTCAGCCTATCTAGAGAGGCTCACTATTGGAGACATAAAAATATACGCCATAGAAATATCCGAACGAAACCGCTGCCTCTCGCTACACGACGTTATAAACGCACAAATAGGCCAAATCAGTCGGAAAACAAGAATGCCCTGGAAATAAAACGCGAGAAAAGAGAGACTTGTATTATTTTCCTATATACTTTGATGAAGGCAGCTAAAATTATGTAAGGAATCTCATGCTTTTTTCGAAGTAAAAATAAAGCATGATTTACTCATATGAAGTATGTCGTGTTATAAGGGTGGCGATGGATACACAAAAGATTACGTGCGTACACTGCGTACGTAACGAAATATATCGTACATAATAATATGATAAAGAATTTTATCAAAATGAGAACACAAATAATTGAAATGGGATTTTTTTCGAGCCTGGGTGTTTTGTACTGTAATTTACCACGGTAATTGAGTTTCCTGGCCAGTTGTGGTGCAAAAAAATGTATAGGCAAATAAAATTTTATTATGCCTTGACGTTCGTGCACAAAATTACTGATTCTAAAATAACACAGTATTAAAAAAAAAGAATGTCAACTTGAATATAACCATAAAACCACAAAAAAATTAAAGATCAAACTACCATTTAAAAAGAAAGCGATGTCGCAAAATTCACTTTTATTCAGCTATAAAAAGAATAATACGAAATGAGTATCCACTTGGAGGAAAAGAGAGAAAAAAAACCAATATTTTTTGCATTAATGAGATAAAATAAAATTATTTATCTTATGCAATGTCCTTATTGAGGACTCCTCATGGAAAAAAAGTAAGATTAATATTTATAATAATTAGGACATTATATTACGTATTAAATCTTCTATATATATGAAAGGCAATGTTTGCAAGATATTACGAATACGTATATGGTACTTAATATTTTTAGAAGGTTTTGTGTGAATATTACGAATACATATGCAAATTTTTTTGTTAAAAAAATCATTATTACTTTATATTACTAAACTAAAATGGGTAGGTGAGTTTTATTGGGGTGAATCATTTACAAAATATTTTCACTGACAAGAAGCCTAAAATCACAAAGTTTAGGGTAAAGGTTGGGCTTGCGAATGCCCAGCTATTACCATAACGATTTAGGTTGTTTAGGATATCGTAAGTAGGTACAGTATGCGGAGCGGCCATAGATATATCCTTATCAATATGGCTTCCTTTACAAACTTTATAGCCGATTTCCTTCCAATCAGAAACTCCCAGGTAAAGAGTGGACCGGTTAGGCTTTAACTCGCCATTTTGTAACATTGAGAGGGAAATTCGGGCGGCAGGAAAACTGGCCTGCTATTTTGAACCGATAAAGGCGATTAAAGAACATGTTATCTTTCCGGAATGTAGTTAGGATAACGCTTCAGCGGCAATTTCCTGGCAAAATGGTGACTGGAAAGAGATATTTTTAGAGTTTACGAAACTAGTGTCAACACCGAATAAGATATATTTACATTTTAAAACATTTTTTAATTAGAAGAACATTACCAAGGTGGTATTATTAGTTTTTTCGTACGATGTCGGATTTTTTTCAACAACGGTTGTAAAAACATATAAAACGCGATAAATTTTTTACAATGGTTTAAAATAAGGCACCCTACGCAATGAATAACAAAAATCCCTCCTGAATATATACGTTATTCCCAATTTGTGAAAAATGTTTTCGTCAACAGGTTTCGATGAAACCATCATCAGAAAATAATCATTATCATTATAAAATTGCCATATTTACAATTAATACAAAGGCTAAATTTGATACATAATACCCATACATAAATAAATTAATAATATGTTTTGCATACAACAGGAACCTTCCGAGAGTGAGTCAAGCTTCTTAGCCATTACACTACGGAGGCCACCATTATTAACGGACCTATTTAATACAGTTTTTATCAGTATTAACAATATGCTGTATTTAAATAATTTTGTACCATATCATGTAATCGTTTTAAATTTTTATTTTTTTTACTGTTTAATAATGTGCATGCTTCCACTTTCCATTATTTTGTATCCCAACTCAACACAGGGCTTTGGTCTCGTAGAGTTAGGGATACGTTTTTTTTTGTAAAATATGTATGCTTCTCTGTGAACAAATAAATGAATAAATACTTAAGAAATATTGAAATTAAACGTAATATAAGTATTTGTATACACATGCACGGATATGACATCACTGCCATTATAGTAGAGTTAATCCATTCAATTTATTTATTTATTGTGGATAACTTATACAGCGCCATTTTCGTAATAAAATACCTCAAGGGCGCTTTACATGGTGATTCTACTGTTAAGTTAATTTAATTGAAGCTTTAAATTTGTAATTTGATTAAAATAATTTATTTTGTTGTCACGTGCTACGGATTTATTCAAATGATTTAGAGAACAAGTGGGTTTTAAGTTTTTTCCGAAACATCACTTCACTTTCACAGCCTCGCACCTCTGCTGGGAGAGCATTCCATGCCATAGGGCCTGCGACCGCAAATGCGCGCTCACCAAATTTAGTGCGCTGTTTGCGTAGAGGTATAATAACTTTTCCTCTCGCCGTAGACGTAGCTGATCTAAGCGTGAGACGCCTGTCAGCTAGTTCATCTGGAATGCATAGTTCCCTTAGATATTCCGGAGCCGAGTTGTGCAGTGACTTATACATAAGCCAACAGAGTTTGTATTCGACCCTCTGTGGAAAACGTAGCCAGTGTAGTTCCCGAAGTAGTGGAGTGATATGACTGAACTTAGAGATTCCGAAAATAAGTCTCGCTGCGGCATTCAATACAGATTGTAGGCGAGTCATTTTGTTCATTGGTAGACCTGCATAGATACCATTACAATAATCGACTCTAGACACTACAAACGCATTTATTAATTGACGGGCGGCATCAACCGGCAAATTTTTGCGTATGCATTTAATTTGTCTCAGCTGGTAGAAGCATGAACTTATCGTTCTACTAATTTGAGCGTCAAGAGATAGGTCAGAATTGAGTAAAACTCCCAGTAGTTTAACGGTGGGTAAAACGGCACTCCCTACATTGGGTAGAGCCGTATCCTGGATCAAATTCTGTCGTCTGGCTGAAGCCACCCACAGTTGTTCAGTTTTTGATGGGTTTAATGTTAGTCTGTTTTCAGCCATCCAGTTTCCTATTTTCTTGATGCATCCATCAATTAAATTGACAAGCACACTTCTCTCGCCTGGTTTGCAATAAAAATAAATCTGCGTATCATCTGCATAGCAGTGCGACCACAATCCACATTCTTTGATAATGTTCTCTATATCTTTAGTGTAAAGGAGATAGAGAAGTGGTCCGAGTACTGACCCTTGAGGCACTCCTGTAGACACCCGAAAGTTGGTTGAGCTTTTACCCTGGAACACGACTGCATATTCTCTTTTATTAAGATATGAACTGAACCACATATGTGCCTGATCACGGATACCATAAGTTTTCTCCAGACGTTCAAGCAAAATATTATGGTCTACAGTATCAAATGCAGCACTCATGTCCAGAAGAGCCATCAACACCAGATTACCAGAGTCCACCGACGTTATAATGTCAGACAGTACTCTTATCACTCCCGTCTCCGTGGAATGAAAACGTCGGTATGCCGATTGCCTTACCGAAAATAAAGAATTCCGCTCGATATAGTTAACGAGCCTGTGAGAAACTATTTTTTCTAGTATTTTTGATACGATGAGAAGATTTGAAATAGGGCGAAAACTGGAAAGATCTTCCACATCTAGTTGGGAATTTTTTAAAAGTGGAGTTACATTTGCTTTTTTTATGGCTCTCGGAACAATGCTGCGCTCCATGGATGTATTAAATAAATCTGTTAAAAATGGAGCTAATACGTTAATGCATTTTTTCAAAAGCCATGTTGGCATCGGATCTAATATACATTGTTTGTTGGGTAATGCCGCAACAATTTTTTTAACCTCATTCATAGACGTTGGTTCAAATTTACTGAATTTTTGAAGGGCATTATCTAAAATTACAGGTTTTTTCGCTGAACTACACGCCAGTCTGATTTTTTCGACTTTATTTGTAAAAAAGTCGGCAAAATCAGTGGCAGTAGCGCTTGTGTTAGATGTCTCTGCTATACAGTCACCACGAACAGATTGAAGGCTTCGCCAGAGTTGTTTTGGAGACTTTTTCTGTTCAGTGATTTTTGTACACCAGAAACTAGATTTTATTTCTTTTATAAATGTCCTATAAGAGGCTTGCATATCTAACCATATTGATCGGTCCAAAGTTGACAGTGTGTTTCTGTATTTGCGTTCTAGACGTCTTAGCTCTTTCTTTTTGAGTCGACAATTTTCGTCAAACCATGCATCAGATTTCCTTTTTCGAATAGTTTTCGTAGTAAATGGTGCATGTTTGTCTATCAGGTTAGATAGTACCTCATTGTACAACCCAACCAATTGATCGACGTCGTTTGAGCGACGGTCAATGTCCGGACCAATCAACGATGTCAGAAGTTCGGATTTAAAATGTTCTAAATTTAATTTTCTCCATGGCCTTGATGCGAGTGTTTTGTAAGTTGGTGTTGGTTTTTGGATATTAATTTTACAGTGCACTAATCTGTGGTCTGAAAGTCCGATGTCTGTTACAAAAACTGTGATTTTTTTATCACAATTCCGTCGTATTATAACATCAAGTGTACCTCCCGCATCATGTGTAGGGGTATTTACTTCTTGTGAACAATCGAAATCACTTAAAAGTGCATTAAAACGAACCGATTCTGAATCCGTCTTGCGGTCGAAACGAATGTTCAGATCTCCAGTTACGTATGTTACTTCTGTACGAGTGATGGCCCATTCAAGTAAAGATTTTATTTCCGAATAAAATTTCCGAGGTGGTGCTTTAGAACCTGGTCTATAAATTGTGATTAAGGTAAAATGGTTGCTGCCTGCGCTAACCCTACAGCCAATGCATTCAAAAGTTGTGTAGAGTGGTATTTTAATTTTTGTTAATTTAAGCTGATTTTTTGTTAGTACAATAATTCCACCATTCAAAACATATCCATCGGATAATATATGACATTACAATGAAAAAATTTAAATGCAATATTTTTATTTGATTTTTAATCCGTATTTTCTTTAATTTTAAATAAAAATTAATAAAATAATTAGTCTGAGACCCCTGAAACATTATATATACAAGCAGTCATACTTGCTACCTGATGAGTTCATGCTCATTCGGTTGTACATAAAAAGTAAGTACTACTGACTTTGCAACAATAACCGATGAACCGGAGATTCAGTCTGTTTGTATAATATACTCATATAAATGTCTATTTATTTTTATTAATGCTGAATTTGTGTACCTAATAATGTGTACCTATGTACGATTTACAAACCTAAAACGCATATCTTTTTTACTACTTTTCTTCTATACTTCACTCTTTTACTATAAATATTTTATTGTTTTTTTTTACCATACATTAATTTTACTGAGTTTAACCATAACAATTAACAATGTTTTCTTCATATTATATAACTTTGTACTTAACTTTAATTTTGTACAAATTGGCTACGGCCGTTAGTTGTAATAATAAATAAATAAAAACAATGACTCCTATTTTTTAAAACAAATCTTCACCATTTACCATTTAGTTTAAAAAGAAAAACAGCAAAACGTGAAATGTTATCACGCTTGTTTCAATATATTTTTAAAAATCAATTCCAATTGTGAAATATGTATATATAAACTAACTGTATACCATATAGGATTACAATTCTATAATGTATTGAGTAGTGTGTCGAGAACCTTCGAACAAAACTTCCATTGATTTTGTTATAATAAGCAATTACCATTTTTTCTCTGACATTACATTGAATGTGTATTTTTGATATTGTGTTTTTGTCTTTTGTATAAAGTTCTTTGCTGGGATACTTTATAACTTTTAATATTGTTTTCTTAACTAAATTTAATTTAAATGTTAAATTCTTTTATAATATTTTTTTATAAGTATTACTCTTTTTTAAACTTTTAAAGATAATTTTAAATATAGCTTTTTTTATCTTTTTCAAATTACTTTAAATATTATTATTTTTATTACTTTCATCTTGTTATTTATTTTATATTTTATTTTCGTATCGCATTATTTAAAAAAAATACTTTCCTTACTGTAATTTGTTATTTCTTTTATCGTTATTTTTAAACTTACTTTCATTTCATGTCTTGTAATTTCTTTTAGTATCGCTTTTTAACTGTTTTATATTTTTATATGTGCTTTAAAAACATTTTATGCATTTAATGGATAAATTAATATCCTTATTAAAAATAACTTTTTATTACGGTTTTTTTATAATAATAGTTTCGTTTATACAAATTTTAATTATTGTACTTTCAATATTATTTTTAAATCTGTTTTTTTTAGGTTACTCGGAATACAGATTTTTCTCGTAATTGCTTTGAGCATGTTTTTAATTATATTTTAATTACTTTTAATAGTGTTTTCTTTTCCTTAAAATATTACTATTGCCATTTAAAATAAATACTAAATATTGTTATTTTTCTGAGCATGTAATATAATTTGGAAACTTTATTGTTTTAAGTATGGTTTTTTATTATATTAAATTATAAAAATTATGGAGTATGTCTCCTATAATAATAAAAAAATACATCTACATATTTTACGATATTTTTATGTTTGTTGATAGTGAAACAAACGCCACGAATAAATCAATAAAAAATATATGATTTTAGACATTTTTCTTAAACATACCCAGGAGTGGGGGTGTGATGGAGGTGCAGTTGGGGGTGGTTGATGTAGTTGGGTTGCGAAAGCCATTCGAAACGCATTGCCTACTAACGCATTAAGCTCCTCCGCCTGAAATAAGGAAAAACATATTAAATATATCTCCACCTTAGCAGAAACAGAGACCAAAAATGTAGGTTCATATTTTCAAAAAATATTTTACCCCCTGTAAAATTACAAAAATTAATTTTAAAAGCGATATAGAAAAACAGTCTACTTTTCTCACTCTAAGGTGTTTTCATAAATCAGGAATAATATTGAAAATGTATTAAATATTCAAAGCAGATTTGGACGATTTATTAATACACTCGTATTGTCGTACTCGTGTATAAAATCAAGTTTCCGTTCATATTTTTTAGGTTTAAATACGAGTTCGTAAAACGGCTCGCAGTTGGCGTCAAGTCAATTGAAGTAGCACGTCATGCCCTCCGAGTGCGCTTCTAACAAACATTGCGTACAGGTATGGCGCGATAGAGTAATATTATGTACCATTTATCGTATTGTGTGCAACATCTTCTTTTCAGGTAATTCAAAATATATATCCACAGAATTATAGACTAAAACATTAAAGTTTGAAAGTGAAAATTCTTTATGGAAGTTCATTGTAATTTATTATAGAAATAAAAGACGAGTGATACTTTAATCTACGAATTTGGAATATCCAGTGACCGGTTTTATCGCTTTCGTTAACAATTTTTTTTCGGGTCAACTAATGAGTTGATATATGTAATATACTTTAACTTGAAATTAATTCTTAACTTGATATAATATACTTAAACTCACTAAAATAGCATTATATCAACTCATTAGTTAACCCGAAAAAAACTTATTAATGACCCTTAAGATAAAAATAATTTTATTTAATTAACTCTTATATCACTTTGAATTCTCTATCCTTACCTTTATAGTATAAATACATTCAACTCCTTAATAAAGATACCAGTCTCTAAGATGTCGCGAAAGCGATGAAACCGGTCACTGGGTATTTTAATTTTTGTGGACTTTTTATTATTCTACGTATGCATGGTTAAAATCATTGTAGAAAAATTATCTGACGTAGCACGAAAAATAAATAATATGGTTACCATCGTAATTTTTAGCTTATTTAAAAATAATAATTTAAAACAACGTGAAAAACTTTATTTTTTATAAAATACAGGGTACTAGACATAAAACCATTACTCGAAATAAAATATTTTCTACAAATTTATAAGGACCACATATAATTTTCAAAATGTTTCTGCTTCACTAAATGTACGAGTAAGAACTAAAAAAATTGGTAATATTTTTATAAAAATTTAATAAAATTGGATATATTTTTATATGAAAAACAAGTACAGGACAACAAAATAACACAGACATATTTTAATGTCAACAAAAAATCTAGTCAAGAATAAAAACTATTTAACAAAGAAGCTATAAATTGAAAATATCCATTATATATATATATATATATATATATATATATATATATATATATATATTTATATTGTATTTTAACTGGCCAAAAGCCCAATTGCAGCGGTAAATTATAGTAACATATATATAAATAACAAAACACCCAGGCTTGATAAAAATCACATTCAATTGTTGTCATCTCAGTAGGAATTGAACTCAAAACTCCCCATGAAACGTCTTAACCATGACCCAACCGTATAACTAACAAATCAAATAAAATCAATATAGCGATGGGCTAACAATTATATGCGTTGGCGCCATTATATCAAACAGCGCTTCGGGGTAAAGCTGTAATTATCCATCATTATCCTGCGAAAGGGAAATATCCTGATATCTATAATATTATTTACTGCTTGTACCGAGAGTCCACAATTACGGCTACCGACTAAAGCACTGCTCTGAACAGATCAGCTCTATCATTAATTGGTATAAATGCATTGTACCACTTTGCAATCAGTATCCAAATATCATCAGTCAATAATTATTTACTTATCACTGTACAATTTAAAGGAAAAATTATTATGTACGCCGATGACATTGGACTATTCTTTAAAAATTAAACAGACGTATTGACAAACAATGACATAAACAAATACCTAAATATGTTGACTAAATCGACAAACTTACTTACACTTGATGAAAAAAATGCAATATTATCCATTTTGAATCTAAAAAAAATGACACGAAGTAAATGCTTACATGAATGATGAACGACTAACTGACATTGAACATGTTAAATACTTAGGACTAACAACACAATTCATATCAAAAATTTAATTAGCAAAGTGGCGACATTATCGAGTCTTTTTTTTTAATCAAAAAATTTGTTACAAAAACGGAAAAAATTCTGATGTATAAAGTCTATGTAAAAACTAAAATATGTTATATGCAACTACTGTGGGTAACAGGAAATCAAAATTACTACAAAGACAGCAAAATAAAATATTAAAGTTAGTACATGACCTTGCCTATCTAACAGCAACTAAAGAACTTTTTAAACAAACTGAGCAATTAAATGTAACTGAACTCTTTAAACTAGAATCCTTAGAATTTATTCATAAATTAGCCACTGAAGTAATTGTAGACGAAAAACTAAAACTTGAAAAAAATTGTAGTAAACATGGACACAACACGATAATATCATAAAAATATCATTATCACTTATCACCTTCTAAAACGAGGCAGTTGAGACTAATAAACCAAGGACTAAAATAATACAATGCAAACAAAACTAAACAAAAGACTCACACAATTTTTACAAAAGATGTTAAAAATATTATCATTAACAGTAGAATGTGAATTTTAAAAGTAAAAATATTTTTTTGTATGTATGTGACCCGCAAGGGTTTTATTTTTATTTTTTATACGCCTCCACTCGTTTGCGAGTGATTTTGGCTCTTAAACTAGAAACAATAATAAGATATTTAAAGAATATACGCTTCAGTGAACGACAAAAAAAAACCCATACCCACGAAAAAATATAATATAATGTTAGGTAGTTAAAATCAGTATGAAAGAGTTATGTGACAATAAAATATAATTACCGTCTAAATTAAACGTAAACATAACATGAAATTTTGGGCCAAAAGTAAAGAGGGACATTCAATTATACTTATTATATAAATTTGGCAAATAATATTTAACAAATTCAAATATTTTTATTATTTGTCCTTTAGATTATTTAGTCAGAAGTAAATAAGTATCCAAATCATTCTGGGCGAGTAAAAATTTTACGTTAAGAGGGAACGTATTATATTCTTCACAAATATTTTGAAGGAATTCGCTTCTTTCGTAGAGGGGACAGTAAAAAAACAGATGATCTAATGTCTCATCGTCATTTTCACAAAGACACATTGCCGAAGTAAAGACGCCTATTTTTGATAAATGCGAGGCAACGAGACAATGTCCTATTATCATTCTTGATATTAAAAAGATGAATTTGTAAATATATTGCAGATCTTTTTCTTCTTCTTTTCTACATCACCAGACGCCTCCAGAAGATCGCTAACTAGCACTCTAGCCTCCTCCCACGCCAATCCCACGTACAGAATATACTGTCGGGAAATTATCACCAGCGGCCTTCCAGGATAGCAGAAGCCCGCAGATGTGAAAAAGAAGCAACTTGAGTAAAAGCTTTCCGGAGGCATCCGCAGCACGTGTCTAAACCCGGTCCCCCGCCGCATCTTCAAGACACTCATGATTGGAGGCTGCTACGTATGTAATGTAATATTAAATACTACCTCAAAAACTAACTACCTAGGAGTATATAACTTATTTACATAAACATATGTGTCGGTGGATATCAAAATTGGTAAAAAAACATTTTTGTGGAAACACGATTGAAAGTTTAGTTTTACATAGAATACTTATTTCAAAAATGGGAAAATCCAATATTATACCATAATAATTGCTGTCAGAAATTCGATTTTATATCAAAATTGGCAACATCCACTCAATAACACTCAATAACACTTAAATAACACAATAACATTCAAAACGATTAGTTTTATTTATTTTTTACTTCGTAAAAGTGACAACCCTGACACAGACATTCAATGACCGATTAGATCAAAACTGGTTAAATCCACGAATTAATGTTATTAAAACTAGTTAAATCCATTCCGATATATCAAAATTAGTTACATCCAAATTATATATAAGTTTTACACGGAAACTAAGTCTAATCGATCAAATCAAATAACGTAGAATACTTTTATTACCTACGTCAGACCTACATATAGTCTAAATAACAATTTAGTCGAAAAGCAATAATCAGTTTCAGAAAAGTGTTCTTTGTGAAAAAATGCTTGTCCATTTTTGATGTTAACCGACAAATGTGTAAATATTTTTATAGGCTAGAACACCTTAGTAGCGAGTTAAAAAAAATTATAAAAATACGAAGAATATAGACAGATTTGAGACAAATGAGGAAGTTCACTGATTTTTTAATATTTGTTTTATTTATCAATGGACTATCAAACTAAGCCAAAAAATGTTTATCGTTTTAAAGTATCATCACTACGATTTTTTTTGAAGTTTTGTGATCTTTTAAATCACTACGCTTGACGACACTCGTTCTCTTCGGTGAGTTGTTCTGATCGATGGGCTGGCTTCCTGGAAACCGAAACCGGAAGTCTATCACAACACTGTATCATTGCTTGATTTTTAAAAAAAATGTGAGAGATGATTACATTTTATAGTATATAGTTTGCGCGTTCACCTACCATGCATGAGGTCTGGGTTCGTTTCTTGGCAGGATCAATATAAAATATTGATTTATATCACTCATTCCCCGAAATAAAGAGTAAGAATGAAAATCTTACCTATGTAACTAATTGTTGAAAAACGCTGTTTATGTGGTCGTTTAGTATTCTGGTATAAACATAATTGTATTACTTATGCAAATAAATTGTATATTTATAATACCAAAGTTGATAATCTTAATAATTTACTGTTTGAAATATGCATACCTAGGCTATGTTGTTTTCGGAAAGCGTTGGCGTCGGGTTAAAATATCACAGCGTCATCGGAACATTTATCATTTGAATGCAAACAATTATTATTGAGCCGATAATACTGACTATTTTCTCGAGATATAAATCGCGCGATACAATTTTGATAACTTCATAAAACATGAATAAATCATCTGTGTTGTCGTTCTCGCCTACCACGTGTGTTTAAAGTAAACAAACTTCCATAAAACATGAGGTCTGAGCAACACGTTAAAGGCTGGGCATAGTAATTATAATTTGTTAGCATGAGTCGTGTATGCTATTATCATTGAAGCTATTCCACTGTTCGTTTTAGTGGTTGAAACATGGCCGAGGGGGCGCTTGTATTAACATACAAATACCACTTACGAAATTGCCGTTGGTAGGTACTATTAAAATGCATAAATTTCATTGTCTCGCGTTAATGAATTCAGACTATTAATTTGAAAGAATAATCATTTTATAAAATATACGGGATGAAATATACGAATATTTTGGATATTAATAATGATGTTTCGTGGCACTAACTTTGTGATTTTCAATTATAATTATAAACGGAGTGTGACTTTTCAAAATAAATTAGTAGGTAATCCTTCAATTTGGCATAGAAAAATAAAAACAATAAAGTAATTTGTGTGCGAAATATTACGTTATTCAAAATTATCTCCACTCTCCTACATTTGTCCGTTGATTACGGGTTTTTCTGACGAGTTTAAATACTTATTGCATCAAATTCGCAAAGTTTTATTACATATAGCAACTAGGAAAAAACATGGCGCGTTTGACAATATGCCGCACAACTATAAATCGCGCAAAAATTTCTTAGTTTATGCTCGGATGGCGTTGCAAAAGTGTCCATTTATTCACTATAGCATTACTTATGGAAAACGGACCGTATGGCGATCGCCGTGAAACAGTTATTGAATTAAAGCTGAAAACCCAAGGTAAACCTGAAAATACAATCACTGAAAGTATCTTGAAACTACATTTGTGATAGTCACTGTATCAAAAGTAGACGCTGTAGATGAATTTTTCAGAATAAATTTGGAAAATGAGACCCATGACTCGCAACTTTTTGCTTGTAATGCCATTTTGCGTGCGTTTTATTTTGACGTTTAGAATTTCACGCGGTGGTTATTTGGGGTTATTATGCCACAGTTAGTTGGGGTTGTATGCTTTTGTGTTTTTATTTATTTTGAAATGCCTCGACAGTACAAAACAAAACATCTTCGAGCACGATGGACGGCGGAAGCACTGCAGAAAGCTGTAGACGATATTAAGCAGAAAAATGCTTTATTCGCGAGATTTCTAGACGTTTCAACGTACCTGGACGCATTTTAATGCGGCACATAAATGATATTAACTTTGAGACTCTCGGTCGTTAGTGCTCTTTGGGACAAGAAAATGAGAAAAAAATAGCTTTGTATCTGCAAAAACTTTTGTGAGAAGCGGACGCCTCAATTTTTAGTCATACCATAATACCACACTAGTCGGGTAATATTGCATTTCGACTGTGTTTTTCTTACTTCATTTTTTTTTAACTACATACATTTACTTTTTAATGGTCATTTGTGCTTAAATAATAAACAAACTATTTTCTGATATTTTACTTTTGATAATATTCCTTTTTCTTCATGCGAAAAATTCTAATTCTTTTTTTTCTTGCCATACTACCCCGATTTACTAAAATATATATGTGCCTTATGTAAGTAGGTAAGGTACTTATGCCATGTATTTTTATAAAAAATAATAACATTTATCGTTATTTAGATTTATCTTTTGTTGTAAAAACAGTTACATCTTAAAATATCGAGATATAAATAATGTTAAAAAATGGATGCCAAAAAATCTTTACTTACAAGTATCAAGAGTGAAGATGACCATCTTTTAAATATTTGTATTGCTTTACTAACATATTTAGCACAATTGCCTTTTTAAAAACTTATTTTTTAAATTATTTACTAAAATAACATGTGTTTCTTTTTACTTAAAGTTATGAAATGAAAATTACACAGTAAAATTAAATAGCACGTCTTAAAATTAATTATAAAAAGCATATAAAATAATAAAACGCCAAGGTTTATATTAAAATAAAAAAATCACAAAATTAATGGTTTAAATATTAATTTCGTTCAAGGTATATTCACCGCCCATCGTCTTTGAAATAGTTCTAAAGGTTTTTGTGTAATCTATAAGAAAAGTACCCTACATGAAATATACTTGATACCTGGGAATAACTATTGCTGAGTTCGCGGAATCTAATCAATATATTTTTGATTTTCATTCTAATCGATACATAAAACAATAAAATATGCCATTCTTTTATAATTACGCTTGCGGGAGGGATAAATCGCCGAGTCAAAAATTACAAATAATTCATTACAATTCTACAAAAACTAATAGTAAATTAATTATTTCGTAAAATTATTACCCACATACACCCCTGTATATTATATAAAGTGATACTATTTTGATTAAAGTCAGCTTTTTTAGTCGATACTTCGGTATGCGGGTTTGCCAGGTACGTGTAAGATAATTTGTAGCTTCGAAAATTCCCGGCAAGAATGTGTATGCATATTTTTTTATTAATCGTAAAACTAACACCATATTCTCATCTATCATTATGCCAGATTTGGAATCTGTATTCTGTAAGAAAATAATTACTCAAATTACGTTATAACAAATGTATTCGGAATGTCCATTTCACATTCGTTCGAGCTATCAAATTAATTTTATGTTATCTAAGATCATTTCACTAAAGCTAGACCCTAATCACTTCATCGCCTAGGGAGATCGCTTTAAAATGGATAGGACTTAAGAGTCTTGAGACTGTTGAATTTACTTTAGTCTAAAAAATAATAAAAATGACGCATGATTTAAATTCAAATATGTATAATTAATTTGTAAAAATGTGTGAAAAGAAAATAAATATGTTATGCATGTAAAAAACTATTCTGCTATGTATTTTTTATTTTAGATGATTTGTCATGATTATCAATCCCTTTTCCGTACCTAATGGTACATAACTGTGTTAGTACTTCAACGAAAACCCAACAAAACTTTTAATGCATTATTTAAACTTAGCTATCGTTGTATGAAAACAATCGTTTCCTTTAATTATTTAAATATGTAAATACTGACTTCTCCTCATGAAATCTTATTTTTTAAATGTATTTTTCATAAGTTACGATCCGCCGGTTGCGAAATAATATTGTCTTGTTCCTTAATTACCACAGCACAAGCTACGGCTTGCATGCACCAATATCCCGATTGTGTCGCCTTGTAAACTCGAGACAAGATCTGGACTTTTTTGTTGTTAGTTTTTCTAGATTAAAACAATCACTAAGATCGACCAGATCATGTCTCGAGGTAGTATTATTTTTTTGTCCAAACTTTGATTTTCTTTAGTAGTATTTTATTTCTATTGTACCTGTATGCTGTATGTATTATAAGGAAATGTGTTAGCCATTGTTGAATGGACTGAATAATTCCGAAAATAAATAAATCAATAATTAGTTGTTTGTTTTAAAAAATCTATGTCATGAAATAAACAGAATATTTCCGTACTGAAATCTCAAAAAAATGCATCGAAATAAACTTTGAATAAATTAGTGTCTCTTCATTTTTTAAAATTCCCCACACAGTAGCGGGGCTTTTTAAAGACCAGACCTGGGCTTGGACGGGGAAAACTTATTTACAGGAACCCGTGATAATAGATCTACACAAGTTGCGGTGACGTCTGGTTATGTGAGGCACTGACCCACATACACAAGAAAAATTCTTCAAATACGTAGGTAATTTATTGCAAAAAAATATGAATATATATACATGTGTGGATTGGTGTTAGCTAAAACGGTAAACTACAATAAATAATTCTGTAGCGACAAAAATGTAAAACACTTTCCAAGATTTCAAAAATAGTGGACGTATAAATAAAATACTTTCCAAAAATAAAATCGGAAATGCACACAACTTTCCCAAAGTAGCTCGTTAACTAGCACGGGAATGTAAAATCCCACAATTCCACTACAAAAAAATACTACAGTAATGACTGTTTTTATTCCTGTTGAAGATTTATTGTACAATGTATTACCGATTGTAAAAGAAAATATATTCTGAGCCCCGATTACAATGAAAAGTTAACAGAGGTATCTACAATGGTCTATGAAGTAAAATGAAAATTTATTTATTATTTTTATGAAAATTTCAATAAAAAAAAATATGTATATTTATACGTCTGTACAATATTCAATCGAAGATAACTCTGTCAATTTGCAATTGTAATACAGGCCCTGATTTGTATAAATATGATTTTGTACATGGTTTACTATTACATCTGAATTAAAACCATGATAAATTCTGATGAAAGATATTATTATTTGTATTGAGTCCCAATCAAAATAATGTAATTAATTTACTTAATAAGGCATGTTTACAAAATTATTGATGTGGTACAAAATGTACGATTTTCTGTGTTTAAATAAATTAATATTATATACAAGAAACTTAAATTTTTACTATTTTGAGAGTTTTGTGGTTTCATACGAGCCAATTAATTATTTTTAGTTTTACGTGTAAGTGATTTTTAAAGCTTGTAAATAATTCAGATTAATTAACTTAATTACATTACAACTCAAAATACATTATTGAAGTATTTTTATGGTTTGCAACAACTACCTAAATTTGATTAATTGTTATCCAATACATCAATGCATTGGAAAAGTACATGCAGTATATTTTTATCATGTGCTCTATGAAGGCAAGGTGATCGATCTAATGCTGCAGGTTCCAATCAGAGGAAAGTGAAATATTGCAGGGTAAAAACACCTTTTAAACAAATATTTCATGTTGACCCTCACAGATACCGAACCCAGGACTTAAGGCATGGTAGGCGAGCACCCCATCCACTACGCTCTAAGGCGGACGTTTCTAGACTCGATTTCCTTTTTTAAGATTTTTACCTGAGAGTAGCCACCAAGTCAAAAACACTCATCCAGGAAAACGGTTCCATTTAATTTCATCTGCCTGGATATAAAAAAAATATGATTAATTCATAAAATTATTAACATTATTTTTGATGAAAGAGAATGGTCAGTAATTACACTGTTTGGATTTTCACGGCCTTTTAGATACTTCATTAAAGGGATCCAAAAGCCCACCATCGACTCGCAGCTGTTATAGAGTCCTGGGGGACTCTTTGTCAGCAGCGAATAGAAGTTAACTCAATTATTAAAAGTTAACTAAATTATTTCTAAGAAATACAAACTCTATGCAGATTAATGGCAGGGGAAGAGAATGTATGGAAAGGGACTAATACGCCCCCTCACCTCAGATCCCCTAAAAGCTGATGTTTATTTAAAAAATTATTCAATAAAATATGCAAAAAATTTACAAACAACTGCTCAAACAAAAAAAGAAAAGAAAATCAAATATACAAAAATAATGACTCATACTATAGTTACTGCTTAGGAGGCTACTGAGGCTGGGAGCTAAGACATTCTTGATAGGCCCAGAGCCCCACCGTGGGTAGCCCAAATTTGCTCCTCGTAATGAACTCAGATCGAGGACACGGGGGCAGAGCATAATGCTATGGCAAAAAGCACCTGGTCAGTACCATTCGAAGGAACCACTAAAAGGGTACTCGCAAAGGCTTGTTTTCGACCTAATGAGGCTTGACCAAAACCAATTGAGGGTTATCACTAGAATTATGACCGCAGATTGAATAAACACCTTGTTTGAATGTATATTTTTAAAACTTCTAGATGTATGTTCTGGAGTGCAGATTATGAAACGCTTACTTACATTTTGTATTCTTTATATCGCAAAAGAAGTCTCATCCTTGGGGGACCACTGGTTAAATCCAAGCGCTCTCCTACCTAATAGCCCTATACTTTAAGAATCTGGGCTTAGAGGGGGTGATTAATCATTATAAGAGCACTGGCCCTTCACACAGAAGCCAGTCTCTTTAAAATCCCAAGCTTTGAGAGCGAGAAAGAATTTCCAGGACCTGTCTCAATAAATCTATACAGGTCGCAGTGGCGTCAGAAGCTTTTATAGCATTGACCTCCATTCTTTAGAACAAGAAAAATAATATTTTCTGCTTTGTTAAGTATAACAGACTCCATTTACTGGGCTGCTTAAAGGACATAATACGTCTTCCTGATTTGTCTTCATTTCTTCAATATTGGCACGCCGTAATATTAGATACGTCAGCAAATATTCTAAAAGCACACGGCATAACAACTCAAAAAAACTCCACTTTGATACTGTTTAATTACTGACCTTTCCTTTTTAGAAAAAAATAAATTCTTAAATCG
Source organism: Micrasema longulum (assembly GCF_059751315.1). Classification (NCBI taxonomy): domain Eukaryota; kingdom Metazoa; phylum Arthropoda; class Insecta; order Trichoptera; family Brachycentridae; genus Micrasema; species Micrasema longulum. Next base: position 550,123 of record NW_028277396.1, read on the forward strand.
TCAAAAAAACTAATTCGAAAACCGGTTAAAATAATTGACAATTTGAAACTCCCAATTAGCAGTTTTGGACAGGAATGGTATGGGTTAATGAGGCGCGTTTGGTAATACGTTACGGATTTATAGTCAACTTCATTCAGAAGCTTGTGTGTTGACACATTAATGGACCATTTCAGACTAAAAGCTTTGAGTCCAAACACCGAATCATTAAACACATCTCATGTTTATAAATAACCCAGTTGAAGGAAATGGCCACATAGCTGGGGTGATGAAGTGTCTACAAGAAACGAGTCTACACGCGGTTCTACTTTTTGTTATCAATATTGTAGCAGTAATGTGGAATAAGGACTCTAACCTATGTTGAATGCATCATTACACTTTTCTGGATTGTTCTCTACACCGATATATAAAGAGATTTTGATCCTAACCAAAAGGGAAGTGCGCTTAGTTTAAAAGGCTTCACAATTGTTCTGGTTATGATGACAAACTTCTAATAATATTATGTCTGTTTCCTATTTATTAGTATCGTTAGTTCTATCACTGCCCTGGGATTTCATTTGTATATTTTGATTGTTATATTAAGGAATAATTTTTAGTCTTAGACTCTAATGCTAGTCCAGAGATTAAAGGTTTGGAATATAAAATATACTAGTACTACCATCATACCATTTCCTTGTAAAGGTAGGCAAAGAGGATATAATGCCACACGCGTTTATCCTGACATACCTAGAGTCTTCTACATTCGTACCTACATCTTGTGATACATACCCTTTCATTGTGTCTGATTTTGACAAGACAATCTTGAGATTTTGGTTTAACTTGATCATACCACGTCCTTATTGGTTGTCCCCGTGTTATTGTTTTTTTCGCTTTTATAAGATAAAAAAATCTCCATCTTGGAACAGGCTGAGCCATGTTAGATGGAGACTATCCTAAACAGTAAACACTCCGTTTTCATTTTCTATTCACTAGTTTTATATAGATTCCCTGTTACTAAATATGTATACTTATTTTATGCAATAAATTTACAAAAATTAAAATGTATACATCTATATGAATATTTATATACCTAGCGCATCCACCTTTTATTAATGACAACGATAATTTGCATTTTCAAATTAATGCTTTATAGCGTTTTATAACCATAATTAAAACCAATTAAAAAGATGCGCACTCATACGCTTTATTGAATAATAACTGATCCGTTTGTATTGTAAACAGATTGAGGTATTCTTGGAACAATTGACATTTAATGAAGCAACGGGATATCGTCTTTTATCGTCCTAATAGTTGGTATTAAAGTTTTATCAATTAATTGTTTCTTTTGTTCTCCACTTGTGCGGTAATTCGAACTGTAGTTTAAGTATTTCGTCGTGCGCAGTAAAACTAGTCGAAACGGTTCTCATGCAAAACTGATGGGTCTCGGGTATTCCATATTGGGTTAATGACTCGATTGCCAAGTTTTTAAAATTTGATTTTCCATAAACGTAAAGAAGAGACAAACATCTAAAAATAAAATACTTAGATATTGAGATTACAAATTTGGTAACAGAATGAAACATTGCCCCACATGTTGGGTGCCATTTAAAGTATTTAATATTATTTTGAATATGAGCTTATTTTTCAACAAAATGAATTTTTTTCTCATACATGCTTTAAAAATTAGAGCATTTAATTGTACAGTAAAGTTTCTTAAAAATGTATTATTTATTTATTTTAAATGAACTACTCTAAATGCAAAAATTCTTCTAAATCAACAAATGGTAGAGTGTCGGGAAAGGTGTCGGTTTATGGGAAGCCAATTCAACAATCAGGACAACTCACCAAAGAGAACTAGACTAGACATCACACGTGGAGTATTGAAAAAAATTCAAGACTTTCGTAGCGATGATAAAACGGTACACAAAAAAATGCATTTTTCGATCGTCCAATAACATTCTTTTTTTTTAAAACCCCCTAAAAAACATGTGTACAGTGCATTAATATATTTAATGGCCTTCGTTTATAAGTACGTGACATAAAAATTTAATGTAAAATATTATAGTGTGCCCACTCACAAAAAAAATTGTACGTTTACTGGGTTCACCGACATGCACTAACGCATTAATATAAGCCATTAAACATTCGAATGCACTGTCTTGACTAAGGCGGACTCGCTCATCTTCTATTGACGCTCACCGTATTTATCGGGATAAGATCCGGTATTAGGTATTCCGGATTTAATATGACTAAATTACAAGTAAAATGACTTATTTTTATTATAGTTCAATGAAACTCGATTAGGATAGTACATGAGATTTGTATTTCACTGAATTTAAAGTGATTATAATATTTTAAAATCAAGAGCTTTAGAGATTAAACTTCACATATTAGTTCAGAGGCTGTCGGCGTTGAACAGAGGATGAAATCTGTTGTGTTCTGATTCCTTATGTTAGCCGGTCTTACATATATTGTGTTTTATTTTTTTTAATATTATTTATCTATGCCCAGAGGGCTTTTACGTGACATAAAACAAACGTTAATAACTAATAAACATTTCTCAATTTTAAAATTGCTTTTATTTTAATACCCATAATGTACCTACTTAATCAATGTATTACATCACTGTGGAAAATTTAAATTGACTGTTTTCACAATTTTAGTTTACAAATATTCTTATTTTCTGTATGCAATATATGTAGAAACTGTAGTTTTTTTCCCAAATAAATAAATAAATAAAGAACATTTTTTTTAATAAGTATCAAATGACGTCATTCTATATACATTAAATTTATGGTGCACATGAGGAAGTAGGTACATAATTAAATGTGTTTGAAAAATTATAATAGTTTTAGGGGGAAAAAATATGTTAAGTGTAGCAATTTAAAAAAAAGTCTCAAAGTGATTTTTCGAGCATTTGAATAATGAAAATAATTCAAATTTTATGTGATGTTCGGGCACGATCTATTTGATACCTTATTTACCATATCATCCATTTGTTACATATAACCCAAACATCAAACTTTTTTGTATTTAAACGGATAAAGTTTGTTTGTAAACTATCCTTCGATAATATTAACATTAATCACAAAATAAACGTGTTTTCATGGCTGTGTTTATCTCGCGGGACACTCGATGAATCCGCGATTAATACCCCAAACTGTAAAATGATTAAACTCGCGTTATAAAACGCGCCCAAAGAACCGCAGCTAATAAAGATGGATGAGAGTGCCGGACGATACTAGGAAGCTGCCAATTAAATATTCGTTCGTGTTGGTCATAAAAATCGGCAATGCGTATGATAAATTTACGTTTTAAATTCGGTAATAAGTCATCGTTTACGGTCAATTTACATCAATTCTGATGAGTGGTAGAAAAGTTATTTGCCATCAAGTTTTGCACGCTTTATGGGATTTTTGCAGTGAAAAAAGACATTTTCCCACTATAAATAGAAAATGAGTTTAAAAAAAAAAACTTTTTAAATGCAAACATTTCATGTATTCAGTGTATTTACATATGATATAATTTTACTGTTCAATTTTTTAATACTCGGGTAAAAATACTAAGTAAAGTAATAAAGTGGGGATAAATTTCGTGGTGTTGTGGTTTGGTTCCAGGTTACATTACAATCAAAATTCAGAACTGTAATTTATTAAATCGTTTCTAATCTCATTTATGTAATAATAATTCCTTTTTTAGAAAAACACGCACGATCCTGGATTCAAACTAAAGATACTAACTTTTGTTTTCTATTACATATTTTGTTTCCCTATAATATTTTTATGTTTTGTAAAAAATATTTTTTATATCCTTTTTTAATTACTATAAAATAAAAAAGCACCGTGAAATCTTTTACAGAATATTTTCTTTTCTCTTTCATTACACAAAAATATTATACCTGTCTTTTTATTATAGGAGTGAAAATTAATAAATATTTTTTGTATACCCATGAACAGGCCATGCCTTTGTAGGATTTTTTGTATGCTATTTTTACTGTTTATATGTATTTCATTAATATGTTTTTCATTAATATGTAATTATCCTTTATTTTTTTAATTCCTTGTTTTACCTATTATGTATATTGTAAAAAAAAAACTAAAAAAAAAAAAAAAAATAGTAGGTAAATCTATTAGTCATGCTTAAAAATACAATAAAACAATACAATTTAAGGCACATAATTAGTAAGAATTAAGAACTTCAGTCTTACGGGAAATCGGATACAAAAAATGATTTTATCCGCGGTGTTAAAATTAAAGCATTAAATTGTTCGACAAAGTTTCTCAAAAACGTACGATTTTTTTTAAAAATAATAACGAACTACTTTGATCACTAGTTCATATGAATCAACCAATGATAAAAGAGCTGTGAAAGGTTTCCGGTTTACTTACCGTCAATTGACCAATCGGCAAAACTGGCCGAGAAGAAGCGGAAGAGAACTTGTGACGTCACACGCGGAGTTATTTCAGAAATACAAAACTGATAATACGATAAATTAAAATTAAAAAATTGGCTTAGTTAAGTAGTCTTAAATCTAAGTAGTAGGTTATCTTTTAACAGTTTTTTTTTTGTTTTAACACTGAACTTCCTCATTACAGACAGTATATGAACTCTGGAACTATGTATTTATTTGATTTATTATATATTTTTCACATGCATCGTGGTTTGCTATCTCTTTATTTGCAATTGTTTGTTGCAATGGAAAAAAAACCGGGTCATGGTCCCGTGGCTAGAGTCGCGGACTCACAGATGAAAGGTATGAGCTTTGAACTCCACTCTACCACAACTTAACTCCCTTTATTAAATAGTGTGTTATTTACGACTAGTTGAAAATGCCCCCTGAAATTAAAAGATTTGGGTAAATAAAAAAAACGCGAATATTTATTTTTCCATGTAAAAAAATTCGCTAAATATGATATATGCAACGCGGTTAGTATAAGAAAAACGTTTTTGTTTATACTATGTCGGTGCATCTATTGCACTGGAGACTTTTGACAGAGGAACACCAAATTTAAACAATTACAAAATAAAACTTTCCACGGACTGAGCCTTCATGACTAAGGCTGAGTGGTTGTAGCGTAAGACAGTTACGAAATAGTTAGAATTCCTGTCGTATACACGATTTCCTCCGACAGCTAAGAAAGGAATTTTGCAAGCTCATCCAGCGTCGTTATGGCGGTTGAAGGAGTAACAAAGTGGCGCTTGGTTCTCTGACTGCCATTTGCACGATTAACCCAATTAGCCTGTCACAGCTCTGTTGAGATTTAACGATTCAACTTTAAAAGAATCTCACAACCTAATTAGGGGACAGGGGGTATTTTTATGCTTTAAAATATTTCAAAGGAAATTAAAATAAATACTATTTCTCAGTGGCAAATTATGCTGCAAGAAGGATCATATTAATATAATATTACGTACTCTTTATTAGATTATTAAAATATATTTTTATTTTAAGTCGAATTAATTTAAAAAATACGCATCAGCCAAACCGGGGGGAAATATTGCATTGTGAAACCACCTTATAGTTATACAAATTGTTACTCCGGGCTTTGCTACAATGTTACAGGTTAACGCAGAGAATAAAAATCCGTTCTTCTTTTTTTTCATTTTATCTCCTAAAATATCCGTTACTTTTTTATGAGATTCCGAATACATACTCAACATATATTTCTCATCATCATTTAACAAAAGGGAGTAGAAGTCATATATATTTATGACACTACATAAAAAAATATATAGGTACTTTCATCAACACCTAGACGAGCCCTAGCACGAGCACCTAACGTACCCCATAGTTACCGAGTTTGTTCATTTATACCAGTAGCCCAATCACAAATAACTATCGACGTGCTAATAAGCGACGTGATAACAATTTCCCACCATGGTTGTTTATCGTATTCGCGATCACAATGGAACATTCGTGAACACCTAAAATTAAATGTCAAAATATTTACGTTTCGCGACGTATAATCCTGCTGCGCAATCACATATTTGAATTTCACCGGTGTACATATAGAAAATATTCCAAAACTGCTATTTTTATTTATATATTTATTAATTATCACGCTATTCATTGCATTTTGCCGGCGCGGCGGTTGGCAAGCCAAATGTCAAGAAAAGCAGTCGCCATAGTAATTGTAATTTAATTTTCACCCTTTTGTATTAGATACTCCTTACTATTTAGCAAATGCAATATATTGTACTATTTTTTATAGTAAACGCCAATTTTTCACCAGTGGACTGTATTTATTTACGAGGAAAACAAAAAACAAACCGACACGAGTGTTGACTTAGAGATTACACACGCGTTGACTTATGACTGCGATAACTTAAGCATGTTCATTATTGTTCATTGTGATCGCTCAAACTCTTAGTATGTTTTTAAGGACGTCGATAGTTATTTGTGATTGAGCTACAGAGCTGCATTCGACAAGAATGCATATACTGCCAAAACTGGGAAGATACTCATTTTCGGTAAGTAAAAAAATTAATATTTAAATGTTTCGAAACAACATTAGTTTTTTACGGATCCCACTCAGATTATTTCCTTAAAATTCCTTTTATCTCTTTTTGTTGGATGTTAGGGAATGCTCAAATAATATAAACTCACATTTATTATATTTAAATACAGTTTTTCTACCAGTACAACCCTGTAAGTAAGAAGATTATTAGTTTTGTGCCGCTAGGCGTAGGTTGACATTTAAAATTAATAAAACTTATATTTCGATATGAATTATTTTAAGCTTATAATATAAGAAATTAAACACTGATTTGAGTCTACCGAACACTTCATTTTATTTTAACTAATATAAAAACAAAAATTTCGTGACAATTATTTCGCCTTGTTAGGCCATTTTCAAACGAATGCCCTAACAAAGCAAAATAATTATCTCGAAGTTTTTGTTTTTATATTTGTTAAAATTTAATAAAATGTTCAGTAGACTCAAATAAGTGTTTGATTTCTTATAAGTTTAAAATGGAGTTATACAAAATAAACATCAAATCAATCAATAATTATTGCTTTTTAATCACTTATAAACAAAAACTACCCAATGAAAAGTCACACCATTCTTTTTGAACCTGAACGGTTTTTACCCGCTTTCACGACCCAAGTAGGCATTTTGGTTTAGATTGTAAATGTCCAACCTACGTCACATCCGGCTGGCGGTCAAAGAACGACTAAATACGCGTTGAACATCACTGCGCGTTTGAGCGTCAGTTAAGTGTCATTATTTTTGAGGGCTCAGAGCGCGTATATGTTCGACGGGTATTTGTCTATATTCACATTCGCAGAACGACGAAAAAACAACAGTCCATATTATAGAAAAATCGATCCGATAATATCGACTTTCTGCTCACCAATCATATAAAAATAATGTGTGAAAAGAAGACGTATATAATTTATCAACTCATTGACTAAACAAAGCATCTTACGCATAAGCCCTCATATTTCTCACAAGAGCTGTGCAAAAGTATGTGTGTACGTAAATTAAAAGAGAGCTTATCTTCCTTTTCATAGATGTGTGTGTATAATTTGAAACATTTTGAAGCGTTGACATAAAATATACGAAATAATCAAGAAGATCTACCTTTTTCGCCTTTAAAGTGGAGCCGGCGACGAACGGGTATTTCTACCTTTCCCGCCGATAGGCACAAGTCGGGCACGCGAGTAAAACTACCTTTCCGGCATAAAGCGTGTTTACATTCAATGGGAATCAAACTCGCGATCTCAAATATGGTAGGCGAACGTGCCACCCTGCCATACTACGATCTGGACTTATCCCTACATGATTTTGATGATTATTAACTAAGATGGAGTCATAAACACTAGTGCGGGACTCTGGTTGTGTTTCACATACAAAACATTTTAAAATAAAGGAACAATAATGCCCAGTTATCTATGTGCGACTCAAAATTCAGATTGAATGTTAATTTTCAACGGCATTTTACATAAATATTTCATGATAACTTCAGCCACAGAAACGGGAGAGGATTTCACCTTAACATGGCGAATCCACATAAGTTTACTCTCCAACTTTTAGCTATATGTGTTATGATGCCACTGGACACTACCCCTTGGGTATCTTTACCCATGAACAAAAGTTTGGGTATCATATAAACAGTGCTGGGTTTATGATCATTACATACATTTATATAGTATAAATGTAAATGTAGCTTTTGGCAAACATTGCCCCACTGTTTTGTTTTTAGCTTTTCGATGACATGTTTATAAATTAAATGTGTGAACAAACAATGTATCTTTAGTATTGTTTTAACAATTATTACTTTTTCATTGGAATAATACTTTGAACAAAATTTCCATTGATACTTACAAGTATTTACTCTTTTTTTCTTGCATTACATTTAAAGTGAGTTTTTCAGTGTTACTTTCTAGCTACTGTAATTTTTGCTGATTTTTTTTAAACATTGTTTCTTTTTTTAAACTAAGTTTCATTTCTTGCCCGTTTTAACTGTTAAATAAAATATATATATTTTTTAATAACTTTTGTATTGACAAAAATATCTACAGATTGTTTAAGGCTGTATCTTTGTCGAATGAGGAAGTTTAGTGTTACAAGAAATATTTTCTTATACGCTGTAAAAATACGAGCATATATTTATGGGGCGTAGTCTCTCGAAAATGTACGAAAAAAAAGAATGAACCAATTTAATAAGTCACCGGTTCAGGTGAACAATAACGAATAAACTATAGCGTTGTTATGTGTTGTGGTAGATTTCCGGTTTCCAGGGGGGTTTGTTTTTCAACGTTTAGCGTATTTTTTGGGGTAGGAAGACTCAGAAAAACTCACTGACTTGAACTCGTGACGTCAAAGGTGGAGTCATTTCAAAATTATGAAACATTAAAAAATCCTTTTTTTTTGGCTTAGTTTGATAAATTTAGAAAACCCCAGAATTTTCTCATCACTATATAAAAGAAAATATATCTAGATTATTTTTTGAAAAATAAATAATAACGTATTTTTTTCTCATAACTCTTATACATACCTAATCATGCAAACGGCTCTGCGTTGATATGTTAATTCAGAAGAATAATGTAATTTTTTATAAGTATTTAATATAATACAAATTTTTCTATATGTTAAGTAACCCATTCGGTTATTTTTGTCAGCTTCAATCAAATTAAGACTTAATCAATAAAAACAGTACGGAATGAAATGTTTGAAAAGTAAGCGTATTTTTTATACCAAAGAAATATTTTTGAGACTTAAAAAACGTTTGTGTCGTCTTCGAGGATTACTGCGCGAAGAAACGCAGTAAATTTTCGTGAGAAAGTACATAAATTTGGTATAAACAAGAAGGCTAGGACATTTCAGCGTAGAACAGGAGTGAGATATAGCGGTTGCGTGAAGGGCGATGCGTGAAAGGAAGGGATGGAAAAGCGGTTTACCGGTTTCTTAGAAATTCTAATAATTCTAATGACGTTTTAAATCTTCATTATAGAAACATATTAACATATTAGAAATGATTAATTATTAAAAATCAACATTAAGAATCGGGTTGTGGTTCCGTGGCTAGTGTTGTGGACTCACGGATCAGAGGCCCCGAGGTTCGAACCTCGAACCTTCGAACGAGGAACCCCATTCTACCCCAACTTTATTTTCATTTTCTAAAAGTGAGTTATTTACAACTCGTTGAAAATGGCCACCAAAATTGAAGTATTAGTGTATATTATAAAGTCGCAAAAAAAAAGTACAAAAATGTATATCAATGAATATGGAAGTCTAGACATTCACAGGGCTTATGATATGTCATTGGCTGGTTAAAGTTACCACTTTAAACACTGTGTAACATTCACCACTATCCCGAAAATTTTGTTTAAAGGTTATAAATTAGTAACCGATCAGGGATATTGGGCCTTACTTTTTAGATTTCCTTATACCAGGTTTATATTAAGAAATACCTGAACCCGGTTCAACTATTTAAAACCGATATAAAAAAAAGCTTACTTATAAAAATATTTACTTCCTAGAATTCACGGGTTATTTCATGCTTAATTTTTTTAAACAGTCAACACTGATATGTACGCGTGCGCAGTAACTTTTATAACAACACAAACAAACGTCAAAGTCAAATCGAGACTACTGTCAGTGTAATCGAGAACACGGAGAAAACCGTTATGAAAGAAATCAAAATAAGAAAGAGGAGGAGAAGTTAAAAACGAATTCTATAAGTTATTCGTGTTTCTTTTTTTATCACAATTAATTAAAACACATACAAATATATAAGGTTTCAGATATTATTTAAACAAATAATTTAAAATCACTTGAATCACATGGAGAAGGTCGCAGGACTTTGAAATTGTTTAAAATTGAAAAAAAAACTGATTAACTATCCATTTTGATTACCGAAAAATACGACTTTTGACAGATCGCGTGCTTACTCCAGCGTTATACCGCATAATGAGCAGGTATAAGTTTCTATGGTCACTATCCCAGATTTAAACCGAGTTTAACTCTATGCGAGGTTTATAAGTAATACTTTCTGCTTTACCATCATTATTCTATCACTATTCTCAAGCTAAACTTCATACCCGATTTATAAGTAAGGCCCATAAAGTTTATTTTGGAAGCCCTTATAAAGGTTTAAGAAGTGTAAAGGGCTTTACAAAAGTGGAACTATCGTCAGCGATAACCCTTTCAGCTCTCCTTGTTGGTTTAATTTCTTATGGCTTAATGCATTAGTTATACCTATGGTCCTTTTTATTGGGCTTTAAATATGTACATATTTTTATATGGGTTCAATCCGTCGCGGCTAGTTTGTTTGTGAAACGGTTGATGACCGAACAATGACTGACCGTGGTGAAAAAGTAAAATTATTTGAAAAAAAAAGCCTTCCTACGGATCAGTGTGATGTTATACCAAAACATTTTTTATTGATATGAGATTGTAGGAATGACTTAATTATAAAAACTTACCTTCCAAGAGTCATTTCTCTATGAATAAAAATGTATTTAATTAACCCCAGTTTTACAGACAGGTGCAATCATTTTTTTTAAAGTACAAATGTTATCAATAAATAACTTTCTCTTTCCAAAATTACTGGGTATTCGCTGTTTAAATGTATGCAAATTATTAATGTTACTATTTCTTATCAAAATTTTGTATTTCACAGATGCGCCGCGCCGACAAAACCTGTTTTTTTTAAAAGTATTTTTAATTTTAAATTAGGATTACAAAATTTTGTTTCAACAAAATACACTTAATTTTTTTTTCTAAATAAATTCACCTTTATTTTATTTTTGTTATCAATTAGAAAACATTAAAAATCTTTCATAAAAAAGTACATTATTGAATTTACTTCCTTAAATTAAAAAAAAAGTAACTTAACAGATGTTGCCGGCTCAACGACAATTTGCGTATAATAAATGAAAAATACATATAAAAATGATAATTTTTTAACCAAAATAATATTTACGGATGAAAGTTGAACCGTAAATCAGTTAATAAGAATAAAATCATGTTTTTGTTTCAAAAGTTATAAAAAAAAATACAGAATTTTTATCCTTCGCTCGTAAAATTTAATTGTTTTTTTTTTGTATTAACTCTCCCCCTTAGTTATACAATTTTAGATCTTTATTTGAGGTCTTTTTAATTTTAAAAGATATGTATAAATATATAAACATATGCTTATAGTTGGATTAAAATTTACATTTTGTTAATATTTTTTTTTCTTGTTTTCATTGCATTAATGAGCACCCGCCACTTTTCTTTCTAAAAACATTTAAATCATAATTAATGTACACGTTTATTCTTTAATTCCATTGTATTTTTTTCACTCTTCTTTTTTAAGGTTATATTTGTGTCTATTATTCAATTAAAATTTTTATTAACACTAATGTCTAAGCTCCCAATGACAAACTATTACTTCAAAGTTTTTCGGGACAATTATTGTTGGATATTTTATCTTTTTTAATGCAAACTTATAAAACATATTTAATTTTTGAATAAATATTGAAAAAAATATATATTAAAGGTTTAAGTTATATCAATTATTTGTACTATTTAAAAAAATATAATGTTCTTAAAATAACATCAATTAAAATCCGTAAATAAAATTCATTTTTACAATTTGCTATAAGTGTGAACAAATGTTTAGTTATTAATTATGATATAATGCAGATGTAAAGATATCTATTTTATTGACACCACAACACCCAGACCACTTGAGAAAAAAATCATTCTTGAATTTTTCTCTCGCAACTGGCGGGAATCGAACCCGCGACGCCAGTTTTACATTTAGCCGTCTAACCAACTGCGCCACGTCGCCTGTCATAATACGCCAATAAGACATAATACGCCTTTTAGAATTTAATTACAAGCTTCTTAGAAATGTCAGGTTTTCTTGTGAGCCATTTAAAATATTAATATAATATATTACGGTTTATCAAAATAGGAGGCAACTATTCGCTTCGCAAATTATAATATGCATAATAGGAAGCTCGAAAGGCCACGGTGCCAGATGTGTGAGTGGGTTGTCACAGTAAACAGATTAGCAGATGTGTTCACCGTTCACTTCAGTAACCGTAATTAAAATCAAAATTAATTTGTGTGAACGTTCTTCAAAGGGCTTTGATAAATTAAGAAAAGCACGACCCACTTTACCACCCTTAACTCAAAAACCAACGGGGTTAATATAACAGAATAATTTGCTTCCCCCAGATGAAATAATTAAGCTTTCACTCGAATGCAGTTTAGAGTTATTGCTTATTACTAAATCTTGGTGCTTGAGTAAACAGTTGCAACTCAAGCACGTTTGCTCATTAGCACACAAATAAGCAAAGAGTAATTAAGACATTGCTCAAATATTACTTACTGCTTTATGTAAAGTAGCAATTTAGGCAATGCTTTGGGTAAAACAGTACTGTAAGAAAAAAGATACAAGTTGGTCGCTTAAGAACTAAGGAACATTTTGTTTGTTGTTACTTATTAAGAATATCGATAATATCTAAAAAAAAAATAGGGAAAACATAATTAATCAAACGGCAAACTTTATTCAAAGTTTAATCAACGAATTTTGAAAAAAAAATCAGCTTCGTTCACTGAGGTATATAAAAAATGGGAACAGTTATTCTAGTAACTAGTAAAAATCACAACCACAGTCGCCTGAATCTGAGAATAACTAATAATTTAATGTCATTTTAAACTTGAAAGATATAGTCAAACTATATCATTGAATCAATCACTTGAGAACACCCATTAATCAGGCATTCTAAACTTTTCAGATAAACTGGTTTGATTTTTAATTTTGAATGAAATATTTACATCTAATTTACTCTTTAAATTTAATATCTAGTTTCTTACCAGAATGAAGCACGTTTTGAAATAAAGTCACATCCGCCAAAAACCTGACCTGTGGGGTTTCTCAAATGACCGATTCAAAATTAAGGGAGTTCCAGGGAGGACTTTAATTAGTAAAGGGTTGTCAGCCGTCAGGTTTTGTGAATCTAAATATAACTACGTCTTAGATAATATTATTTCAAATATTGCATTGCCCTCGACAATTTGAGATTTTTTTTTGTATATAATAAAATGAGACGTATAAAATATCACCTAAGAAAAATGTAAACCTACTATCTACGTATTTCCTTAGTTTTTTTACTTTTTATTTAAAACTCATTGTCATAGAAACAACACTAGCTGGACGCTATTGAAATATTCAAAAAGAACTTTAAAATATAACTTATAATATATATATATAAATAAAATTGTATTTACAAATGAAACGATAAATTGTGAGCATACAAGGAAAACTGGTAAAGTCAATTTTTTTGCAATTTTGCGACTTTTTCACGAATTTTTAGTGCTGAATGACATCTTTTACTGATAAAAAAAATTAAGTCCACTCATATCTCCAAGTTTTTTTTTCGTTTTTCATCACAACATTTGTTGCGTTTGATTATCCTACAGAAATTCATAACATTTAATATTTTGAAATACCTTTTATTTCATAGTTGTTATTTTTTTTCCATGTACTGAGCGCATATGTCGCACATTAAAAAAAAAACGTTTTCAAAACACTAAAAACTAGTAATCTAAGCAGCACATGTAATTTAGCAACTAATAAATTATTGCTTAATGGCTTCAGAGTTAAAAAATATTATAACGTTGGAATGTTCTTATAATGGGTTAAAATAATAATAGTACAGATAGTTTTTTTATAAATTGTTCTATTTTTTGTTAAATAGTCTTAATAATATTCACGTTAGGTATGTAAATTATATTTAAATGAAAACTTTACAAAACTCAGTATGTATTTTTTCAATTTGTTCAAAATCGTTTCATTTAGCTATATGATATCAGTTTCAGAACACGACTCTTCTTTTTTTAACTGATTAATATCATCCGGTTTCTGGCACAAGTTGGTTATTGAAATTTTACTAGTAGTGAGATATTGTACTTTTAAAATTAAAAGCTCGTCCCAAATCAACAATAAAAATAAAATCGCAGTTGAACAACATAAAATATGCTTTATCATGTTTACAAAATCTGGAATATTTGTATTTACTTTTTAAACAATTATTATTTAATGCTATTTTTTGAAAACAGCCTATTTTTCGAATATTTGTAGTTACCAACACGTGCCAAAAACTCAACGATATTATTCACAAGTGAAATACATACGTATCAATCCTATTTTCGTTGAAATGTATTTTATACGAACCATAAACCGAATTGTTTATTTTCAGAAATTTTGGTCCAATTAATTTATGTTTTAATCACCCACCAGTGTTTATTCATTTTACCCAATCAATTAGTTCTTTTAAAAATCTTCCATGTTTGCAAAATATTTATTATTTCCATTAATAAATAAAAGATATTGGGTTATTTGGCATATAAATATCAAGCTACATCAGGTAATTAAAAAAACTTAAAATATATATTTTGTACCGATTTCGCACAACACCCGCCAAACAATGACGATGACGCAAACCTCAATAAAACTTTTCCGTCTTATAACCACATCTTTACCATAAAATTCCTTTTATTTAAGAAAACGAACTTTCCTCAAAATTCGTGTTTAATGCCACCTTTGTCCGTAAAACTTTTACAAAGAAAGCGAGAAAAAACGTTCTTAAAGCTTTATCGGAGCTTTAAACTTAAAAATAATATTTTTTTACGCTTCTCCCTCTCGGCGTCAGGCTGGCTGTGTTTTTTTGTGCCACCCTCCCCAGTTCGCGGGTAGGAACAATTTAAGAAAGCATTACAATAAATCCTAAATAATCAGGGTCAGTACTAAACACGAACGTAGCCAAATGGAGTCATGGAACGTGAGAGATAGATATAGTTTTATTTGGTCTTTGACCTTGTTAGGGGTTAGCTCCCTCTACGTTATATTTATTATTAAACCGCTGGCGCAGATATGTTTCAAAATTTGGCTATTTAAAAAAAAAAACAAAGTTCCAAAATACAATAATACATTAGAAATGAATAATATAAGAAGATACGCATTGGTGACAATAGTATTCGTGTCTGGGTGGATGAAATAAAATGTTATGTGAGTTAAATACAATCCCGAACTAAATCTAAGGGCTAATTTTGAGGTCATTTTATCAATGATATAACTTATTTTTCAAAAATTAAATCAATTGCCTCGTCGTGAGATTTTTTATTAACGGGTACAGTTCAATTCGTTGTGTACATGAATAAAATATAATCAAAAAACTTAAACTACGAAACAAACCAAATAGTGAAAACATGGATA
The DNA here is from genome assembly GCF_059751315.1 of Micrasema longulum. Lineage (NCBI taxonomy): Eukaryota > Metazoa > Arthropoda > Insecta > Trichoptera > Brachycentridae > Micrasema > Micrasema longulum. The sequence goes on from NW_028277396.1 coordinate 565,819, forward strand.
TATTTAAATAATAAAAACAAAAATGTAATAAACATGACAGATCTATTAGCAGTTTAATGCGATAATATGTTTACATCAAGCTAAATGAATCAAGATCGTGAAAGTATTTACCAGCCTAATCATTCTGAATTGAGGCGATTGTATGGCATAATCATTGGGTGCTGCAAAAACTGAGAAACATTATTTCAAATCAAAAAAAGATGCAAGAATTCATTGTGATTTTCTGCAAGTAAATTTTACAAATAATCCATCATCATATCATAAGAAAATTTCAAAAAAGATTTTCTTCCTAGGAAGAATTCGAAAATAAATAAATAAAAAGAGTGCAGAACTTATATAGAAAACAATAATTGCCCCTCATTGGGACTATTGCTCTACTATATTATATTTAGCTAAAGAGGGAGACATAAACAAGTTTGAAATACTACAAAATAGAGCAATGAGAATTATACTGAAAAAAAGCAAATATAATTGTGTTGAAAAAATGAGAAAACAATTGAACTGGATAGGAATAAAGAAAAGACTATTGTATAATGTATTTGTATTTATATATAAAGTGTTTAATAATCTCATGCCAAAGTATTTTATAAGTGAAATTATATTAAATAGAAATGTACATAAATATAGGACAAGAAATAGAAATAGGATAAGACTACCACTTAAGAAAAAAACAAAATCACAAAATAGCTTAATGTATAAAGGGTTAAAACTGTATGATGAGATGCCTGAAAGTATGAAGAATGAAAGAAAACTTACGGATTTAAAAAAAAATGTTATGTTTATTGTAATAATGTAGTTATGTAAGAAATATTTAATAAGTATTTGTTATAATTGTAAATATATTAGTTAATATACAATGTAATATTAATTAACTTAAGTAAATAAATTTAAAAAAAAAAAAAAAAAAAAAAATATCACGTCGGGGTCACCATTTGTGGTAAAATGGTTAAACGTGTATTCTGACTCATTCAATGACTCGAAATTTGAAAAATAAACATGGATTAAGTATGGAATACTTACTGCAAAAACGCACACAAGATCATACTACATTAATTAAAAGGAATTCAAACTTAAGTTAAAATGGGTACTACCTACGAGCGGGCTCGTATGATGGACCAGAGAAAATGTCACGAACTGTGACAGCTCGCGTATAAAATAGCTCCTTGTGCAGTGCAATGTTGGGTCTGAATCTACGTTGCCAACTAAAAAGTGCTCCAATGTCGGCTACCTGACAGTGTTTATCCAGGTGCTTTCGCTTTCCCACACACCATTATCAATGCAGCGTCTTATGCACCATTTCATTACATACATAACGGCAGGCATAGGAAGAAGAATAATAAATACCCATTGTTTGCTCGTATGTTTCAGCAAGCATATTATTCATTTTAATCATATTAAAAGGGTACCCCGGTCCGATCTTTCCAAAGCTTATTTTTCTATACAAGAAATTTCAGACCGGTCCGTGGAGCGTGTGCTGCGTGTAGCACGCCATACTTCTTGTCCCATTACAAATCAATTCCCTTCATTAGTACGTAGAAAACAAACAGTTTGTTTCGAGGGAGGATTGTGTGAGCTTTGGACGTAACAATGAGCGAAGCAGGTGTCGGGCTTTACATTCTGAGGTTTCAGTTTAGTTAACAGGTAGGATATGTGACAGGTATAATATTCACATTGCGTGCAGTGCGTAAATAACACAAAGATTTTTATAAACTAGATAAGAAATTCGTTTCGATTAAAGTTACAACCTCAAACCTGATAACGGCTTAAAATAATGAGTATTTCAGGTAGCTACATATGGAAAAGTTAATTTATCATGGTATCACGAAAATAGTCAAATGCTGCTGAAATTATTTACAAAAATACACGTAGTGTGTCCATTCGTACCTGTACAGAATACCCGTTTTGTATACTTTGAAATTATTTTTTTTTTCTTATTAAAACTGGAAAATGGATTTACATAATGTTGTCTTGCAAGCAATAAAAATTAGAGCATTTAATTTTAAGGCAAAGTTTATCGAAAATGTAAAAAAAAAAAAAAAATAACTACTTTGAAACGTCACAGCTTTAGGTAAACACGTATTTAGAATAACCAATCATTATATGTTGTGATTTATTTTCGGTTTCCGGGTGCCCATGTTCAGCATGAATTATAGTGTCTAGGGTTCTCTTCTTGAATGTCAGGAAAACACACAGATGATAAAAATAAAAACAAATTTTTGGCTTAGTTTGATGGTCCGTTAAAAACTTTTTTTTAAATCACTGAACTTCCTAGTTGAAATTTTGAAAAAAGGAATTAACCAATCATAGTGCTTGCATGATAAGATTGATTAATTAGAGGATATGAGGTATGTGTTTAAAAACAGTCCCTATCTCTGTAGAGAAATGACGTCAAATTCTATTGTTATGTTGTTAGTCGGCTAATTTTTTTTAATGGCATGATTTTTTTTTCAACGTATGCAATTTTTCGTCGACCCTATTCTAGTTTTCACTATTTTTATGTAGCTAATAAAATCCGTAAACACCAGTAACTTTTTTAGATTGTTCAATCGATATATTATATAGAAAGGTACTTTTTACTATAAATGTTATGTAGTTAAGAAGGATATTTTATAATACCTTAAATCTGTGTACAAAATTATGAATTCTAAATACGCCATAGAGTTTTATAATAAATTAATGAAACTCAACACAAATATTATTATAATACCAGGTACAAACAAAAAATCACACTTCTGTGACAGACACATAATATTTTTTTTAACTGGATAGTTAAAAAGGGAATCGGAAGAGTTGTGTAATACAAAAAAGGAAATTTTTCAAAACTCAAACAGAATGTTATAGGAGCCGGCAGTATTCTCATATTATATTGTTTTGGAATGATATTTAATATATTTAAAAATTAAACACAAATTCTTTGTTTTTTGTAAAAAAATGTATAGAACCGTTTTTTTTTGGTCTATAAGGTTAAATAAATAAACAAATCAATCACTATTAACTTCATTTTCATTCAGTGTGTATCAGTGTGTATCAGTTAAATTTTAAAATAAAATGTTAATTTTTCAGAATATGGTTTTGAAATCTAACATACTTTTAAAGAATACAATTTTTAACATTTCTTGATTTAAATTTTAACAAAAAGGTATCAAACTTTTTACCAAGCTCTTTCTTGTACCATTTTTGATATATTTGCAAGTTTTAAACAATTATTGTTTTATACTTACGCACCCACACACACGCACCCTCTCCCTCACTCATACACGCGCATACACACATTAACATACACATGAATACAAACGTCACATACATAAAATTACGTTAACTCTTTTCTTATATATTTTGTGTCATTAGATTTACAGTAGATTTTTAAAATTGGCTTAAGTATTGTTAATATTTTTCTACTTATTTGGTTTTTGTAATAGCTGTAAAAATCCCAAATAAAGGAAAATTAAAATGAAATAAAAATAAAAAAATAAAATAAAGTTTTAAAACACAAAACTAATAAATCAAATCTGCCCTCCTACTTTTGTACAATCCTACAATCCAAATTGGGTTTCTTTGGTCTTTCGTAAGGCCGTCGACATGTAAAAAAATAACATAACCTTATTCTTACAGGGTATAAATACGTCGTTATTTTAAATTATTCCTGTCGAGGGCTGACGAGTTGCCCTATTTTCTTGTGCAAAAACAATACTCCACAAAGCCATGCAATATTTAAAATGGCGGTTTGACGACCGCCTCTCGAGTTCTGAGAAACGACAACTGTATTCTGGGAATGTCAATAATACCCGGCTCGGTTCTCTCCATTCTACGCGGCCTGGGAAAATGTCAAGGACTTAAGGAAAGAAACCTTCATTGCTTGATATTTTAAACTAACAAATTTATTATTTTTCCATCACAAACCAGCCTAATTAAATGCGTCTATTATTTTGCGATTCAAAAAAAAAATATTAGAATATAAAAATGAAAAATAACTTTAAGTATGATAACAACAACAACAAGGGTAGGCAGAGAGAGTAGAACGCCACAACACTCTATACAGATCTCGCTTCCTCTACATTTATACATCTTCTCATGCACGCGCGCCGATTATTCCGACTTTTGTCATGTCCATCTTCAAGCATTTGTTGTATTTGGTCATGCCATGTTTTTCTCGGTCTTCCTCTATTTCTGCATCCATCAACATTCGTATTGTAAATATTCTTAGCCGTTCTTTCGCTGTCCATTCGTTCTGCATGTCCAAACCAGCACAGAGCTCCTTTTTTGATTTTGTCGATAATGCTTGTCTCAGCCTTACATAATGTACGGATCGCAACATTTGTGCATCTATCCTACATAGTTTTACCACACATTCGACTGTGAGATTGCAAAATACGTAATCACGGAACGGTATTTCAGAAATCAATAAACTTAGTCAAAATAATAATTTATCTCAAATTAAAAGTGCTCAAAACATAAAGGCTCAATTCATTTTAAATATTTTAAAATTACATTTACCATAATTTACTTCAATATTAATTTTATTATTCATTAAAATCTTTATATAAACATAAGCAGATAACACAACCAGGACGAACCATGCCTGTAATATATATTACAATATTTATTTCAATCTCATTTCCGTCTCGTTTTTAATTTTCTGATCCTTTTTACATTTTATTTTAGTTGTATAACGGTGTCAGAACAGAACAAGATATTTATTTATTTTTTACATATATGCGGCCTAAGCCAATTACAACAGTTACATGAAGAAACATAAATGCAAGAAACTTAACAAAAAGAACATAAAACTATTTAGCAAAGACAAACAAGGGCAAAACAATAATTGTATACAATATATTAAAAAAAACGAAAGACCAAAAACTTTGAGCTAAACCATGCGAATCCAACGTCATCCCACACTGTTTAGTCGCGAAGAGATCTACGAAAAGCCGGAAGATCTATCCCAAAAAAATCCAAGTCGTGTGATGAATGGACTAATCTACACATTCTGGACATTAGGGCATAAAAACCAAAGTTGCTCTTAGAAGATTTTATAAATAGCAGATTTTGATTTATGGTAGAACTAGGACTATGGATCCACAACCCTCTCATATACACAAGCCACATCATTAAAATAAGTTATTCAATTTAAATTAAAACTTATCACTTTATTTTTTAATATTTTATTTATTTTGAATCTTGAAATAGGGCCCACATAAATTTACCTTACTTTACCTTCCATATAATAAAATGTATTCAGATACGCAGCAATTGGAGTACCAATACAGTGCCCTATAAACTTAATAACTGGGAAATTATAATAATGATGACAAATATTCGCATAAAAATTATATGAATTATGTTTGCACTACTAATCATTCGATCATAAATTGAATATACCTAGGTTATATCTTATATTTTATTATTCTAAAAATAATTAATTGTGTCTGTCATGCACAGGCACGTTGGACCAGGTATAAGCGTGAAATAAGTAACTATGGTCGCTACCACAGCTCTATGTCGAGTAAAACTTTATAAAGGATTTAAGATTTTTTACTTTACCATCCTTATTCTACCACTATGCCTAGGCATATTTTTATACTTGTTCTATAAATTATCCTTAGTATTTAATATTATGATTTAATTGTGTTTAAAAATTATATGAAATGTCTCCCTCGGCACAGGATACAAAGAACAAATAAATAAATAAATAAGTTAGGCCCACATGTCTTTTATCGATATTATTAATATGGATAACGTATAAGGCGCCATTTTAGTAATGTAAACCCTCAAGGGGGCTTTACAAAGTGATTCATAAAAATGTTTTTTTTTGTATAATGGATAACTTATACAGCTCATCCCAGATCCTAATTAGCCAAGGCCTTTGGAACAAATTCATTAAGGCCTACAGGGCTTACTTTATGAGGCCCGATGGACCAAATTAACTAGCATGTAATAGCTGAATTTTATTATTTAAAAGTACAGATTCTTCGCTGTTCAATGTTAATCGCTTACTGACTAAACTTTTTGTCTAGATGTTGAATATATTATATCTGTATATTTGTGCGCGGATTCGGTAGCATTATTCTAAAAGACAAATTCTTCATTATTACATTTAGATTTCACTAAACAAAAAAAAAATTGTTAAGTACTGATTTTACATTTTCTATACTAGCAACTCATATAAGACTGTAAATATTCCTTTCCTTCCCAAATCCTTCATATTTCAAAACTCTTGTTGCTTCTACAGTTCTGTGAGAAAGTCACATGTGAAAATTCGCCTCTCTGATAAATCTTTATCATATACTGCGTCCGCATATTCGTACAAAGTGAACTTTAGTGTGTTATATACTAAATTGTACAATTCATCATCATCTACAACATCTACACAATACCGGTATACGTGCTGCAGCAATAGTGAAATGCTTCATAAAAGAAACAATCGGAAAACTTTAAAAGTGAGTAACAATTCCATACAGTCCGCTAAAACTCTAAAATCCCGCTGTTATCAGTTACTCGATGCCTGAGAGCCATTGAACTGACCAAACAAAATTGTTACGCCCAAAGCGGCGACATTTCAAGGTGCTCGAGATTCTAACTAACCGAGGCCCGAGTCCGATCAACTAAAGCCTGGAGGGCCGATTACATTTGGGCAGTTGTTCGAGAGGCCAAATTCCCTATCATGAAGCAATCGGCCATAACTGAATGTTGCTTGCTACTAAGTATAAAAATGCAAAAAATTAATATAATATTTTGCATAATTAAATAAAGATAACGCTTATCTAAGAATACATTATTGTTTTTGTATAAGGTTATAAAAATATGTTTTTTCTTAATTTTGTCAATCTTTAAACAACTCACTAAAGTAATATCGTTATACATGTAATGATTTCGCCATATACGGTGCATAATAAAGCGTTGCGAGGATAGTTAAGTTACATGCGCAAATAGTCATTTATTCAAACACAAGAATGCAACAGCTGTCAACGGGAAAAGATAGATAGGCTTTCAGTACAAGCCTTAGTATTCCCAAAGGTAAGAAGTTTAATACTGTTATTCAATCCGATATGCATCAAATCCGAGTTATTCTTCTTGAAATGAATATGCAGACAGAGCGGACAAGCGTGACTTTACAGCCAGCCAGCATCGTCTATAAGCCGAGGACAACCTAACGTGAACAGGAGTTGACATATTATATTTGAACACACATATTTACATGGAGATATAATGTTTCCTCTGTGATTTATCATGTCCCAGCGCGGTAAATATGCTCAATTGAAGCAATGTTTTAACATGTAATGTAATCCAGAATAAATTCTACTTCTTAAAATGTAACCTCTGGCCAATGGACAAATAAATATAATTCGTTTATAAAGGAGAATGTAACGGTCAAAATTTAGAGTATTTGAATTGAACAACGATTATTGAACAAATAAACTTAACTCTTATGTGGCTGTAATGTCACACTAATCTACACACGATACAAGACTGATATATCTCTCTTATTTTTTTAAAAAATTGCATTTTTCGTATGCTTCAAATGAATATTTTTACACCGGATTTAAAAAGTAAAATTTATAGAACTATGCTGGATTTTAATAAAAAAAGACAATTATTCTTGCTATGCAAAAAATGAGTGTGACGCCAATACAGCGATAAATCTGTAAAAGGGAGAGCACGAAGATAGAACTCGTAACAAAGAAGACAGAGACGCTGTTTTGTGGCAGGTGATTGTGTGAAATAGTTTCAGTCGGTTATTGACAATGATGGAAGAAACCAATTTTGTCCGGTATTTTTTGACAAACTGGTGTGTTTTGTCGTACAGTTTAGTCGTAAGGGTCAGGTAGGGTGTATGCATGTTTGTTTAATTATTTTATTCTGTTTTTTTGTATGCTCATTATGTATGTCTTGTAACCGGTTCCCGAGAAGGCGATAATAAAGATCAATTAGCTTTTAACGTAAACTCCTCTGTGAGTTTTTATTTCACACGCAGAACTGTATTTTTTTATTTTAAAACTTCAAGTTCAAAAGATAAGTACTTTGGCGGATTCATAGCTTAAAGCAATATCTTCCAGCCAACCTAAAAACAGACTGGTCAAAAGAAGAGTTGATCAAAAATTTGTACTGAGAAACAAAAATATATATATAATTTTAAAAATCTGACTGATCTGATATAAACATTATTAAGTACTAAAAGCATGCGTATTTTTCACATAACATATTTACAAAAAATTAAATAGTTGACTGTTAACATAAGATAATAATCAATATAAAGCCTTGTTGCATATTAGCCATTGAATTATTTTTTTCTGAAAGTTTTGTTAAAATTTTCTTTTAAGATCTGCTACGATCCCTTTGAAAATTTTAGGAACTGAATAATGAAGTGTTCTTTGGCAATACTTGTTTAAAAACCTCGTCAGTAGACAAGCTTTCACGTTGTGCTAGCCTTGTATTATGTATATTATATATATACCTTTTCTGATATGTACTATCAAACCGATACCTAGAAACAAATTTGAGCCATAGAATAGCATTTACGGACAGGCACCCTTGCTTTTAAAAAGTTCAGGCGCCTCTTCCTTATCAATTTTAGCTGATCTTTTGGTTAATTATAGAGAAGAGTTTTGTACAAATAGATTTTTTTTAATGTTGGTTTTACAAGAAAGGCTATGATTCCGCCAATGATTGATAAACAAGTCTTATTTTTTTAACGATGCGAATGATTATAGACGCAGAAAACGAGGTAGACCGAGAAAGTCATGACATGACCAAATCAATCATTATCATTACACCGAGAAAATGTTTAAAAAGGCTCTAAAAAAATGGATAGTGGAGCTAGGTAGAAGTAAAATGGATTGTCTCATTCGCCCATACCAATATTGAATCAACTGCTCCTCAAATGTTTAGCTTATGTTAGGTTTTTATTATTTTTATTGTGTATTTTGTAACAAAAATAATACAGATGAACATCGATACCTTGTTTTTAAAACAGTCTGAATATTTGTTAATTATCTTCGTTTTTCAAAGTTAGTCTTCTTTGTTTATTCTCAAATGTAATTTAAAAAAAGTATATTGTTAAGTGTCCTCGGCACGGGAAACCCCAGTGAGGTCACATTCTTTTTATTATTAATTATAGTTTGTAAGCAAAAAATTTGAATAAATAAATAAATTGCAGCGTATCCTGATTGTTTTTGTAACGTGTTCTAATATTAGATTTATACTTGTGAAAAATTTTAGACGGAAATGTACACATAATATAATCAACCAAATACGAGTGTATCTAATTCTTGGTTGTAAAAAAGTTTTTGAGTTCTTGAACATTTCAGAGCGGGTGGTAGATTTATCATGAGATATTTATTTGGAGCGTAGCACCTGTAATAATGAAGGTTTTCCTCGCTGACGCTTCCCAGATTCAGGTTCCGAGTTCAGGTTGGTATTATAACTCCCCATTATTTATTTCCTGGCCCATTTTCCAACCGGACTCCACTTTTCTACTAACGACTAACGGCCTTGTTGTCTTCCGCTGGAGAAGCGCCGCCATTAAAACACTTTCAGGCCGAACAATTATTTATTACAATGCACCTAAAGAAATAAATGATCATCCGGTAGGATAAAGAAATAGATAAATAAATAAGTCCAAAAGAAAGATCCCTAAAGGTTCTTACAAAAATTAACCTTAAAAGAGTGAATACAATTTTTTACTTATATTTTGAAAGAAATCTTTGTACGACAATGTTTTGAGAATGTCAAAATGTCTGTAGACAAGATGGATTTCTTTTCTAGGTTATATAAGCTCTGTAAATGCCTTGACTTCCGTATTCACTTCTCAAAAACATTTTCCCTGTCTTTTGCAACAAATTTAGATTTAAATATTTTTTATTTTAAAATTACCAAAATTAGGTTAAAATTTTAAGATATTTAAGATTTTTAAATATTCTCTTATACTTATTTTAATAAACAAACATATAAGGTACATGTGAAAAAAATAATTTCGGCCTCGTGGTGTAGTGGTCAGTGCGTTTGCCTGCCATGCTTGAGGTCTCGGGTTTGCTTCCCGCCATGGTTGAAATGAAATATTGATTTAATAAATTGTTTTTAGGTTTTAATATTCCATAATCCATAGCGTAATACTGATCATCTTACTTCATAGAAGAAAAGTGATCAAGATACGCTCACGTCAATAAAATTGCATCAAACATATCTACATAATACAAGTTTTATACCTCGATGCAATTAAAATAAATACACTTTTCGCAAAAAAATATTCAATGACATATTACAAAACAATGTATAAATATTTTATAAGTTTCAAAAAAATCGATATTCCAATTTTCTTATACGTGCTCAAGGAGCATTTGACATAATATATCATAGTTACCAAATGCAGCGTTCATCTATTATCTATTTCACGAAGGTAAGATGATCAGTCGTAATCTTCAGTACGTAGGTATTCGTTAAGTCTATAATCAAATTCAAATTAAGTTACGTTTTAATTTCAGAACATGACTGTTTCATTGTCAAGGTGTAAAAATCTAATATTGTTTACCTTAGCAATATTTTATACAAATACATAATACCAGTAAACCTACATCACTACGTAACTGATTTTAATACATTTTTTTTATTTAAACTTTATTTCCAAATCAAATGATTTGTTAATTTTAACCTAAAACTAGTATACTTTTAATACTAAAGTATAACTTATGAGAGAGTGATAACATTTGTAATATTATTGATTCACTAGAAAAATCGACAATACAGAACTTTGTGCTTAAAGTGGTATATTCAAAAAGAAAGACTTTTATGTTAATGGTAATAAAAATGAAAAAGTTCAGTTCTACCAGAAATTGAATATAAAAAATGTTTCTTTACACGCGGTACACTTTTTCTTCTTCTTATGGTTCCTCTCCCTGACGGAGGTTGGAAATCATTGTTGCAGTTCTTACTTTATTGGCAGCTGCCCTGAACAAGGACTGAGTGCTGCAATGGGACCAGTCGCGAGAGTTCTTAAGCCAAGAGATGCGCCTTCTATTTGCACTGCGTCTTCCTTCAATTCTTCCCTGTAGAATGACTTGTAAAAGTTTATATTTTTCGTCATCACATGCCCAAAGTACTCAAGTTTTCTTTTCTTTATGGTCTTTACTACCTCTTTATCTTTTTCCGTCCGTCGGAGAACATCATCGCGGTAAACATTAGAGCATTTTATTGCATAAAAAAGTTTCTTTAAAATATATGAAATTAAAAAATTAAAAAAACTACTTTAAACATCACAAGTTCTATTAAACAGCTGTTTAAAATAGCCAACCAATTGTGTGTTTTGATATATTTCTGGTTTCCGGGAAGCCATATTTAGTGTATTTTTATACGTACGCGGTTTACTTTTTAAATGTCAAAACAATTCGCCGGCAACAACTACTGACGTCACTGGCGGAGTAGTTTAATAATAACAAAACTTCATAGCGACGGTAATACGAAACACATTTTTTTTTTCAATTTGGCTTTATTGGATAGTCTACTAACAAATATATATTTTTTTAAATACTGAATTTACTCTTTAGGTATAAATATATATAGCAATGATCTCATTTAGGACATAACATATATTGTTTTTGACATTTATTTTAATTTCATTGTTTATTTTATGATCTCTCCTAATGCTTTTTGTTAAAGATAAAAACTCTATCATTCAGTTGAAAAAATAATTGTTGACTCCCATTTCGAAAGCGAATTTATATCATAACTCTTTTTTATAATGGATGGGAAATTAAGCCGTTGTTATACATAAAATATGCATATCTTACAATTGCAATCGAAATTATTAATATTATTCGATTTGCAAGAGTGTTAAAGTGTTTCTAATGAATAAATGTTTCGATAATATAAATGGATATTTAAAAGATGCAACGAAATAATTTAAAATGTAAATAAAGTAAGAAATTGCCATTTGGCAATAAGCCCGCCAATGTACAAATAACATTATGTACAAAAAGGCAAATAAAAAATAGACACTTTTACTGATATAATGTTTTTTCTGTTTGTGTTTTCTTAACTTCTTGATTTAATTTTTAATTTTATTGTATTTTTTATTTGTTTTTGCTCAGGCTGTAAGAAATTTATAGTGGCAATAAGTCCATCATATAACCATGTTTACCTTTGTTTTATTTTTTGTATTTATCATATTGTATACTTATACTATGGTAAATAAAGATTTTCAAATATTATTATTATGATTATTATGTTGAAATATGTAACAAAAACCAAGATTAGATTATTTTCCTTTAAATGCATTTTGGCTTCTACCTTTTTAAATTAGTGATTTTACAAAACGTTGACTCGGATCAAAAGGGGTTAAACTTTGCCTCTCGCCAAGTGACAGGAAGAATTTACAACTCAATAATCACATAGTCACCGATTTTAATGACACAACTACACAAGTGCTGGTGGCTATTCCCTTAACAACTCTTAACAGCAAAATAAACATTTTTATGATTATTTGATTGACAGAAAACAAATTGAGGTTTTTCAAAACAGTATTCAAACTTGTGCGTAAGAGTTCGAATTAACACAATATTATCATTTTATGAAAATATTTGTATTAATTTTTTTTTTTGGTTAAAACCTCTCTTACTTACTGTGCATGCGTCAAGTGAAGAATTGATTTATTTTCATCTCAAGCAATGAATATATTGTTTTTGATAAAATATTTTAGTGTAATTAGTTTATATTATTTAAAAAACGCGTTTTAGTTTATCGTCGAATTTTATAGTGCAAAGTAAACTATATGGCAGTTCAAAATAGTATATAAGGAAAAAAAATTTTTTTAAAGAAGTTTTAAAAAAAAAAAACTTCATATTGACCAATATTTTAAAATTTTGTAACAGTTCGTAGGTAGTCACAAAAAAATCTAACATTGTCTGAAATATATCTGAGTAAAAATGTCCACCTCGTAGTGTAATGGTCAGCACGTTGCAAGAGGTCGCGGGTTCGATTCCCGACATGGTTGGCATGAAATATTTATTTGAGAAGATATTTTTACTCAACAACATTTTCAAAGTGCCTGGGCTGGCTGAAGCGTATCTGAAGCGTAAGACTTCTCATCTTATTTTCATGTACAAAAATTTGGTTAGTTGGAAGAAATTGCCATTTGGCAATAAGCCCGCCAATGTAGAATTAACCTTTTGTACAAAACGTTTTTTAAAAATTAAAAAGGATTAAGATACGACGCGATTTGTGTACAAATGCAGTGCTTTATGCACCATTAGGTGCGGAAAGGGGGTGGTGATAATAAGAAAATGTGACTTTTTTAAGGTAGGCAAACGCGCTTACATTACAACATAAGGCCAACATGCAAAAAAATAGGTGTATTTTTATTCAAGTTATTTTAATAAAAAAACTAAACAAAAAAAAACATCTGATGTCCTTTCAGTCGGATATCGTTCTCAAGAAATAAATGTGTATTTTCATTTTTTCAAGCACAATAAAAACTCATTTATTCAAACAGACATTTGCTTTTTTGTTTCAATGTGTTGTTTCACGGTTTAAAATCGCCCGATAAATAAGTATAGTGGCTTCTCCGCCATATTTTGCTTACTTGGAAAGGCGTTTAACAGTTATACTTTAATTATCACGAAGTTGAGTGAGAAATGCAATACTTAGCCGTACAACCACAAAACAAATAGCATTGTAATAACTGGTAATAAATCACTGCAACATTTTATGCAAGTTATTAAAGTAATTACTACCGGGGAGCGTCGCGTTCCTAGAATTGTCTATAATAAAACCAAACACACGTATCTAGTACGGCTACGTACATTAATTCTGAATTATTCTGCAGTAATGGACTAAATTACTAACTACGTACCGTTTATGACCCGATCGAATGATTTATTGTAACGGACAGAAGCCACCACAGTTACGCAGATGAGTTACTTATTTTCAGCATTTATAAACACGCTTTGTAGGCCAATAACTACTAACACTCAATTACGTTTTAATAAATACACACGTTATTCTCGTACTATACACTATTTTCAAGGTACTATTCTGTGTTCAGGCGGATAAAAAGTACAGTTTTGCGTGTGAAATAAGTCCAGAACCCAGGACGAGTGTTTTCGACTCCATGGCTGCTCTAAGGTAAAAATATTCAATGAGGAAATCGAGTGGAGACAAGTCTGTCTCACCGTAAGTGATTGGCGTGTTTGTCTACCATTCTTGAGGACCTGGGTTCGATTTATAGAAAGGTGGAAGTGAAATATTGATTAAATTGCAATATTTCATTATTTCTGGACTGACACAAGGAGCTTAAAACTGATTACCTTACCTTCATGTAGCATATGTAAAATAGACTGTAGTTGGTACACAAGTGCGGTGCTCTATACACCACTGGGTGTGGAAAGGGGAATGGTGATGATGATATTCTCGTACTACATAGCAATTGCGTGATATTTTTTCAAATAAATTATAGGTTTACACTGCAATACTTCGCATATACACGATACCTTCATGTAATAAATGAATGAGAAACGCTGTATTTATGAATTCTCTGTCCAGAGTTATGATTCCGTTTTACATTGGTACAAACTGTACTCTTTTTTTCTAAATAGTGTTTAGCTCAAGCTAAAAAATCAATAACGTTTTTCAAAATTATTCCATGTCAACGCCGTAATACTGTCAGAAATTCAGTAAAGAGGACGAATAATACAGGGCATAATAGCTCAGAAACAATAATCAGTTTCCAAAAAAATGTAATATTAAAAATAAAAACTTTAGTTTATTTTGAAATGTTACACTGTAGTATTGTAAAAGTAATAAAAGTTTCGGTTTTTGTTAGAATGTTTTTTACTAAATAAGTTATATATATTATGTATTGAATATTAACTAATATTCTGCCTTCTCTTCAATCTTTAAGCAGGCATAATATAAAACTTTAAGCTTTATGGGTTTTTATTTAACATGTGAACAGTAGTTAATTTAAAGTTTGTAATGTGTCAAAAGCAGGCTGTTTGCTATCAAGACCAAAGTTTGCAAGAACTTTTGGTAAAAAGTATAAAAAAACGGCGTTATGACTCCATATCAAGCAGTGCACATTAACCTTCTTTTCATAAAATACTTGGGACTGGAACAAAGGACTTTTATAAAAAATATTTAAAATTCTAAGAAAATTAAACGCTTTTATAACTAACAAATGATCGAAAATATTTAATATAAAAGTAAATTAGTATTTTTTTTATATCTATCGTATTCTTCCAGTAAACGAGCTTTAATGTTTTGTGAAAAATGTATACCATCTCAAAGGCCAGGCCTTTGTGGGACTTTTTTGTTTTTTTAGGTGATAGTGTATTTTTTATTTGTAACATATATTATTAAAAGTTTTTAAAAAAATTCATCGATAAAATAAATTTAAAATTTAAAATGTGATTATTACAACTTAATTAAATCACCATCATCAGAATTCTATGTCCGCTCCATAGTTGGAGCATACGGAGACCACAAAGCCAGGTTCGCGTTCCGTAGTTTTGACATGAGCTGCTGACGAACAATCAGCAATGAAAGCATCCACCCCTTTCCCGAAACTGTTCATAAAGACTTGAGTCTTTCTTCAGTTTCGCATATCAATATCAATTTTTTTTTTTTAAACTAATTAAGCGAAAATTTAATATTTCTTTACAATCAAACCGCGAAAATAACAAAACAAATAAACTTTAAAAACTTTCATTGTACCCCTCACTGCAGTTTTGTCAGTTTGTGATCAATCAAATATACATGGTCAGCACAATCACCCTTTTCTAATTTCCCAGTATTACAGTGGAGGAATACAGTGTTAGTTCTAAATTGAGACCGCGGCCGTACGCTCCAGATCCCGCATCGGAAAGGAAGAAGAACGTAGTAATACAAACAAATCAATCAAACGACACGAAACCCAAATACATATAGGAAACATTAGAATAATTTGCCCTATACAACATGCACTCAATCAACAGAAGAAAAACAATACGTATCTATAACAAATCACAGTGGAACATCAAATCATTAAGACACTACCGGCAAAATCCTAACACAGATCCTAACACGATCCCTATCGAACTCAGGCGAAATTACTTTTCTTCATAGTACTGATTTCCTCGCAAAAACCATTTTCCTAATACCAACAGTAGAAACAATCCTATGCAAAGACCTTAATCGTCCTAACAATCTCACAGACCTTAAAGCAGACGAAACGGGTCCTAGAGCATGGTCGGCGCGTGGTTCTCTTGAGTTAGTCTACTATTTAAATTTGTAATTTACCATTTCCCTTCTATGGGACAGAAACAACACAGACGGACAAGAATTCAGTTCAGACAACCAATGCTAGTACCCAAGTATGCATCCCTTCATCTTAAACTGATTTAGTACTCATGGTAGGCCTTTACCCAGTTCCTCCCATTTTTCTACCCATTCGCTCACAAAATGAAAAAATGCTTTGACGTTAGTTGGATTAGCCAATAAGCTTGGATTCCACATCGGCCTCGTCACCTCTGTCAAGCCGTTTAGCATGTTTTCCCTTTCAGTATCTAAAATCGGGCAATGCCATAGGATATGTTCAGCCGTCTGACGGGGCTCCCCGCAAGTACATTCAGGATCTCTTACTAGTGCGAGGTCATATAGTTTTGACCTAAACTCACCATGTCCAGACAACATCTGGACAACACAGTGATTCAAGTTAATTTTCTTTAGGCTTAGTCTTTTTCGTATGTCCGGAAAAAATGTATGCGTCCAGCGCCCCGTCAGAGATGCATCCCACCTAATTTGCCACTCTTCAATAGTTTTTTCTGTTATTCTTTTTGTCAATGGTTTTAATCTACTACCCTCTCGGTGTTGAACACTGATGTCAAAATATGTAACCAACTCACCTTTTTTTAGTAGTTTCACCGCAACAGATTCCATTACCTCTAAGTCTGCCGGAAGTTCCCCGGCCAGGACAGGTAAAGCGGCTGTGGACACAGTTCTATAAGCACCCGTGAGTGCAATTAGAGGGGCTCTTTGGCCACTCAGGAGGGTCCTGTAGACGCCACCAGAGGATGCACGATGAGCCCAAACTTTAGCAGCATATGTTAATTGTGCGACATAAGTTCCTCGGTATATTAGTCGGACCCCATTACTTTTTATTCCCCACGTTGCTCGGCTCACCCTTCGTACTTTCATAAAAAGCGAAGACGCCTTTGAGGATATCATTTTGGCATGAGCCAAAAACGATCCTTGGGTATCCAAAAGGACACCCAAGTACCTTACATCTTGGAAAAATCGTATTCCCCGCCCACCCATCCTGATTGTGGGTTTTCTTCCTCTGTCAGAGATACCCTTCACCATGAGTCCCATAGTCTTTTGCGGTGAGAATGTTAGTCTGTTCCTATTTCCCCATTCTAAAATTAGTTTAAGTGCCTCACACCCCCTAATTTCCAACTCCCTTCTAGTGTCTCCTGACAAGAGAAGAAGAGCGTCGTCTGCGTAAGCCACCATATCGCTGCCTGCCGGAAAAGGTAAACGCAGCAAGTCATCAAATAGTATGTTCCATAGTGATGGCCCCAGGATAGAACCCTGTGGACAACCCATGGTCGTCGTTCTACACACGGTTATGGATCCGTGGACTACAGAGATGGATCTATCACTAAGGTAGCTCCGGATGATCCCAAAAAGTTCCTTCGGACAACCTCTGGATTTTAATTTTGTCAACACCATCGGCCACCAGGCGTTGTCAAATGCACCGGAGATATCGAGGAATATCCCACAGGCAAATCTCGCCCGGCAATCGTCTCTCCATTTGCTGGCACGAAGTATGGCATCCTCCGTATACCGGGCTCTAGTAAAACCGTACTGCTTTGGAGAGGGAGCAGAGAGCCAGCCTTCCAACCTATTTCTAATGAGATTTTCAAGAACTTTACCGAGAGCTGGGAGGAGCGTTATTGGCCTGTAAGCCTTGGGATCAGATTCCTTTTTATCCGTACCCTTCGGGATGATCCGCAGCAATCCTACTTTCCAAACTTTTGGGAATATCCCTGCTTTTAGACATAAACTCATCAGAGTTGTGAATTCACGCCTGGCAAAGTACCATACGCTTCTCACAATTTCTCCGTTAACTCTGTCAATACCAGGTGCCTTTTTTGGTCCGAGGGATTTTATGATTTTATCGATTTCACCCTCCGTGACAACAGACACCTCGATATCACTGGTACTAGGGTCAGCGACGCTGATTCTTCTGACCAGAGTGTGGTACGGAGAATCATTTACTTCACAGTCTTGTGGAATCAGTGAATCTAAAAGAGCCTTCAAGGTAGACTCGATAGTGGAGGTAGTTAAATTACCAACAATCACGTTGTTCAAATATTTGTCCGAGCCTTTTCCATTCTTGTTTAGTACACTGGTTAGGCTCCAAGGATCTGCGTTTCCCATCTCAGTGATCCACTTTCTCCAATTCGTTTGCTTAGCTTTTAAAATGGCAGCACGATAGGCGCGCCGCGCAATATTTACCCTATTTTTATACTGTTCGAGCACGTCTGCGGAGATCACCTTACTGAGGGCAACTCCCAACCTACGGGATGCCCTTTTGAAAGAACCTTTAAGCGAGGTTAGTTTCTCGCTCCACCAAGGTGTCTTTAACCGTCCGCTAGGTCTAGATCGACCTAAACTCGAATCAGCTGACCGGGTCACACACAAATTAAAAAATTCTCCAAGTGTGACGTCCCCTCTAGCCGCTCTAACGTCAAAGTTTAATAACTGGTCCGAAAGATCCTGACCAAATCGATACCAATCCGCAGATCTAGTCTTATAAGACCAAGTGTCCGTCCTTACCTGGCTTTGTGTTTCAATTCCAATACAAAAAGTTATTAATCTATGAACGCTAGACATCTCACCGGCTTGAACTGTCCACCTTGTAGTGTAGGTGGCAAGGCCACCCGAAACTAGGGTAAGGTCGATGTTGCTTTCTCCACATGGACCCGAAAACGTTTTCGGTTGACCTTCCGAGTTGAGCAAGATCAATCCAGATCCCATCACAAACTCTTCCACTGCATCTTGCCTCGGTGTGCGGCACCGCACCGTGTCGAACCAGATCGCAGAACGTGCATTAAAGTCTCCCCCAATTATGAATTGGGCATGTCGGTAAGATAGCATTACTGACTGCAGACCCCGGACATGGGGTCCAGCATGTTGGTCGTATTTCAGATATACCGAGACTACCACCAACTCAACACCTCCTAGGATCAGGGAAATGTAAAGTCTGTAGTCATCAGACAGGTGATGCAACAGCAACGGTCTAAGGGAGCGATTCCAGATTGCTATACCTGCACCGGGGCAAGTACCTGTTTCCAAGACCGTAATATCCTCGCCCAGGTATACAGTCCTGCCTAAGACAGTGTACTGCTCCTGAATGAGGATTAAATCTAGTTTATGTGACTCGAATACCCGATGCAACTCAAGAGTCGCAGCCCTAGATCTGCCAAGATTCACCTGCCCAATTTTTAGGTTAACCTTGTCAATCCCCATAATTGGTTTGTCTTATGTATGCGTTTACAGCGGCCAGATATGCTGGGCACTCCTGTGATCCCGTTAGGTGGTCGTTGGGCTTTTTAAATCGCGTGCAGGTGGCACACTTACTTGGGCCACTCTTATTCGGGCAGCCTGTATCACCATGGCCAACACCAGCACAATATTTACACACCTCCTCTTTCTGTGTGCAATACTTGCCAACATGACCATACATTTGGCATTTGAAGCAACGGATGGCCCCAATGTAGTCTCTTGTTCTACAGCTATTCCATCCTACTATGATATGTCCCTGTTCAACAAGGACAGACCTGACCTCCGGGTGTACAGAATAAATGCAACCAACCACGGTACGGTCCCGTGGGCCAAAAAGTGCTATTCTTCTCGTAGTTTTAATAACATCCTCTTTTGAAATATTAAGACGATCTCTTAGGTTGGTCTCATACATTTGCTCCAGAAACTCATCCTCCTTTATGTCTTTGGGGACGTCATAAATGACGACCCTTGGTTGTTTCCCTTTAGGTTCAACTAGGTTGAAACCATGACTTTTCAATCTATCCGTTGCTTTCTTAATTTGACCAAGTCCGTCCTTATTAGAGGTCTCTATTAAGATTCCCGCTTGCTTTATTTTGCGGACTCGCACTGGAACAAAACCATCTTGCTTGGGATCCAAAACTTTTTTGAGAGTGTTTTGGGTCTCTTCCGCCGTTGTTCCTTCTGGTTTCTCTGGATATATGAGAAGTGTTGGTCTAGAGGGCACAATTACTCTTTCCTTACCTTTGCCCCCTTTGAACAATCAGCAGTGGACGTCCAGGACTGCGAGAACCTAATGCCTTGTAAAGGAGGCTAGCGTGGTTTAGGCTCTCAAGAGGCATATGCAGTACATGGCCAAGCCAAATGCCATACAAGTCAACTTAATAAAATGCGTTGTAATAATTAAAAATTATGTGTTGTTCAGATGTTAATTAAAATTTATGATTTTTACTATTCTTTGATAATATACATGCTTACACTTTCCATTATGTTGTATCCCAACTCAACACAGAATTTTCGGCCTCATAGAGTAAGAGATATGTTATTATTTTTCGTAATATGTATCTTTATATGAATTAATAAATTTATGTACATGCTTAAAAGGACCAACAGCGCGGTTGATTGAAAAAATACCATGAGAAATTTGTGTTCTTGTTCGAAGGCCGTAATTAAAGCAGATTGTTCAGAATGGCTATTTTTTTTCTTGTGCGGGAGTTTGCCATACATTAGATTTACAGAATATAAGTTTACCGTATGAAAAACAAATGACGCAATCATCTCCAATTATTCGTGGAATCCATGACTGAATAAATAAAAAAATTCCCCCTTTTCTAACAACCATTGAGGTTTATAAACATTATTTCCCTTATCCGGATATAACTGCGAACTGGAGACTCAATTGAAAATAAAAATATTTTATAATACCTTTCATGGTAGGTGGTCAAATGAGTCAACCTTTGCTTCAATTTGAATTTTAAATTTTTAACTTTATCAATATCTTTGTGAACAAACACCCTCTAGAAAGTTTATCAATATTCATAGATTTTTAACATAAATGAAAAACCCTATTGAGAAGGAAAAAAAGAAGTCTAAACGTTCACATGGCTTATGATTTGTCATAACCTAGTTTATGTGATCACTTTAACGACAGCGTAACGTTCACCATTCTGCCTATGCTTAAACATCGATATTTTTCAAACTATATTATCTGTTGACTGCCTTGCACAATAAAATTAATAAATCATATCAATAAAATACTAGTATAATAAAATTAACACAATATATTAGGTATTAATATAAGTTTTGTTATTTTTTTTCCAAATTTAAAAATAAGCACCAAAAGTTAAACAAAATGGTAAAGAAAATATTCTGCTCTACAAGACGTTGTGATTGCTTTTACGGTACATAAAATTATTATGTTTAATTATATGTATTACAAACCTTCAAAATGAAATGTCAAGTAAACGAAAGTGAGCATTTTCAACACCTCCTTCTGTTCGCGTTCAATTGAAGGAATAAAGCTGCCGATGCTGCTCGTGACATTTGCGGAGTGTACGATGAAGACGTTGTAAGTTATTGAATAATTTGTCGTAAAATAATGATGGAGAATAAATTATTTACTAATTCGTTGTATTTTTTTTTGTTGGGTGTTAACATGGTAAAACAAACTAGACTTGTACAGTGAAATAAACATTATATATAATAAATATACTTTTAAAATAAAATAAACATAATTTATAAAAAATATGCTTGCACGGTGAAGTTATCATACATAAAAAAATACGTGTTCAGTAAAATTTTTTTATATAAAATAAATACTTCTTGTAAGTACAATAAAATTGACAAATCAACCCTGGAAAGAAAAAAGTTACCAAGCGACTTTACAAAAGAGCCAATAAAATTATTTTTTTTATGTAAAAAAATCTCATACATACTGGTTCGTATTATGTTGGCGTAATTCTTAGATAACTTAAATAAAAATAAAATACGAAATTCTTCATTAAGTGAAAAAAAAAAACTTCAATTAGCCCGTCTGTAAAGATGATACATGTCGCTTGGTAACTCTTTCCTTTCCAGCGTCGATATATTATAATAAAAATGCTTGTACAGTGAAATGAACATACATAATAAATTACTGATATTTATACAGAAAAAAATATCTCTTACACTGTTTACAAAAATAAAAAAACAACAGAAGTGGGTGCTAATGTATCTTCAAAGGAAAAATCAATAATCTAATAACGTTAGGCAATAATTTATCGCACGATCATTTTTATCAATGTTCAATAATATATTATATTTGTTTACATACGAAATTACCGTTTCAACAAGAAATCACCATTTATTTACATAGTTTTGAGTGGGCAATGGACTAATATTGAGTGAACTAACATCGTACTGAAGGTGAACTTTTGTTGATACAAGCCAGACAGCAAGCTTACATTATTGATATGACGTTTTCCATATAAAGATATTCAACTTGTCAGTAAAGACTGTTAAGAGTATGTCGAGCGAACTATTAAGATGAGTGGGTGAAATGTTTAGTGGCTACATAAATTCCCGGCAAAAATAACAAATTACTCACCATGACAAACAATTTAATGTGTTTTTAAACGCATCTAAAACATGTGTTTTTTAGACGTAGATAAAAGTTGTGAATTTATAAGATAATGCAAACCTGGAACGGGTTAAAAATTATTATCATTATTGAAAATACGGGCAAAGTGTTTTAGTGATGTGCATACTAAAGCTCAAAAAATCAATCTTATGAGTTATGAGAATAAATGCTTGAGGAGAGTATTAGGCATTATGTGGTTCGATTTTATAACTAATTTTGAAATCTGAGGACGGACGCCGCAGCCTCCTATAACCTCTTTTCCCCTTTTCTCTTACATCACTTAACATTCCTTTTTTTTTTGTTTTTTTACAATAAACATAAGTGATAAAACAGTGTATGAAAAAAATAAAGCATAATTACATAGCAATGAAATACATATTAATAGTAAAAATAGCAAACAAAAAAATCCCACAAAGGCATGGCCTGTTCGTGGGTATACAAGAAAGGGTTAATGAATTTTTGCTCTCATAATAAATAAAGGATAGTTATAATTATTTCAAAATGACAAATAACTGATTATTTAAACGATCATTTTTATTAATGGTTAAAAATGTAATAAAATAAAAGTCGGTTTAAGAAATCATTTGATTATTCGATTATCATAACAGATTATGAACACGACTACTACAAATTCCTAAACTTACGTATTCCTGTTTAATCGGTATCTCCTATTGAATGCTATATTGTTGTTAGGGATGTGATGTGCTTTAAGTTATTACGTTTCGATGAAATCGTCTGAATCCAAATTACACGCGGTAAAGGGTTAAACATAACCTATAAAAATATCATAAAATAAACGGAGCACCTGCAGAAAAGTTGTTTGGAAATTGTTGTATTACAAACCGGTAGCGAGAGCTGTCCGTATAATTATTTCAAGTTTGAGCGGGTGGCAGTGGAAGGGTTAGGGGAGGATGAGACAGGATCTGGACAATCAGGATGACAGTATTTCAATAACCAGAGCCGAATTTAATTATTTTCATTCACAAAAATGACAAAAAAGAAAAAATAATGTGGAAAGGGAACATAAATATCCCAGTCTTTATTTTTTTGATAACAAGTTGTCTTTTTTTATTTTTTTATATTTTTTTTATTTATTTATTATTTACATACAATATTACATTTCAATTATTTTTAAAACATTTTTAAAATTATTTTTTTATACAGGACTCACCAAGCCAATGAATATGGCTTGTCGGTAAAGATCCTTTACAATTAATCATATTATAGTCCTACATAGTTGTATAATAATAATTACTACTAACTCAAATATATGGAGCGAAAAAAAGTAAATGTAATTTATGCTTTCAAAAAAATATTTAGAAAGATGTAAAGAAAGCAAAAAATAAGTGAATGATATCGCAATTTTAAGATAAAAAATAAATAAACTGAACCGAACCGGAACCGGAGTACCAAAATTTAAAATAGAAGTGTGTACATATTTAATAGGCACAAAGCATTTTATTAAAAATATTATTTATTAACATATCCATATCTTTATCCATATCTATATCTATATCTATATCTATATCTATATCTATATCTATATCTATATCTATATCTATATCTATATCTATATCTATATCTATATCTATATCTATATCTATATCTATATCTATATCTATATCTATATCTATATCTATATCTATATCTATATCTATATCTATATCTATATCTATATCTATATCTATATCTATATCTATATCTATATCTATATCTATATCTTTATCTATATCTATATCTATATCTATATCTATATCTATATCTATATCTATATCTATATCTATATCTATATCTATATCTATATCTATATCTATATCTATATCACATCCTCATCCATATCCATACATAAATATACCCGTACATGCACACATACATACCCATAAATACATATATACACATATATACACATACATACATATGGACATACACACATAAACATCTATGAGAATATTACTAAGTTATAAATTCTATTTTATATACGAGTATATATCTATATTTACAAATATTCAATTTTTTAAATATTCTAACTACTGATCGAATAGCCAGTCTATTATTTTGCCTTTGTCACTTTTGGTAGAGCCATTTCTCAGATTGGTTGGTAACAAATTTAACATTACCGGAACCACATATTTTAAAGTTCTTGTCCCTTGTCTTCTTTCAAGTGATCACGGAATCAAATTCAACTATAACCGTCTCTCCCCCTCTTCCATTCCCACCTTGTCCAATTTTATTTCCTCTCTGTTATATTAATCAAGATATATTCTTGTTTATATCTACTTTGACTATATCATCGCCAATCAGGCAAAAGTCACTTATCCAAAAAAATATAATTTTAAAAAAACGCAATTTGAAAGTTTGGAGACAAAAAACAAATCAGATTTTTGCGTTTTTAAGGTTTTGTGTAAATGACATAATTAACACATGTCGTTTTAATAATTAAATTTTACTATTAATTTTTTCCTTCTTGTATATTTAAAAATATCTGAAAGGTTTTAAATGAGCCAACGTGGCTAAAATTTAGTTAAGTGACTTTTGCTTGTTTATCTATTACAATGCAAACTTTAAGAGTTAGTGAAAAGAAGGAAACATAAGAAATAATTATTATACTTTATGTTGAAAAAAATATTTTTATCTAGAGTAATATTTTTTAACATGTTTTTTATTGTGTTTTAATAATATAAAGTCACATAGTGAAAAACAAATCATTCCGATTTACACATCTTTTTTCTAACAAAGTTACCTTGATGACGTTTGTCTCCTTAATAATATAATTTTACGCTTTGCATTCAAACCATGTACCATTGTACTATTGTACATTTTATAAAAAAATATGTTTTGAGAGTTAGTGACTTTAGCCTGAGCGACAACAATATACTATTATCCATTTTTTTCTGTCATATTTATGGCGTATATATCGTCTTTAAGAATGCCTACTAGGTTTAAATAAGTAAATATATTCATCAAGTTTTAACTAAATAAATACAGGAATCTATTGCAACTTAGGAAGTTCAGCGGTTTTTTTATTTGTTAATAATATCAAACTGAGCCAAATATTATTAAAAAAAAATAGTTTATTATATTATCAGCGTTAATTTTTTTTAAAGATTATGATTTTAAAGATGATGTACCATAAAATCATCACACATGTCTATGGAAATGTCATTGGTTGGAGTGATGAATATAATTTATTTCTTAATTATTGGGTAAGCGTGCTATCTTTTTCTAAGTCGTTTTCTGTTCCTAGTTTTGAATATCCAACAAAAATCTTAAGGTATCATAAGAATGATACAGTCCATCTCTGATAGAAATTCTACAAAGATGATTGATTGCGGAGAAATTTAATAGCCACGTATTTTTCACATAATTCTCTCTTTCCAAGTGGATCGAAAAAACTTTTAACGCATCAAGTATAAAATATAATAAGCCTAAGCATAAGCCCTGTAGATGCCTGGACTTCTATATTACCTTCTCTTAAATGTTCTTCATCTCTGTTGTAATATGTTAATATAAAATATAAAGTTGAAATCTCTATAAATTGATTAGTTCACAAAACTATATTTCCCATAACATCCAAAAAAAAACTTTAAAATAAAACTGACTGGTCAAAAACAATACCGATTTTACACAATAATTAGTAGCGCAGATAAAAAAAAGACCCCTATGATGTTTTTTTTTGTATTATTTATAAATTTATTGCATATTCATAAATAATTCAAACCGGGAAAACTACATAACACTTAAACATTTCAAGATGAACTGTCTAAAGTAGGAATAATAATTGACGTGTGCTTAAGAAGATATATCGACAATGGAAAGGCAAAAGTTTTTAAGCGACGTGTAGCCAATTTTTGTTTTTTTTTTTAATAAAAAATCTCATCAACTATTACTTTTGGGGTTCCAAACCGTCATGTCAGTAGGGTTGCAGTGAGTCACATCTTGCTGGAGGGTGTGATTCTATTAAATGCTGCGAATTTCCAGTTGCATTCCACTGGCAACACAACTGACTAGTCCTACTCGTTAACGTCCGCGTCGAGATCCCCAGGCAATGGAATCACACTTAAAATGGTGTGATCACCACATATAACGAGATAATGAAAGGCGAGTTTCTGGCGCCTCCAAACCAGAATCAACCAGCTAAGGGAAGGTAAGGAAACCACTCTGGTCATCTTATCATCACTATGGCGAATACATCCAACGAGCAGTTGTCCTGGCCTCGGAGTAGCGCAGGACCGAAATGCTTTCGATGTAGTGATTGCCAACGTCGGGACGACCTGATAAGGCACCGCAAAAAGAAGATATACTATTAATGTTGCGTTGTTTATAGTCAATTTATATAGACAATTTAAACATAGGATTTTGTATTTATTTAAAAAAAAAACATTTATTTACTGTAAAGTTGCTTCATGACACGTAGTAAAACGAGGTCTGTATGCAAATAAATAGTGGTGAAGAGTTTTTTTCTCTCTATCTATTTTTATGGAGATACGGCTATATATTTTTTAAAATAAAAGACCATTCCTAAACCATGTTTTAATTGAATAATATTTTTTGTGTTTGAAAGTTTTTTTTTTGTTCAATTAACGCATGAATGTGTCAACCATATCAAAATCGGGTTGTGGTCCTGTGGCTAGTGTCTCGGACTCACAAACCAAAGGTCCGTGGTTTGAATCCCACTCTACCCCAACTCGATTCCATTTTCTAATAGTGAGTTATTTACAACTCGTTGAAAATGGCCCTCAAAATTAAATATTTGGTTAAATCATAAGAACGCAAATATTTCTTTTTATAAAAAAAAAAAAAACCATTGAAGTCCATTGTCAAAATTTTAAAATCTAAATTGGCAAGAACATGAAATTTATAAGTAAGTTTAAAATTTAACCAACTCGCAGTAGTTTAGTCAACATTTTTTTAAGTAGGCACAAATGTTTGCAGACAAGTTGGATTTCACTCCTTGGGGAGTTATTAAGATCTAAATTAAAAAATATGTCAAACATTTTTTAGAAGGAAATATGGAAGTCTAGACATTTACAGGGTTTGTGAGATGTCATTGGCTGCTATAAGTGACCACTTTACACACTATGTAATATTCACTATTCGCCCTATGTTAAAACATAAGAATAAACAATTTTAAGAAATACATTAAATGAAAAAGCGTCTACAGGAGTCGCTTAGTTGGTAAAATAGTTCATCCTGATGAATCTCACCCACAGCAATATAGGTTTCACTAAACTCTTTTACTTTTACAAAAATAACAGATGGAAGAGTTGAAAAAATGTTTTCAATTGATTGAAAGAGATTTCTTAAATCAATTAGCCCTCCAATGAGCATTACATTGCAGGGGCGAATCGTCAAAATATGCGATTATGCACAGCTTACCATTATATTTTACTTTCGATAATAATGTTTTATAATAACCATGACCGATGAAACTAGCCGTTTACCTCAGCGTATTCCCAAGTAAACCCAAGTCAGCTTTTTTAGTACTAAAACAAGCTTGCAAATTACTATTATTATTTTAAGATTCTCTATTTGGAAAATAGTATTTCGAACATTATTTCTGAAGGATTATTTTTCTTTGGTAGGATACCGTTGACATATTATGTATCACAAAAGACATACGGCGTTTGCAGTGGCCGTTTTTGGCACTATTTATTTCAAAAGGAACCGGCCAGTGCTCAGCGTTGACAGTCAAAGCATAATGGAAATATCTACTGAATGTCATTGTGGTATTTGTTAATAATCTTTTGTACAAGTAAAGTATTAAACTAGTGTAACGTATATCGCGGGGGTTATAATAATTATTGTTTGAGTTGATTTTCACAGAACCATAGAAAAAATAGTAATTAAAAATTAAATTAATTACATAACTTATTAATGAACTTTTTTAGTAGATTACCTATAAAATAAATCACCGCTCGCTACTGTTACGTTGTTCAAAATGTTCAATAAAATAAATGAAAAACGAATACTAATAATTTATTTTAATGAAAAAACAAATGTTAGACGAAAAGTTTATGCCATAGCGACCCAATTAAGAACATACAAACTGTCAAAGCTGTTCTTAGTATATCAACACGATCTAAATACATCAAAGCCTCTAAACTTTAATAACCAAGCATATAGGAAGTACTCGATTAACATGAAAATATCAGGTTAATGATTTTATTTGACCATTTTTAAAAACACATAAATACCATATGCATAGTTTTTAATGACGTACTTTTTAGTTTCGACTTTGATGATCTAATAAATTCATTTTTTAAATAACCGTTGTGTTCAGATAATGAAATGACGATAATAAATTATTAAGTCATTGATAGGACCTGACAGTGGTAAGACCGTTCTCAATTAAATACGATTAGTTCTGATGTGAAGTGATAGAATAAGTTGCGGTTCCAGTTCTATGGGCATTTTTTAACGCCCATTTAACAAAATACGGCCAAGACGTACTCTGAAACGGATAGACAATTTTAGAATATATTGGCTTCATACTGCCTTCCTAATTAAATTTAAGCTTCTCAATAAATCTAAGTTATCTGTTTTTGTCAATTCAAAGAAATTGAGATTATTGACTGACATTCATTTTCCGAGCGGAGAATAGTAATGATGAAATAAAAGTCCACTTTTTTAAACTTTTAGACCACTTTTGATGCAGTGAACGCGCTATTAGCGCTAGACTTCCAAAATCCCTTCTCAAAATACACTTCTCTTCATCTGTTGAGATGGTCTTGGTTATTTCATTTACTATTAGAATGTTGCCAATAAATAAGAAATGGGTGCTGTGCTAGTTTGAACGTGTTGAACAAATTGACGCCGAAAGAACAGCTAAAAATATGTATCTTGCGTATGTTGATGAAAACTACAACAGAATAAAATAAATATGCGAGCCTGGTAACAATTTAAGACGTAGTAGATTACGAAAGAGGGACTTGTACGGTCCTATTTAAAGAATGGACCATACTAGACTCCCTTATATTGCGCTTCATAATCAGCCTCATGGAACTCTTCCTCGTGGATGGCCTCCCAAAAGATAAAAGGACAGCTGGAGATCCACCTCACAAGAGAAACAACCCTCTTGAGAACAGACAACATACAAAGGTATACAGCAAGGAAGATTTGGATGAATGTTTAAAACGAAAACGACGAAAGAGTTTTCAAGACTGATCCAGCAAAAAAATTCTTGAATATGAAATACTGTCAGAAATTGAAATAATCGGCGTGTGTGCTTTAACCTTTTCCTCACTAAGCATCCAAAAATTACACATGATTTGAACGGGGGGACCAAACGACCCCAGTGCCTACTTGTATATGGCGTCAGGAAAATAACACTAGGATGTGTTTATGACCGTGCAATAATTTATTCATGTTTTCGCGTACACATATTTTACGCATTCGTGTATAATATTCATTTTTGTTAGTTTGCCGAATGCTTATGTACATAAAGTGAAATTGAGCCTTATTTTATTTACGCCTTTTTTTGTTTAAATATTAAAAAAAAAAAAAAAACTTTTTCAAAATTTAAAAACCAAATCAGGAAAATGATTCTTTCTATTAATTTCACGATCACAAAAAATATACGGCAAATAGCTTTAATAATACTTGAGTTATCGAATTAAAATCAGTGTATGGAGGATTCTAATCCTCCCCTTCGGTCCGGCTAGATCAAAAGATAATATGTGAATAGATGTACAGAAAACAACGCATGTATGGAAAGAATGGCATTATTTCCTATTACTATAATTTTAAGGGGATACATCGTGTTTTTTATATTTATTTATCAAAATTACAACTTTCGTGTAAAGTAAAACAAAACGTGGCTCAACAATAAAACTGTGAAATGGTATGATTCCATGGAGGAGAATTGCCGTCTAAATTGCCTGAAAGTTTTGCTCACTTTAGTAAGTTTCTCATTCTATCACAGGTTACCGTAACTGTTCAAAAGTCAATAAAACCTCTGGTTAGAGCATAAGTTTACTTTAACTGCAAGGTTCTAAGTTCCTCCATTCCTTTCGCTACACTTGAAGGAACAGTTAAAATTTAATCGCCATACTTTTAACATTACTCCGCCGTTTAAGAAAGTTGGCTGGGTTCATTTTGAATACGATTGAAAGATAAAAATAAATTTTGAACATTTTTGTGATTTAAGGTCACGGGTATAAAGAATTGAGTGTCTGAGGTCCAGCGTTTTATCTTTGTCTCTCACTTCACATATAATATTACTTGAAGTCGCACTGTGCCAACATTTTTACCATATCCGTATTTATCATATATATCCATAAGATTTAATAACAAAATAAAACTATGTAATAAATTAAATAATAATTGAAGCTCAATAGGATCAAAAAAAATTTTTTTAGACGGATTCCTTGATTCAATAAAATTTCCTCGCTTTATTTTTGCTGTATTTTATACGGGTTTTGCATCAGAAAAAATGTCTATACTTTTTCTTTATATTTAAAGGACATTTTTTAAATATTTTAAACGTTTAAATTATTTACACTCAATTTTGCAAAAGTACTCGTATTACTTGGTACAAAATATTACCTAATCTTTATCAAAACACAACTGCTTCGTGTCAATGCGTACAAATAAATTTGACATTTAAATGGAAAGAATTTAAAACCGCAAAAGATTTTTTGTTGTTAGGTGAAATAAACCTTTAACATCAATTTAGGTACCAAAGTTTTTATTAAATATGCGTGATAAATAAATTAAAGATCGATTTGACTTCCTTTTTTTAAATGTTTTGCTCAGTAACTTTTAAAAAAATTAGTACAAATGTTTATTTTTAACAAATCGTAAATAAGAGGCATTTTCAAAAAAAAAAACAAAAGTAACGACACAAATAAATTCAGCATCGTCATTTCTCATTCCCATTCGCACCCAGTGCATAAAGCCCGGCATTGTTACTCCAATTGCAATGTATATGGATCATTTTTGTTACTCAGAAGGTACGGTGATCAATTTTACGCTTTAGTTGTCAGTCCAGAAACAACATAATATTGCAGTGTAGTAACGTCAAAAAACGTTATTTCCCATTAAACCTGCCAGAAATCGAACCAAGGACCTAAAGTATGGTAGACAAGTGTGCCAACCACTTCCCTACAAGGCGGACTTTTTTTTAATGACTATGGACGAATTTTTTTACCTGAGAGTAGTCAAAAACTCATCCCGGGTTCTGGTTGTATTAAACACACAACTGTAATTTTCTTGCCCCCGAATACAAATTCAAATTAAAATCTTTGCCCTCAAAGAAATTATATTCGTGGGTAGTTTTTTTTGTGTTAAACGACTCTGGATAGACCACCCCCTTGAGTAAAATAATCAAAAGAACTCAGTTATTTTGATTTATTCTCGTAAAAGGGTAAAATATTTCATCTACCTGCATCTACGAAACAGTTAGATCTACCCACCCCTTCAGGTAGCTTTAAAGTATCCTCGAATCAAAATAAAAAATTAAGTAATTAATATTTCATCTGCCCATTTTTTAGGCTTCCGTATAACGATCTTCTTTCGGTTTTAATTAAAAATTCCGTCGGTATTATTAACTAATCCTGACAGGAAAAACAGTATGTATATATCATTATCGCAGATAAATCATTTTTTCAATCATGAAATTAACATGGAGAAACACATTGAAATATTTGATTTGGAATACTTTTATAAGTTTACGTTATCGATTTGTTCAATAAACTCAAATAAAACCCCTCTATTATTGCATATTTATTTATCTGGCACGTGTTCAAGTGATAATTTCACTAACTTATTATGCAAGAGGTTTCGGGTAAATCAGTTAGGTCAACATGAAATATTGATTTGAAATGGTGTTTTTACAATGCATTATTATACAATCATTGTACTGGCATATGTGTGATAGTTTTCGGCTCGATGACTACTCTCGGGTAAAATTAATGAAATGAAATCGAGTAAAGATACGTCCGCCTTTTAGGGTGTAAGTTTGTCCGATCGCCTACCATGCTTGAGGTCCTCAATTCGATTTCTGGCAGGATGGACGTAAAATATTAGTTTTAAGCGTAGTAATTTACTCTAATATATCGTTTTTTTTTGGACTGGAACCTCAAGTATTAAACAAATCACTTTACCTTCCACGGAACAAAAATGATCCTTTAACGCCAAAATTTGAGTACTAATGCAGTGCTTTATGCACCACTGAAGATGGATAAGGAAATGATTATGTACTAGCATCTGAAGCATTAATTAATCATCTTACCGTCATGTAACAAATATAAAGTTACTTAAAAAAAATTTCTTTTTTTAAAAGATGTTTTTTTATTTCATTATTTAGTCTTAAAATAGAACAAACATTATATTCGAACATAGCACATATTACAATATATTTGTTTCCATATTCAAATGCTATATTAATTTACCAATCGTTGATGCTTTTGCTAATGGAAAATTTTCAACTATTTATATTAAACTATAACCCGACAGACGTTATCCTGCCCAAACGGCTTGCCTGCCAATAGCTTGGAAAAAGACTTTTCATTGATAAGTAGGCATCTAGTTACTTGTTTATGATTGAATTCTAAAACTAAAAATTTATTTTATTCAAATATTGAATTGAAGTATGTACCTAATTATCAGTTTATGATTGAATTCCAAAACCAAAAATAATTCATTTTTAAATAGAGAATTCTTTTTACAAATATCAAACTGGGCTCTCCTCACCAACAGGGGTGCATTTTATTCGTGAATGTGATTTGATTGTGAAAAAAAGTATTGAATGTCAGTTAATACTTATTTATTTTTACCAAAAATCCAGTAAAAAGAAATAAATGGGAAGAAATTATAAGGAATGTAAGGAAAGAATCTGATTCGGATCCATAAAAGCAAATGTTGTTTGTAAACATTAAAAACCAACCTTTTTTTAAACACAAAAAGACAACATCTCTGTAGCTGTAAGACGTCTTGTAATCTAGCTCCTATCTGCTATAATTTTTGATTGATCTTAATTGAAAACGAGGAACTAGAATCCCAACCGTCCATGCGCTCTGTAGCTGCAAGACGTACTGGGATATTTATTAATTGTACAGCGCCCTTGAAGTGATTTTCACAAAAATGGCGCTATATAAGTTATCTGTGATAATAATAATAATAATAATAATAACATCCTTCCATTTTTTTGTATTTGCATACTCGTCGAATGCAACCCTGATGAGTCGATGAAAAAAAGATTTATGCCTCTAACTTTTTTTTACAGATTCGATTGAAAACTTTAATATTATCTACAAACACGCGCAGCGCAAAGATCTACATTTTGCTGAAAGCCGCACGTAAATCGGTTAAGCCGTTTAGGAAGAGTTCAGTGACGTCACACGTACAGACGAATTATATATATAAAAATAATTTAGAAACAATATATACATATTTTAACTAAGAGGGATCGAGGTCTGACTTTTCTTCACACAAACTTATTCCCGTTTTTTCTCCTTGGATTATGGCACAAGAGCAGTATTTTTCTCAAACACTACAGATATTTATTATTTACATGTCTTCTTAATTTCGTTTATTTTGGGAAATTGTTTCTTATGGGAGGTGGGACTATCCAAAAACCCATAAAAGCATCCCGTTTTATCTGTTGAAATCGGACGTACATTAAACAAATTTAATAAATAATTGAATTATGTTTCACATATTAAAGGATGAGCAATGTGGAATCAGATAATGAGTTTGGAAGGAGAGAAAAAGAGGAACCAAAGAAAGGTAAGAAATATTAAAAAACAATAAAATAAAGGCAGGTCAGGATTCTAAGGA
Organism: Micrasema longulum; assembly: GCF_059751315.1. NCBI lineage: Eukaryota > Metazoa > Arthropoda > Insecta > Trichoptera > Brachycentridae > Micrasema > Micrasema longulum. The sequence continues at coordinate 600,245 of NW_028277396.1, forward strand.
TCATAATCATCATAATTATCATCAGCCGTCTCTTGTCCAATGGCGAAAATAGGCCTATGCCTTTTAAAGATATAATATGGTAATGTTTCAGGCGTTTCTTGAAGGTTGCAAGAGTTCCTATACGTTTCCTTAAATATCCTAAAGTTGAAAGCCTAACTGATGTCAAATATAATCGTAAAACTTTTCCACATTTACTTTCAAAGAAACTTATGGAAAAAGTGGGCATTGTATCATGGTTTCCCTGGGTCTTGATGCCGACCGACGCTGATGGCTTAAGAATAATAATTCTAAAAGCAATAAATCACTAGGATCATAATTCAAACAAGACGTCAGATTTGAAGGCGGCAGAAATGCATTTATCTTTATTCCTCTAAATGTGGCATTTTTCTTTCAATTACCATCCACAAAACGTTAAATATGGAGGCATTTAAATTTATTATCTTTCATCCATCAAACATATTTCTTGAAGCTAAGCTAAATGACTAAGACTTTTTCAAATAAGACAATGAACAAAATCTGAATGATCGAATAAAAAGTTCTAGATAAATTATGTTTTTTTTAAATGAATAACCCGCTAAGCCTCTTCTTGAGGCTTTTCAACGGGATAGAAGGAAACTATAAAAAATATACTACAACATCCAGACCAATTGATAAAAAATCTTTCTTGCATTTTTTTCTTGCAACTGGCGAAAATAGAAACCGCGACGCTAGTTTTACTGTTAGCTGTCTTACCAATTGCCCCACGGCACCTGTCTGTTGATAAAATAATTTCATTAACCCTAAGGTGACATAGTCTTGTACACTTTTTTTGCGTTTTACAGGAGAAAACGCCCTTTATTTTACGTTTTTTAACATGAAAATACTATTTGAACTAGAGATGCTAAAAAAAAGTATAAAACAAACAGAACAGCTTCACAAAAAGACAAACTGTTATTTTAAAAGGGTTTTTCTTTTAAAATTGGTGAAACCATTTTATAACTGTTACTGTAAAGAAAAACTAGTCAGAATATGTCTTGTCAGGACGGTTCCTTAAAAAAAAGCAATTTTTAAAGGAGGCCTCATGCGGTTACTTGAATTAAATTTTTTGCCCTCGCTGCTCTAAGATGTTATTTAGAAACAGTTTTGCAGTTAGTGAAACAGTAGCTGTTACTGTTACTTATTTTAAATGGTTACTATTTCAAACACGGCATATCAATAGTTTTTCTAAAACAAAAAAATATTTCAGACGCACGTCTGGAATTCATCAATTTAAAAATATTTTTTAATGCGTATTTTTTCTACATTTATGGTAATAATTTAATTAAAAAGACGTTTGGTCGTAAGATTTTAAAAGAAAATAGTAATACTCACAGTTTGTATGTTACAATCACAAATGTATCGATCTGAGAAAAATGCAAAAAATCCATTTATTTCGTATGTCAAATGACAACTGGTTGAGTCGTACGCGTGATTTTGATCGTATAAAATCAAAAGAAACGTCACAAATCCGAAATATAAAACAATATTTCGGTACTGTAAAATATCTATTCTATAAGTTCCAAATGGGAACATTGGTAGCTAATAGGTTAAACACTAGCCGTGGGTTTGAAAAATTGTTATACTTTGGACGTGTCAATTATAACCATTATTTAACTTTTTTTTTCAATAGAAAATCAAATAAAACTATACGTAAGTAAAAACAAATCTCACACAATATGGAAATAATAAAAGCACAATCAAATCAAATATTTTTAAACAGAAATAAAAAGAAAACTAAAACGAATCATGGTTCTCGGTAGTGCCGTGAATTCCGAATCAGAGGGCTGAGGTTCGCACCCTGCTGTATCACAAATACTGGTCTGCCTTGATCATGCTACATATTACCATACCTACGTTAATTTTGATTAATATCTGAGATTGTTTAAGTAAAGTTCATTCAACGTAAATAAATATTTTATGCCAATACATAAAGGCTTCTGAAAGCCTGTCTATTGGCTAAAAAAACAAGCTGTCTATTTTTTTCCCATCGGCGCTATCAACTACTTACCATCTTGAATTAACTGGCATTTTAATAGTTTCTCCTGGGTCCCAGTTTAGAATGAAACCAAAAAATTCAATACAGTTTGTATTTAATTCACAAACCATTTACCTGAATAAACCCACAGTCCGCCTACGAATACAAAAATACTATAATAGATAGGCAGATAAAAAATCTTGGGATTAAAATCGTATTTTATCATCACCCTTTGTAAGAATAGCCCCGTGAAGTCCGTGTAACTTGACCGCATTGTGAATCACTGGCTCTTTATTTTGTCTCATTCACCATATGCTCGACATAAAAAACAAACAAAATTTAAAAATAACCCGGACACTAACATAAAAATTATTGAACAACCCTTTCCAGATGAGTAAGGTAATATGAACAAAAAGATGAATGAGGTGTTTTTTAAAAATAAATTATTTTAAATTGATATCAGCAAAAGGAAAAAACACTTTTGAGAAGGAAGTATTTATGTCAAGGTATTAATAAGGCTTGTAACCTGTCATTGGCTATTTTTTTATTAATTTGTTCCAAAAAAAATTCCACACCCCCTCGCGGGGGTGTCCCATACCGAATGAAATATTTTCCATAATTTTGATGTATGTCTAAAACATACATATTTTTTAAAAATAATTTTCCATCTATCCCATAAGTAAAAAATAATAAAAACCCATTTTTTACCCATTTGGCCTCATCTATTATTCAATCCGTGCGCCTACCATCTCTGTTACCCACCCCTTGCTAACAACTTTATGGTGCAAGTACTTGCTAATTGTTTTTAAGGACAATAGAAGTAGATTGTACACTTTTATTGAGAAGAAGACAAATTCTCTTCATATTTGTTCACCGTTTTACTTAAACATTTATATTTCTTATGGTCTTCTTAACTAACTTTTATTTCCGGGGATTCATGTAACACCGTGGCTTTTGAAAACAGTTAACAAAATGAATTCTGATGAGTTGTAGAGTATAAATATATTTTTTTTTTTTAAAAACACACTGTAAAAATAAATCTTCTAATCCAATCTAAAAAACGCAATCAAATTAATGAAAATGATTATACAAAGAAACAAAATCGAAAAAGTGAGTAAACCTCTAAGTTAATCAATTAAAGTTAAAAATACATTGATATCTACTTAACATTCTTGTTTCTCAGATTTATATCTGACATCCCTGTGTTACTTACATAGCACATTAACTTTAGGACACAACAGGTATTTTATTAAGTCTAATCTAATTTAAGTGCATAATTAAGTTCGTATTATCATGACTATAACGAGAGAAAAATTATCACTTAGTATGGTTTGATAATCTGAACCACACAAGAGATGAAGGGCTACCAACCACGACAGGTCAAACCGAATCACAATAACGCCTCATCTTTTTACCATTGTTTTTAGTTTTTTTTTATTTCCATGCTGACAAAATTGACGTTTATTGCAATTAAATCTAATTTTGTTATTCGTCGCTTCTCGTACCACCGTAGATTGGCGGCAGTCACTAAAAGTGGTATGCATTGAAGATGATGAGATTCGTTCTGCGTACAGTCAGGGTTTTTGAAAATACCCGCGTACTGAGAACTCTTTACAATTCATAGGTGCGAAGTAGACTCGAGAGTTGCTCGATGATTTGGGGGCCACATAAACTGAAGTACTCTCTTATGATAGAGAAAATCCAAAAGAAGTTTCTGAGATATCTCTACATGAGAGAGTGCGGGTATTATCCTTGGCTCTACCCGACCGAGTTTCTCCAGTGTATGCTTGGCTACAACAGTTTAGAGACTAGAAGGGATGTGTATTTGACTACACAATTTTATCAATAGTTACGTGGTATTGTCGATAATCCTGAGATTATGATGAGCATTGGTCTGTATGTTCCTGATAATTACCTATGACAGCGTCAGCATAGATTGTTTCATATTCCAATATACAGGACCAATCTGCCGATGGTTATGCCTGTTGGAAGGGCTACTGCTATGCTGAACAACATCGCTCTGAATCTGTTTCATGTATCCGAAGGAGTTTTCCGAAACAAGATTCTCCTACTACTTTGACATGAATCTCTTTCATGCATTTTACATATTGAATGTATGTTTGTAATGTATATGCTATATTTAAATAAATTAATTGAATTGAAACTCCTTTCGATCCTTGGCCATTCTGATGAATGCAATGAATGAATTGCTGCGTTTGGTATTTCAAATTACTGCCTAAGATTCCAAAGCTTTCGTGGCTTTTTACGTATATTTTCTATCTTCTCTTGCAATATGAGCTGGAGAAAGGCATATTTTTCTACACAAAATATGCGGTAATTCGTTTTTTGACGGTTCTTTTCATTTATTTCCATCAATTTTTAAATACATTTTTTAAGTGTAATTATATTTATTTTTAAAAACTATCGGGATTATATGAGAAACATTATAAAGCTTAGTTATGTATTATCTGGTTAGTGTAATCATCATGTGCTTTGTCAGGTTGATTTAAAATTTGTTCCCAACGTAATTCTTCAAGTGGTAAGGTGAGTCTTTGTAGTGTTCCATTATTTTTGAATGTAGTGTATTTGTCTTGCTTTTTAAAGTGGTAATATTTTGGTTGTCTGGTATAATATTTGTGTATTTCAGCATTTTTGGTAAATGATTTTTCATCATCTTTATCAGCCATTTATTTATTTGCCATTTATCTTTATCCCTATATCGGCCATATTTTATTCTTATACAGGGTTGAAAGGTACATTTTATAAATTGTGAGTATTACATGAGTACACGAGATTACTAGCTGTTACACTAGGTATAATTCATGTTCTGAAATACCTAGCAATCAAAAAGTTTTAAAAAAACAGGCTTACTTCGTATATATTTATTTGGAGTATGTCGACTCCAGTGCGACAACTTTTACAATGCGCGATGGCCCTAAAAATTAAGATATTTTAACGCGTTATATGGACGAGGCGAGCATGGTTCATATATCTGAGCTAGATACCCCAACACGATCTTACCTTCAATCAAATTAGTTTTAACCCTTTAAGACCTGAATTAATTTCTATTTCTTAATATGAACTAAAGGCATTATTTAAAAATTGTTCGTATTTTTTGTTTATCTTTAATACCCTGTAATAATTGTTAAATATTTAAGTAAAAGGGTGTTTTTACACTAGAATACTTCATAGTCCCTGGACTGGTACCTGAAGCGTAAGACTGATCATCTTACCTTCATGTAACAAAAATGATCAAGATACGCTGCAATTGATGTACCAATACAGTGCCCTATGCACCATTAGGTGCGGAAAAGGAACGATGATGATGAGAAATTTTTAAATATTCATTATTAATGAATCAATTAATATTTGGGTTTTCAATATAAATAATTAGTAAAAATTCATTTCACACGTGTTACAACGTCAACTACACGTTTTACAAAATATTATGTTCTTTGTGTCCAGGTGGATGAAGAAAACAGTATTGTCAGTTAAATATAACAAGAACCCTGGACGAGTACTTTCGACTAGATGTTTGCTCTAAGGTAAAATTCCTGAATAACTAAATCGAGTAGAGATAAGTTCGTCTCGTTGCAAAATGATTGGGACGTTCACCTACCATTCTCGTGGTCCTAGGTTCGATTCCTGGTAGTGCGAGCGTGTAGAATTGATTTTAAAGGTTTTTAAAACTTTTGTTTCTGGACTAGCACCTGAAGCGTAAAACTGATATTCCTCATCTTCATGTAACATTTGATCGAGGTAAGCTGCATTCGGTTTACCGATGCAGTGCCCAATGATAAAAGTGATATTATTTAATCAAGTAATTTTATTTTAGTAAAATAGGTTTAAAACCGAGCTTGAACATATTTTATAAAAACATTCAGTCTTATTGCTCCAAAACTAAAAAACTAGCTAGAAGCCGGTGTTAAACTAAAAAGACAAACTTTTTCGAATAATGCCGACTTCGAAGTTTTTTTTTTTACAGTGTATACTTTTTTCATTATTATGTTTTTTACTATGTATTATGTTGGATATTTTACTGTTTCTTAAAATACATTTTTTACTTTGTTTTTTTTAATATGTATTCTACCATGTTTTTGATTATATTGTCACTATTTTTTATGCCTTGCTTTCTTTCCATGTTTTGAATACTGTATTTTTTATTTACTTTATTTTACTGTCTTAGAACGGGAAAAATAACCATAGTTAGACAGTCAAAGCATTTTTTTATAAATGTGTAATTTTGTGTATGTAATATAATACTTAATATATAAAAACATAAGCAGAATAAAAATTAACGTACCTATGGATACCTGTGATTAAATAACAAACTAGCCGCTTTTCATTTTCAGTAGGTACGGGAGAATACAAATCTCAAAGTTTGTGTACGTTGGAATGAACACCCGGGTTGAAAGCGTTAAATTAGATTAGAGCATTCGTGTGATAGGCCAATAAATCCCTCTAATATTTATAAATTAATTACTTACAAAACAATAAAAAAAGGTTTCAAGTTATTATCAAAGATATAAATTCTTTGTGTTTACACGATAATGACAGTTCTTTAACCTCAACAATATATTTCTGAAATAAATATAGGCTTTGGTGTACTAAGTGACATTAGCCGATTACGGACATGGTATATCTTAATTTTTAAAAACTTATTTCATTGCTGGCAAACGCACTATTTGGTGCACCATGAGGTCGACTAATCTCCTGAGAGTAGCCAGTAGCCACCTAATAAATGAAAATGACTTATTTAAAATCAGTCCATCCTAATTCTTCGCAGTCTTGTGGAATTGTACTAACGCACAATCATAAAAACTAATCGTTCGTGAAATTTATTAGTAGACTAAAAATGTATTGGTACGGTTTAAGTAGTACGCGATCTAAAATTGTTGCAACAGAAATGTAAAACATTTTTGAGAAGAAAATATGAAAATCTGGGCATTAAGGCACTAAGATATTTTTACTAAGCCAGAATGATGAATGTTACACAGAGTGTAAAGTGGTCACATAAACTAGCAATGATGCCTCAATGCTATAATAAGATACCTCAAGACATTGCTCATTCTTTCAAAAATTTATTCCCAGCTGAAGTCCTTAGAATCGGAAGATGTCAGCTGGATGAGGTTCTAAGAATAAAAATTTAATGTTGCCTTCAATCTTCAATATTTAATGTCTATTTTGCATTCATTTGGTTTATACAATATTTTTATATCCGTCATTTTCTTAACTTCGTTTTAAATTGATTTTTTTAGTTTTTTGAAATCGAACTGTTAGTGATCAATTTGTTAAAAAAATATTTTTAAATTTAAATTTAATTTTTTTATTGACTTTTTTGTCGTATATTAATTTAATTTTTTTTTTTTATCATTGTTTTAATTTTTTTTACTTGTTCATAAATGTTATAAGGATTTCATTTTTGGTATTTCTTTATTTTTATTACAATGTAGAACTATATTTTTTATTATAATATATTATAGTGTATATTTATATTATAAATGTAGCTTTAGACCAGGTATTTTTTAATCTAGTAAAGATGCTCTGATTATTTGCTTGCAATTTAGTTTGATGTCAAATATTTATTTTGTTTTATTTTGTATCGCATGTACTTTTATTTTTTTGCCAATAAACGCCGTATTCCGGCACTGAACCTGAACTTGAATGATAGGTAATAAACGCTGTTAATACCAAGGCTCCCATATTCCCATCTCCAAAATGTTTTTTTTACCTCTCTGTTGCAATACCTGTAGACCTAAATAACTCCCTAGAGAAGAAAGCCAGCTTGTCTACAATCGTTTGGACATACTCAAAAGATTGTCGATATAGTATGCGTTAACGTATTATGCAGTAGACACTATCTTTTCATTCAAATAATTAAAATTATAATGTATGAAGAAAGTACAATTATACATATTATATACCGAGTTGTAAAATTATAAAATAATATTTAATGTTTGCAAAAAATCTGTTTAAGATAGTAAAAATTAAATGTAAATCAAATTTAAGACAAATGTGTGACTATAATATATATATATATATATAAAAAAATGTAAAATGAACTTCCTCTCTAAACACGACTTTTCACTCTATTAGAGAGGTAGAAAGGTTATTATCAATTATTTATGAACCAACCATTTTGTAATTTACACAAATTTTGTCAATATTTTTTTTCAATAAACGAAAAAAAAGAAATGTTGACTATTTGAAGGCATCGAAATTAATATTATGTGATATTGTTAACATTTCATTAGCGATTCCTCTTCTCATTTTTGCCTTTTTTTCATTTTGTTTTGATCAAATATGTGTATCATCATCATCATCATTCCCTTTCCGCACCGAACGGTGCATAGAGCACTGCATTGGTACACTAATCGCAGCGTATCTTGATATTTTTTGTCACATGAAGGCAAGATGATGAGTCTTACGTTTTAGATACCACTCCAGCGACCATGAAATATTATAGTGTAAAAACACCCTTTCAAATAAATATTTTATATCAACCATGTCGAGAATTGAATCCTAGAACTCTTGCATGGTAGGCAAATGCGCTGACTATTACACCACGAGGCCGACATTATGAAAATAAAAAAATAAGAGTAAAACTTGTAAATCTAATTAAAATATAAAAAAATAATGATTTTCTATAGCCAAGATTTAATGAAAACTTGTTTATGGCAGTTTTTTAATAAATCCATAATTATAACTTCCATGAGAATTAATAATTTCAAACATGATTTCTTCTGTAACAAACTGCCTATTACTAAAACAAACTAAAACGTAATTTCCAATACCTATCCGACTGAACGTAATTTGAATTTAATTTTTGTGCCTTGCGACGGGGCAGAGAAAATATTAATAACACGGTACAATTAAAGTAATTTATAGTTTTAATAACTTGAACCAGTTCTAGACTTACTGTTGGCAAGCGACTTGTGACCATCTTTATTTTATTCCATCTCCAGTACTGCCCGGGAGAGCTTCATCGAAACTTCCAATTACACCGATATGATCCGTGACAGTCACAGTAATTGTTCAAACTGTCAATCATAAACACTGACTAAAACTTTAAAATTTGCACTCACAAACTACACTGAAAATTCATTGATAACACCGTAATTAGATTTTACACAATTAGTTCAAAATCATGTAGAGAAAATAATTTATATGAATATAGAGTTAAAGCGACGTTCTCACGACACTAAACAATGCGAACAGTCGAAAATGCGGACGTCCGCAAACGTCACATAGGAATTCCGATTGGAATTTCAAATAATCATTTCGAATCATTCGCGCACTGCTCTGTGAAACAACCGTTTCCACAGCGCCACAGACAAAATACTTTAATAAACACTGCACATTTATTACCTTATTTTTTCAAACACCGTTGTCTCTGCTTTTTAGCGGATTCTGGGAGTAATTCAAAAAGGGGTTCGTAGTTTTGTTCGATCGGACTTCTCGCGCGCGATATTGTAGAGATGGAATGAAGACAAACACAAGCGGCAATCTCACGCCGGCCAATGGTATTGGATGGAATGTTCCCCCACCACGACAGATGGCAATGGTGTACCTACTACCTACCCAGTACCTCGCGGCAGCGGACCAGGGGCGTTCGCACCGGATACCGATTCGGAATCAACGACCGTCCCATAGATAACTGCATCGAATTCCAGGTGAATGCTGTGAATAATATTCTTAGGAGAATCGAGTACGCTTCTTTTGAATAATCGACAACAAAAAACGTACGGTTAGTATAATGCATGCAAGTCCAAAAAAAGAGTTGTAATAATTATTTGCTTTATCAACACATTTCAAAACTAGATTGAGATTCTTTACTGACATAATTATCTTATTCTTAGTGGTGGGGGTCAGTGCTATGCAAGCTCCTGACGCCACTGCGACCTGTGAAGATTTATTGTGACGGGTACCCGTGATTATTTTTATATAATTAACTTCCTGAAAATTGAAAAATCTTTTACATAATTTAACTATATTTTTAAAAAAAATTAATGATTTTAATAGTTATCCAGAAAATATTATTGTATTAATAAATGATGAAATTTTATTCATTTGAGAATGATTAAGAGGTTATTAAAAAAACGGTATTTACCGTGTAATTGTTGTAATATATTAAATATATACATAAAGTGTGTATAAACGGTATTTATAATTCTGAATCAGGTATAATTGATAATGTTCGAAAAGGGTATCTGAGATGGTTTGGTCATGTGGAACGAATGGATGACAAAAAATGGTAAAACAGAAATATGTGGCGAAAATAAACGGTAGCGGGAGACGAGGACGACTAGGGAAGACGTGGCATGATCTGATAAACCATAATCTTAAGTCTGGCTATGTCAAAAGCCGGCAGAACCGAAGGGCATATATGACAAGATGTATAAATGTGGAAGAAGTTAGAAATGTACGCCAGGTTAGAAGTGTGTGGCGGTCCATTCTTTCTGCCTACCCCTGCGGGAAAATGGCGTGATTGTAGAAGTAGTAGTAGTGGTATTTACCGTGATTAAATACAGTTCCTTATTTCAAATTTATACATAAACAGGTCAATAATAATATCTCAAGGAACTATAATCTGTAATCAATTAAAGCCAGAGTTTACTCTTAAATATTATACATCTTTGATAACAACTCCTATTTATTTTGGGACTCTACATAAAGATAATTTTTAATATTTTTCAATATTTTTATACGTTAAACGTCCGTAGGGCTTTTGTAATACAAATTCGCTTAATACATAATAAAAATTATAAACAATAAAAAGTAGCAGTAATACAAAGGTTTAAAAAGTAACATTATTAAAACATGTTTAAAAAGATACAATAGAAGTTATTAAAAAGTACGCAATTTATTTTTTACTTTTTACAAAGTGTAGTTTAACATATTACAACAGAGATAGGCATTTACAGGGCTTATGACCTGTCAATGATTGATTTAAGTGGCCACTTTACACACTGTGTAACATTCACCATTCTGCCCATATTAAAAAGTCTGTATTCCTTCAATTATTTCCTCTGTTGATGTTTGTGAAGTTAAAGAGCTGATAATATGTAATATGTTAATATAAACAGCTTCCCAGGGAGTTAAATAATAATAATCTATAAAAGTTTGGACAAACTTAAAATATTGTTGATAAAGTGTCATTTAATATCTGGAAGAATAAAACCGATTATAAAGAAATAAAGAATACACCCACATAATTACACCTATATACAAATATGGAAAGATTATTTCATCAATATAGTAATTAAGTAGCAAAAGAGTGACTAATTTAAACATTGTTTTTACTACAGTATTTGAGTTTGTTCAAATGTTTGTTTTTACTGATAACTTATTTTTGTGTACTTGACATAATTTTCGTGCTTTTCGTGAAAATTATTGGCATTCAGATGTATTCGCACCAACGGAGATAACTAAGAACTGAACATACTTTGTTTGAAATGATTTTGTGTAGAAACTACATCTAAGTCTGGTGGTCTTAAATGGAATCCTAAAGTTTATTTAATTTAACAAGCATGGACAATATAACATTATTCACAATATTATGTGGGAACTAAGCTATTCAGTTGAATCAACAAAAGCTTTAACGATGCAATGTTGAATAGCATAGTACGAACAAGTCTTAAGCAGGTAGCTTTGATACGATAGGTCTGATATTGCTTGCACTCAGAAGTAGGTATAGAGGGTACCTAACTACTAACTACCTACAGTACTGCAGAGTGCAGTACCCACGCTGGGAATAAACGATCAGGTCGAATCCTTGGAATGTGTTAAGTTTACGGCATTTACGTCTCTATGCACTATGCACACATGCACTAATGCACACATGCACTGCACAATGCAACAGATTGCACTGGACAATAAAGAAATAATATTGAAAAAAAATTAATTATTATGTCAAAACCATTGTAGTCAAATACCTACTGGATGCTAACCGCGAGAGATTTTATCAAGAACGACAAACCTGTGGCTTTGGTAAAGAGGAAAAAGTCACTTTTCGCTGATTTATTTGTATAGTTTATTGTTGTTTAATTATTTTTTTTAAAAAAATATTTAACAAATAACAACAGGGATGGAGAATACCTTAAATATGGGAATATGGAAGTCTGGGCATTTACAGGGCTTATGACCTGTCATTGGGTGGTTTATGTGGCCACTTTACACGCTGTAATATTCACCATTTCGCCTTTGTTTGAACATCTATATTTCTTTAATTCTTCCATTTCTTGATTTAAGTGAAGTGAAAGAGCTGAAATGCCTAGACTTCCATATTCCTTTATTTAAGGTATTCTTCATCCCTGTTGTTATCTGTTTTACTTAATGACTTCCTAGGGGGTGAAATCCAGTCTTTTGTCTACGAACATTTGGACAAACTCAAATATTGTAAAAATTTATTTATTTACCCTTACGGATTATTACATTCATTTTACAAAAATAATATAAATAATTTTTCAATCATACTCTGTTGTTGATAAAAATATTTTTTACATCGCTTGAAAAGTTTGTCTGAGTCTTTTGTTTAGTTTTGTCTGGTAGTTTATTGTATAATTTCAGTCCCTAATTTATTAGAATCGATTTTCCTTGTCTCGTTTTGGAATGTTGTATGTGGTATTTTTTAATATTTTTGTATTATATCCATGTTTATTAGAAGTTTTAATTCTTTTTTTACAATAATATCAGTGGCTAACTTATGAATAAATTTTAAAGATTCTAGTTGAAAAAGTTCGTTAACATTGAATTGTTTGGTTCTTTTAAAGAGTTCTTTAGTTGGTGTTAGATAAAGGAGGTCATATACTACCTTCAATATTTTATTTTACTGTCATTGTAGTCTGTTTATATCATTTTGGTTTCCTGTTCCCCGTAGTTGTTGCATATAACATATTTTAGATTTGACATAGGCTTCATACATAAGATTTTTTTCCATATTTGGAACACAGTTTTTGATTTTTAAAAAAAGATTCGAAAACCATGAATTTAATCAAGAAACGTGTTTAGAAATTTTGCATGTCAATAAAAATGGTTTACGTTTAGATAATTTAGAACGATTAGAAATTAGTACAGCCATTATTAAAAAACTTCAAATAATAAATAATCAATTAAATTTAACTTCGAGTCCTCTTTTAAAACTATTCCCGTTATGATTTATTTTATCTTCTTTCTCTCTCTTTCTTTCAATTTTCTGTCTCTTTCATACAATATTTTATTATATAAATAGCAACGCGTGTAATTATAAGTTAGTTAAATTCCTGACGATGAGGTAGTAACCTCGAAACCGGTCGAAGTGTACTTAAAAAAAAATTAAGTGGTTTATACAAATTTAAAAACAAATAAATGTAAAGATTCGATAATTTAGAACTTAATAAGTTTGAGGAATTTAAAAAATAAGGTAGGGACTAATTCCTTTTTTGCTAACGAGTTTCATGTCTAACACCTTTTTTTCTTTACACATACGCTTTTGTTAGCGATATTTTTTATGTGCTGAAACACTGTCACGAGCTGCGTTGGCGGGAAATGTATTTCAAGATGGTGGTGACCAAACGAGATAAGCTGTCATTAGCTAAAGAAATTCCTGTGTGGGATGATACAGTTAATTTAAGACAGCTAAACGCATTAGCCATGTAGGATAGCAATAAACAATACCGAGCTAACTGCAAAATTATCACACTGTGTGCGGTCCCAGTGAAACCATCGCGAATAAAAATTCATAAATTTAGTTAATACTCAGTGCACGATAAAATAATAAAATTTAAACCATTATTTTTGCCGTCAAACATTTCAATAAATCGCATCGCATAAGTGAAAATGCAACTATTTGCAAAGTCGTATTTTGAGATACGACACATGTGAGAATTTATCAACTCAGTCATAAGTAAAAACATAGTTTGTCATTTGATTCTAAGAAAACAACCAATTTTTTGCCACATTTAATATATTTTTATAATATACTTTTTACTAATATTGTTTTTGTAATATTGTTTTGACTGGTTTTTGCTTTACCTATATGAAACTAGCTTTTACCCGCGTCTTCGTTTAAGTGGTAGTAGGGAGAAATTATTTAAGTAATTAATTAGTTGTGCCGTTTATCGATAAGAGTTTTTGTTTATCAATAAGAATTTTTCTAATGGATTGATATATTTTATCAAGATTAAAAACATGTTGGTTTTCCAACTATTGCAATGAAAAAAATACGATGATCCTTTAGTTTTAGTATATGGTGACGTAGCAACTTTATTATGTTCAAATACAATATACTACTGAAAAACTAAAACGAAAAGCAAACCAAAGTTATCATAGATATAGCAAGTCAATTACAGAAATTAAACGAATTAATTTCAAATTGATTTGTTTTGACATCCCACCTTACCGCCTGCTTATTTTCAAATAATGTTACTCATTGTTACAATATTTCAGGATTAAAAAAAAAAATCGGATTAAAAAGTAAGTTGGCTATTTCACTATGCAGGAAATTGAGTCAATCGATCGCTCCGTTGAGACGTGAAGGACACACATTCGTGTTTATGATATAAGTATAGATGGTTGGGAATTTCTTGTAGAACATTACCTCATATTTAACTCATTTTGTAATTATTGTCGAAAAGCTGCCTATTTGCTTACGAGGACAGAACTATTGTAAGATTAAATAAGGCTGTTGTGAGTTATGATTGCTGTCTAACCACATTTTTTTTCTATTTTTTAGGATATCAATTTCATTTGTGGGAGATATGCCACAAACTACAGTATTCTTTTAAATCGATGGAGTAAAATATCGAGAATAACACTGCAGTAAATATGTATGATGTTTGATGCCACAGTGTTATTTTTATATTTTCAAAGAACTACCATAAATATTTATTAAAAAAAACTGACCATTATAATGTCAACACGCTAATTCAATAAGTTACAAGCATGAATAAAATTGAAAAATATTGTTTTTGCTATCCTGCAAAATTGCTATGAAAACATACCACATTACTTCTGGGTATGCAAAAAGACAGGTTATATTTGTATATAACCACTTACCGACTTTTCTATGTCTACCGGTTTCGAGACGAACCCTTATTAACGAAAAGCGGACTGAACGACGCGCGACGAATCCAAGAATTTTTATGCAATCTTATGTAATGTGTCGAAAATGTTTGTTTTGTTCCAAATCCAAATGTTCTAATTTTGAATATCTTCTTTCTTGATGTAAGGTATGTACCATAATAGGGAAAGGATGGGAAAGAAAGGTAATCAGCCAGGAATAATATCGATAAATGCCGTTATTTACTAAACACCATTCTCTTCGTCAGGACACTAATCACACTAACATGCAAATCGCACTATATTTATTAGTTTTTATGTTATGCTTTTAATACCCAATTCCCCGACAAAACATTATTTATATTTGAAGTAGTAACTTCGTAGTAAAAATATTATTTTGATTGTTTATTAAAGGCGAGTACGGCCTGAAAGCAAAGCATTGTAAACAATCAATTATTGAACATGACGTTGGAAGATTTACATGGTAGTGTAATAAGTGTCCCGACGAAGAGGCGGGTACGTCTCGAAATCGGTAGACATAAAAGAGTCGGTGAGTAAGTGGTTATATACAAACATTTAATTCGGGCTGTGTTCCCGTGGCTAATGATGCAGACTCATGGATCAGAGGTCCATGGTTTTAACACCACTCTACAACGATTTTATTCCGATTTTCTGATGGTAAGTTATTTACTACTCGTTGGAATTAAGGTACATATTACAAGATTGCAAATATTATTTTTTGATTTATAAGCGGAAAAAAACGTTTGGTGAAAAAATTCAATATATAATGAGTATATAAAGTATTTCATATTATTTATGAATGCTCAAACATGGATAAAATTATGACAACTCAAACCAACCAAATACTTAATTATGGTAAGTACCAGAATCCCTTGATTTCTTTATTTTTTCTTTCTTTCCTTCATCTTTGTTCAAACATTTAACAAAGAAAATTTAATGTTTATCAAGTTATTTGAGAAATTTTAGATTTTAGATGTAAAACAATTATATATTTTTAGAATTATAATGTTTGTGAAAGCAAATTATTCTACCAAATCCCAAAAGGAACACTCTCACACTACCAGATGTCAAACTAGAGGACAGGTCATGGGGTTTACCACAAACTCTGAATTCGGCCAAAGAAATTTCAGGTTTCTGGGCCCCAAAATATATTTATTTTTTTAAATTTTAAATTTTTTTGCACCACAATAGGCCAGGAGGCCTAATTACAGTGGTGAATTACATCACAGAGCACCCAGGCTTGAGAACAATTACATTTTAATTTTTGTGTCCTCACCGGGAATTGAACCCGGAACCTTCCGTGCGTGAGTCAAGCGTCTTGACCACTACACCACGGAGGCCGTCATATTCAATATGTTACCCAAACTTGGCAAAACCATGACCCGGATTCAATTTAATAAATTTGCAAAAAAATGGTTACTGGGTTTAGGTCGAGAAAAAATGGAAAATGTACTCAAAAACATTATTTAATAATAAATGGTATAAATTAATATTGTTTAACTGTATAGTAAATTAACTAGTAGGTAGTAATGTTATTGTTTATTTTGCATAAAAATGTCTGCCTTAAAACAGGTTGTATCTAGTTAGGTAGACAATGATACAGAGAAATCTATTACCTATGTGTGTATGTAGTTGATAAAATTTGTAATAAATTATTTCTGTTAATAAATCATCATTATTTTTATTATTCTTAATAATAATAAACATTTTGCGAGATTAAAATATATTTTTTTTTTAATAAATAAAAAACTGGTTTTAGGGCATCAAAAGGCTTTGATAGACTTAATTACGAATGAATTTTGGGGTTAGTTCGATAATGTTTGTCAATAACTACAATCGATGGATATACCTTCATAAGAGAGTACTTTATCACTATTGAGCAATTAACTTCACACATTTAAATACAATAATAAATTTTAGTGTGTCAATAATATCACACAACAAATGCATATGTTTGACACCCCTGCAATTTTATCACAAATTAACTTTAATGTACCGAAAAAGGACAACTCGCCAAACCTATTAATACCATGGGAACAATACTTTGGTCATCATCAACAGTCATCAATTTACTTTATACGCTGGGTTATAAGTACCAAGATATCGGTGATTCATTTCATATGAAGTTTAGAACCTACGAGGCGGCCCTTCTCTTATATTATTTCATGGGTGAGAGTGAGTGAGGGTGGGTGAGGGTGAGAGTGAGTACGTGGTAGTTACAGATAACAGTGTTTTTGTTTTGTTTATTATTATTTATAATTGTTCTAATTTGATTAAAGTTTTTTTTGTCCAAAAATAAAATAGACGAGTATTTAAATAAAATGTTTATTGAATAGATAAAATAATCTACAAAAACATTCATGACTGCACACCTAAAAGATATCATAATCATTATCATCATACCCCCCCCCCCACCTCCCCATCCGATGGTGCATAAGTCAGTGCATTATTATACCAAATAATGGTCATCCGTTACACGAAGTTTAGTTGTTCAGGCTTGCGCTTCAGGCGTCGGTATAGGAACATGTAATATTGCATTATTGAACCACATTTTTAGTCAACATTTCATGTCGACTTTCTTAGAAATCGAACTAATGGAAAGCAAATGTACTAACGATCACACAACGAGGTGGACATGTTTCTAGTGAACCAGTCAATGACAGGTCATAAGCCCTGTAAATGCCTTGACTTCTGTATTCCATTGTCAAAAATGTTTTTTTTCTCTGATGCAACAAATTTTGATCAAAATAACTCCCTAGAGAGGAAATCCAGTCCGCTGCAAACATTTGGACATACATAATCGATGAATGGATCAAGCCCAATAGGTAAAATGTGTTCTGTTTGTGAAATTTGGTCTATGGGTTTATATAAATTGGTTATGTTTTTATGATTATTTTAATATATATTGCTTTTTATGTTAATGATAATTAGGTTAATTAGATTGATTATGTTTTTTATTATTATTATTATGTAAACTTTGTTAAATAACTAATTTAAGGCATGTTTCACTTTTTGTAAAATGTTTCCCTCAGCACGGGACACCCCAGAGAGGGCACATTATTCCGTATAAAAAAAAATTCAAGCATTGTAAAAGTATAAATAAATATAAAAACCAATGTTGAAAATAAGAATTATTTGTATGAAGTCTCATCATCGCATTATTCCATAAATTTCCAGATATTTGCGATGCTAATTTCAAGCGAAGGGAAATATTTTCATACCTAAAGGGGGAATGTTAACATAATTTATTAAAATTTTATAAAAATGTATGCTAGACTCTTTTATGTAACGTAATCCAAGTTGAATATTTAGGAAATATTTGGAAACTCTTCAATTCATTATTCTAATAGAATAAGACAGTCAGAATGTGAGACGGTCTCCATGCATTAGGGTATGTGTGTGTTAATATACTCTTATATACTAAGGCTACAACATTCCGAAAACCACCCTTCGAGCAACTTCCCTCGTCAAAGTTAAAAAAGAAAAATAATATTTGTGAGTATGTTACGTTTCATTTTTCTTGCTGGCCTGAAGCAACAGTGAGGTATCGCTAAAAACAAATTCTAAGATAATCGGACTTCTAGGTTTGCATAGGGTCGGACTGTATTAAATCATTCAAAGTTGATTATGAATCGAATTCTTTATTTTCAAATACATGAAATAGCCAAGTTATTTTTTTTCATTTAACATATCATAATGATTTTCTTAAAATTGAAAATTCTGGGTTTATCTCACTGTTGCTTTGGGCTAGCGATACGTACAATTAAAATAAAATGAGCTAAATATGATACGAAATTTATTTTAAAGTGGCCACTTAAGGGGGTTCTCTGGTTTGACGGTCGGATTTTTCAGCATATTTTTGGGATTTTTTTGTGACAATTAATGAAGAGCAAGAACTTTGGAATGTTTACCATTTATTTTTAAGGGTTTCAAAAGTAAACATATAAGTTTAAGGCTAAAAATATTTATAAAAACCATAATTATAACGCTCTAAGAACACCTCCCTCGAAAAAATGGACGCTCATTCCCTCTACAAAATCAACTGATTGGCTTATTTGAAACTTCAAAAATTGGCGGTGCTTTAATTTGTAAGCTTATATCCACGGAATGGACTATTATGAAAAGAAAAATTGAAAATTGGATTTTCGACAGACTTCGGAACAAAAAAATTCGAATTTCATGTATTTTTTATCAACTTTTTGTCAAAAAAAAAACATTTAAAATTTTGGAGTGATAATTAATCGTTCTGTGCGTCTATATATGTTGAATCGACCCTATAAATTTGAAGTGAATCAGCGGAGCTGTTCTCAAGATATGATGGAAGAAAGTTTGAAAAACATAGTATTGAGAAAAACACGTTTGAAGTTTCAAGTACAGTTACAACTCATACCAGCGCTCCAAATACCTGCCTCTTCTAACTGCTGTATCTTAATAATGTCTTCAAATTTTCAAAGTTCACTTTACTAACATATTAAAGATATATTAAGGAAACATGCTAAAAAAAAACGATTTTTTAACCCATCAAACCAGAGAACCAACCCCCTTAAACCAGCCAACATAAGGTCATAAGCCCTGTAAATACGTAGACTCCTAATTCCCTTCTCAATTTTTTTTCCCTCTGTTGCAACAGATTTTGATCTGAATAAATCCCATGGGCGGAAATCCAGCCAGTCTGAAAAAATTTGGACATACTGAAAACATTATTGAAATAAGCAATTTCGTAGTAAAACACAGTGTTTAAAACCATGTCGAACTTGTCAAAAATAGAATCCCGGAATATTTCACGCTACAACCCTTAAACTCCGAAGCGGATCTACTAGATTCTTAGGTTAGGGTATATTTACATTAAATCAGTAGAGTACTTAAAGCGGAAATGGCCTTTGTATGGAAGCATTTTTACAGGTCACTGGTGCAGTACGCCGCATACTACCGTTAGAGCAAGGGAACATTTTAAATCAGTGTGCACTGAGCACGTGCACTTCTGCACATAGTGCATGTAATATATAAATATCAAAATAAACCCGCTAACATTTTATCTTGGTCTTTTATTTATTATTAGTATTTACTTATTATTTTTTGTAAATTACTGACTTATTCCGTCCATTTATTTCAATACTTTCTCTTTTTTTTCATTTTTTTATTGGGACATTGCATTGGTGCATGCATTCCAATGTAATCCAATTGTTTTGGCTCAAATATAAGATGGTGCGGAAGAGAAATAGTTAACATAGACTTTTAGAACATTTGAATTCATATGACTTTAATACACGTGGTTTTTGTGAATCACCGTGAAGCATTCGATTCTGTGGAAACCTGGGCAATTATTAGTGCACTTGAAAATGTCAGAATTTATTCTAGATGAACGAGGTTGATAAAATATGTATATGCAAATGCTACTATGAATCTGAACGTATACGACGACCTAACGACGAGAAAATCAAGATTAAAAAGGGTGTAAGACAGGGTGACACGATTTCTCCAAAACTTTTTACATTAGTCTCAAGAGATGTTTTTAAGACGTTGATTAGATGGCGGCCTCTGTGGTGTAGCAGTCAAGACGCTTGACTCACGCTTGGAAGGTTCCAGGTTCGACTCCCGGAGAGAACACAAAAATTTAAAATGTGATTTTTCTCAAGCCTGGGTGTTTTCTTAAGTAATTCACCACGGTAATTGGGCCTCCTGGCCTGTTGTGATGCAAAAAAAAGAATTATCAGATTATGAAAAAATAATAAAGGCATAAAAATAAATGGTTATTATTTAAATCACCTTCGTTTTGCAGACAATGCAGTGATAATAAGTGAAGAGGTAAATGAACTGGGAACTATAGTAAAAGAACTATGCAAAGCTTCTAGAAAGAATGGTCTTGAAATGGATTTATACAAAATCAAGAAGTCCAACACCTTGCAACTTATGTACTGAAAATTATACTATTGGTGCTGTTGACAACTCCATTTTCCATGGGCTTTCAATAAATTAATATAGATGAAAGATTTAATTTTTTTTTCTGCAAAATATAATTATCGTCGTTGCGCCGGCAATACCTGTACAGTAAACATTATTTTTCAAAAGTTTTATTAATTCAACAATGTTTTGAGTATGTCCAAATGCTTGTAGACTGGCTGGATTTCTTGCTTAGGGAGTTATTTTGATCTACATTTGTTGGAACAGGTAGGGAAAACATTTTTGAATAGGGAAGTCCAAGCGTTAACAGGGCTTTTGACCTGTCATTTGCTGGTTTAAGTGGCACTTCACACACTACCTGGTAAAAGAAGAAGTATAAAAAAAATAATTAAGTTGCTTAGTAGGTGAATTGGTTCTGCCGGATGAATCTCACCTAAATAATAAAGGTTTCAGCTCTTTTACTTCACAAAAGTCAACAGATGGAAGAGTTAAGGAAATGTGGATGTTTAAACGTATGCAGAATAGTGAATGTTACAGAGTGTGTGATGAGGCCACTTAAACCAGCCAATGACAGGTCATAAGCCCTGTCAATGCCTAGTCTTTCATATTTCCTTCTCAAAAATGTTTTCCCTCTCTGTTGCAACTAATTTAAAGTACATTTAATTTCATATACAGATTATACAATTTTGTTACAGTAAAGTATATAAATCTATTTTTTTCAAAATAAAATTACATAATTTTTATTTTTTTAAAAATATATTAACTCATCATCAATAGGTATAAACCATACTTTTATTATTGAAATGTTACTTAACAGATATTGGCAGGTCGACGACGCTATACATAATATTTTTACAACACAATTATTGGACAAAAATATTTGGAAAAATGTTGGACAAAAATATTTTTTAGAATTCGGAATAATTTCAATACAATAAAATTAACAAAAATATACGAAATCATACACGTAAAGAATAATGAAATGAATTATTATACCAATATAAATAAAATTGTTAATATGTAAGTACATAATAATAACCTAACAAATGAAAATTACCGTTCACTACCTTTGAAACAATGAAACGGAGTTGATTTTTGTAATAATTTGTTAAAAATAGTACTCGTATTTAACCTATTATAGCTGGGTTATTTCAATAAACTTATATGCACAATCAGGTGTGTTAACGTGTTCAAAGGTGAGCGGATTGAAAATAGCCTTCACACTCAATATCGTATTTCCAGCCTTTTGAGCAACTTATATAATAATTTCGTAACGCATCATTGCCCTCCATACTTTCATATCAAAGGACTTATCAGTCGAGCGGGTTTGAGCTTTTGGAAATTAAACTTTGCTTTCGCGTGATTGAGTTTGGAAGGTGCTTCATTAGATAAACTGTATCCATTAGATGAAGATTAAACCTAGTTTGAAACGTTGAATTAGATGCATATTTGATTACATTACATCTGAAAAAAAAGGTATTGTGGTGTTCTCATTTTTGTGCTTTTATTACTTATTTGATTGAAAACTTAATTATTCGTAATGTTCATGCAAATGGTGCTTTTTTATTTTGTATTATGTATTAAAAGTTTTCAAAACTACTAGTCATTGTAATTTATATTCTTGTCCATTTTTACATTGCTGTTTTCATTAGTCATCAGTTCAAGGAAGTTTTTTTATTTATTTATTTAAACACTCTATATACGCATACAGCATTTTATATTGCATTAATGATTAAAATAAAAAAATAACTGTTTAATATGTACAAAAATGCCCTACAACTTCGTTTTAAATGGCGTTTTTACACGGTTTCGAAATAACACGGTACAATATATATTATGAACATTAATTAAACAATGCGTAAAAGTAATATAAATTATACAATTTGTTTTTTTCATTTCATTTTTTTTTTTTTTTTGCACCACAACAGGCCAGGAGGCCCAATTACAGTGGTGAAATACATCACAGAACAACCAGGCTTGAGAAAAATCACATTTTAGTTTTTGTGTTCTCACCGGGAATCGAACCCGGAACCTTCCGTGCGTGAGTCAAGCGTCTTGACCACTACACCACGGAGGCCGCCTTTTGGAATGCAATACATTGCTCTTTTACCTAATGAGCATATAATATACCAGCGATGGTAAATAATCTTTCTAACGATTTTTGAAAAATGTATTAATGTCATGTTATATTTTCTTTAAATCTTAGGTACAATAAATATTTAGCACACAGTTTAATTTACTTAAATAAAATAAGTAATCGATTTTCATACAAAAAAATCCATCCAGCATTAATTTTTTAATTTGGAATTTTTTTTACACTGTGTTTTTTACCTCATGGAACGAATCCCCCGTTTTGATTTTTTAAAATTGCAAATCTCGTATAGATGAACATAAAATAAAATTTACATTTTAGGAAGCGAAATAACGGTAGCTTACGTAATAACCTAAAAAATATCCAGCAATTCTTACGACTGAATTTATAAAACTCAATATAAAAACATCAGTAAAAGTATTTTTACATTGATAAAAAGATGATTTTTAAATTTATTTTTTAAATATTTACATAAGATGTTTAAAATTAAATTCCCCCTGAATTGTAAGCATACAACTCGTCAGCAGATTTTAAAATATATCTCTCAACTCAAACTTCATTGAAAATAATTTTATTTTAAAAACATTACTAACATTACAGGTGCCACCGTTTTGTAGCAACAATTCACGGACAGTGTATACTTGTAATGCCGTGTTAAATAGACTTCATGAACTCGGCAATAGTTATTCCCACATATCTGATATATTTAACGTAGGGTATTGTTCCTATAGAACAAACCTTTTGAACTTTTTCAAAGATGGTGAATGGTAATTATATTTATTTATTCATGCATTTCATAATATATACAGATTTTTGTTTACTTTGCCCAGCTTTATGAAACAGAACTTATGATTTTCTTGTTGTATTACTGTAGAATGTTTTATTATTTAAACCTTCTACTGAATATGCTGTATAATTTTTAGGTTTAATTTTTTTTTTTATAAATCTTGGGTATAAGGAAATTTATGTTTAAAAAAAATAAAAATACTAAGCCAAATATGTTTATATAATAAATGTTTGCAAAAGGCAGATTTGCCGTTTTTGTTAATAAAATAAAAAAATAAATTTAAAAAATACCATATTTTATTACATTATTAAGAATGAAAAATATCATTAATTTATTAAAAAAATCCATTAGGCATAATTTGAGCTTACGTCTTACTCCTGTATTTAACTTACTATTCTTTATATTGGTTGGTAACAATGATATTTTGCTTTCTATTTAAAAAGCATATTATTTTGGAGGAAACTTAACTTTCACTATTGTTCATTATAAAATTAAATAAGGAATTACGTTATTATTATATATGTATATAAATTAAGGACGACACTATGAAAAAAATAATAATGTTATATAAACTAGCATTAACGTCTAAGAACGGACGCTGCGGAAGCCACGGGAGAGCCTAAACCCAAGTTGTCTATTCTTCACGTCTACGGGCTCCTGCCGCACCGTCCTAAAAAAAACATCGAAGACGATCTTTCGGATTTATTCGCCATACTAAGAAACGCGGGATTGACGTGGGAGGAGGCGGGAGTGCTGGCTGGCGATAGGCTCTCCTGGAGGCGTGCGGTGTCCACGTGCTCCACATTGGAGCGGATAAAAAAGAACAAAAAAATAAAAACTTACCAGTTTAGCAGTATCCGTGGTAAAAGAATGGCAGAACTGTGAGTGAGCAGGACCTCGGGGTTCCCGAGCCACGAACCCGAAAAGGGCGCGCGCGGGCTCACAAGTCGCGTACGATATGCGACGGAGCGCATGTGCCATCTGTACGCTCTGTGGAAAGTAAAATCATGGATGGAATCATGGCTAAGTCTCATGGATATCACCACATATGAAACATGAAAAAAATGTGGTATTTCAGCCCTTTATTACTCAACTTCATTGCAAAAATATTGAATGTTTTTATAGGTTTTTGCAAATAATGAAACACGTGGATTTTAGTTTTACAAAATTTTCACAATATTTTTTTTAAAGTGAGAAAATTGGAGCGTGACATTTTATGTCACATAGTGTTGGCCTCGTGGTGTACTGGTCAGCGTCTTTGCCTACCGTGCAAGAGGTCTCGGGATCGATTCCCGACATGGTTAATATGAAATACCTATTGAAAAGGGTGTTTATGCTCTGGTATATATTATAGTCGCTTGACTGGCACCTGGAGCGTAAGACTGATCATCTTTCCTTCATGAAACAAATATAATCAATATATACTGCTATTGGTGTACCAATTCAGTGCCTTATGCACCATTAGGTACGGAAAGGGAATGATGATGATGATGAGTGTTAAAATGCCACTTAGTATTTTAAAGGGTCAAAGAAGTATGAAATATGTTAAAACAATTATTTTGCTCATAAACACAACGCTAAATACTAAATACGAACTACCTAAATAGCACTAATAAATAATTATCTTTTTTCGAATCTTTCAAATACACGTCCCAGTTAGTCTTGAGGCGAGTGAATCTCAAATGAACTTTCTATCAACCAACATTATCGTCTGTTAATGAGAAAATGTACTTTATTTGCAAAGTGTACATGTGTGCATGTGTACATGTGTACAATGTGTACAATGTGTACATTAGAGTGGGCCGGTGATGTATGACGTTTATTATTTTTTTAAACATCAAAGTGAAAGGGGTCTAAAAAGTTGCATTATGGATTACATTGAATGTAAAAATTATTAAAAAAAATATTCCATACTACTTTTGGCCCTCAACCGAGGTTTGAAGTTTATCGCTGTCAGAACATTTTGTTAATTATCCATACTGCTAAAATCATTTTTTTCTTAGTAAAGATATAACATCATCACATTACAAATCCAAACACGTTTTTAAACTACCGAAATGCAAAAAATTTACACTCCGCGGAACTGATTCCGTTGAGCGCCTGGTTAATATAAACGAAAACAATGGCTCATTTAAACGATGTTTCCCATTTATTACAAAATAAAGAGCAACTCACGCCCTTTGATGCTTATTTAATATAATTTAATGTACATTAGAAAATTGAATTAGGCCGATTTTCTTACTTAAATACGAAATGACAGCCGATTTAGCGCAAAAAATCTACTTTTTCAAAAACTTCAAGCTCTGGTTGAGGGCCAAAAGTATTTTTTTAAATATTTTTTGCATTCCGAATAATCCAAAAGGCAACTTTTTAGACCCCTTTCATTTCGAAAATCAGAAAAAAAAATTACCGGCCCACCCTAGTGTACATGTGTACATTGATTTAAAATGAACTTTGGTGTTCATTTTGGATTTCGTGAGCCTTGAAATGGTTTGGAACAGAACTGTCACATGATACTATAAAGGATAAATTGATTTAAGAAATTGAAATAACTAATTACTGTTTATAAACAAAGTTTTTGTTTTTACCTGATCGTTCGGGCGGCATACTTTTACGCCCGCTAAAGACACCACAATCAGCACGGGAATAGCGCGCCCCGCTTCCTGAAAAATAAAAAATAATAATAAGCAATTACATTTTATTTTCAGACATTCAAATAGGCAGT
This sequence comes from Micrasema longulum, assembly GCF_059751315.1. NCBI lineage: Eukaryota > Metazoa > Arthropoda > Insecta > Trichoptera > Brachycentridae > Micrasema > Micrasema longulum. The sequence continues at coordinate 626,802 of NW_028277396.1, forward strand.
GAAAGTATTGGTTTTAGAACCTAAAAATAAGCTTTTTCTACAAAAAAAATTATTAAACTCTACTTCTTAAGGTACTTTCTTACTTCTTAAGGTTTTTTATAATTAAAACAATCTTAATTAATGCCGATGCATTTTTAAAATATAATTTTAATGTATCATTGTCAAAGAATTTGCAAAACCTATATAGTGAACTTTATTCACAGCATATTTATCAAATTAAAAAAAAGAATTGTGTTTGTCGTAGATCTTTTGAATCGTATAAAATAAATCCTATGCACAGAATTTTATAATTAATATATTAATGAGATTTAAAAATACTGTTACTTTTCAAAGAGGGTGTAAAATGTATGTAGTATATGTAGTATGTTAACTGAACTTTATTGTATAAAATAATTCTTTGTCTAAAAGTGCGTAAATTGAAAAAAAATATTTTAAACTGAATTGTTTTATACTTACATTTAGTATATAAAAATAAAATTAGTAAATTACTTGGTCAAAAAACTTGGGAAAAGTATTCTTTGGCTCGGAATTTCCCAACGAAATACATAATAAATAAATAACTAAATTGCGTACTGCGCCGCGTAATCATTAGTTCATACAATATACGAGTTAAAAATGTTCCCATACATCCTTCGGCTTACATTATTTCAGTCTAAAAATGGATGTTCTTGGTTTGTCATTCCTCAGCAAACATTCGTTACCCATTCATATCCTGAGAACACCCACCGATATGAGAAACAATAATGTTATTTCCTCTACTCACTTGTGTACCGGACGTGACGCACTCGAAACAATTACACACGTAGAAACAATGTCTACTTACACAATTAATTCTAGTCAAAACGGAAGTTGGAAGGAAGTTCCCTAATACGCGTTCAACAAATAAGTAACATATCCGGCGAAGGAAACGCTAAACAGGGCTCGGAACACATAAATCAAAGGAGTATTACTAGTTTCAAGATACTTATCTTCTTTATGCGACGTAAAAGTATGTATTTTAAACATTGCCTGATCTCACAAACAGATTTAGGAATATAGTAACAGTTCTTTGTTGTTATTCTTATTTATATTTTTGTGAAAAACACCTCAAGGGCGCACAAGTGCGTACAATCAACATCGCAACACGTCTTGTAGCTTTATAGCGCATAGACTGTTGGGATTCTAGTACTATGTTTCCTAGTATATAATAAATTTTATTCCTAATATGATAAATCCATAAAAACAAATAATAGTTTGTCGGCGAGTTTCTAATACAAAGAAAGAAAAAGAAATCAATTATACAAAATCAAAAAAAAAAATTATAAAAACAGTATTATGAATTGAAAAAAAAATAGCATGAGGTTATAAAAGAGGAAAAATAATAACTTTCTTAATTTTTTCAAATTATTAATGTTTAAAGCATTAACTTTTTCGTCAAACATTTTATTAAATGTTATTAAATATTTGTATAATATTTATATATTTGTATAACCACTTACCAACTTTTCTATGTCTACCGGTTTCTAGACGTACCCGTCTCTTCGTCAGGACACCAATTAAACCAACAGGCAAAACCCCCTGTACACCTTCACTATAGTTGTTGCACAAGTATTTATCGTGTAGGTTTTATATTTTTTGGCAACAACTATGGTGAAGATGTATAGTAGGTTTTGCATGTTGGTTTAATTGGTATTCTGACGAAGAGACGAGTACGTCTCGAAACCAGTAGTCACAACAACACATTTAGTATTTTTTTTAAATTCAAAGTCTTAATTTTAAATTATGAAATGCTTTAACCGTCTGCTTTTTAGCTCTAAACTGGTAGAGTCTTTATTTACTTCGGCGGGAAGTTTGTGAAAGTGAAAATCTTGTAACTTAAAAATGGTTCATCGCCAGCCTAATCGAATTACTATCCGCTTGCAATGGTGCTAGGACACTACATTACAAACTGAATGCATTTAATCTATTACAGGAAGATAGGGTGTGATTCGTATTTATGACAAATTTGTTTTAGTTTAAAACGTTTTTTTTAAATAACGTCACTTCAACCCTCCCAGAAATCGATCGAACCTATTCAGGGTTAGCACGGTAGGCCCAAACTTTTCTCCACTAGATTTTTTTCGAAATTGGCCTGGGTGTTGTGGTGTATTTTTCATATCTTTCTCCTGTGTCCTTTCTTTTCCACCTGCAGACAAGCCTCTAAATATAATCTTAGTTGACAATTTTTTTTAAATACAACAAAATAGAAAATATTAAATAGAAATATTACAACTGAGATAGAGGTCATTTTTTTGCAAGGATTAATGTCATTGGCTTGTTTAAATTATCACTTTATTATTTGTTTAACATTTACGATTTTACCCATATTCGCAATTATTTTTAATTTTTCCGTGTGTATCTCCTAGAGACAATCTAACGGATTGTGGTCGTTATTAGTGTTACACACATTTTATTCTTTTGCTAGAACACTACTATAGTTTTGGGTGAAAACTCCTCTCATCGACGGGTGATATAAGTTATAAGTTTTTTATCACCCGTCGATGGGAGTGCTCTCCCGAATCTGTAGTAGTGTTCTTGTAAAATAACAAAAATCGTGTAACACTAATAACAAAGTTATATTTTTATAATAATTTAAAATAAAGTTTGACAAAGTGAATGCCGATTCAATTAGTAAAATTATTTAAAAACTAATAAAATGGCCCAAAGTTGAAATATTTGGATGAATCATATTCATTCATTTATTCCCTTACCGCATCTAATGGTGCAAAGGGTTCTGTATTGGTACACCAATCGTAGCGTATCTTGATCATTTTTGTAACATGAAGGTAAGATGATCAGTTTTACGCTTCAGGTACCAGTCCAGGGACTATGAAATATTCTAGTGTTAAATCACCGTTTAAAATCAATATTTCAGATCAGCAATGTCGGGAATCGAACCCGAAACCTTTTGCATGGCAGGGAAATGCGCTGACCACTACACCACGCGACCACGGGTAAATCATAAAAACGCTCATATTTATTTTTATTAAAAAATAAATACCGACATCAATAAAAGCACTTTTTAACTTCACATAATTAAGAAGTTTTGAAGAGAAGGGTTTTGGAATAGTTGTTGCCCTAGATTATCTTTTTATGAACATTTATACCTTCTATTTCTATTATTTTTTTATAGTTTTTAGTTTCTTCCATTTCAAACTATGTGTTAATTTATTTTTAACTTTTTTTTTCTTCTTATGATTTTTTTAACTCGCACGCTGTGGACATTTATAAAGGATTATTTGCAGATTTTTTTTTCTTTGAACTAGCGATATTAGTAGTAATCGGTTGTTATTCCAAAAACAAATAAATTGAGAATGAAATGTGTAAGACTAGGTACGAACAGGTAACAATTTCAGGTCGTCATACCTGTAAATGCCTTAACTGATTTTTTTTCATCTAAAAAGTGTTCTTAACCTTTTCGAAATATTTTATTACATTAAAATATCTTAAACATTGTAGTGTTTATTTTATTCACATTCTTTATAACATTGTCTTTGGCCAAGCAGATAAAAATGGACATTAACCTTGAAAGACTATGACTTGATGGCTGCTGTCTGGGAAATGTCCTGAATATTGAAATCGAGTGGTGACAACTCCGCCTTGTTTTGTAGTGGTTGGCATGCCTATCGTTCTTAAGGTCCTGAGTTCAATTCCTGGCACAGTAGACATGACATATTGATTTTAAAGATTGTCAAAACTGCAACATTTCATTATTTCTGAACTGGCACCTGAGCGCGGAACTGATCAATTACTAATTACTTTCAAAGTTACAAAAATGATATCTTCTTCCAAGTCGGTCCCTCATCACTTAGGGTCGTGACCACCATGTCGTGCTCTCGAGACTGCAGTCCTCCACTTGTATTGGCACTCCGCATTTCTGAGAACTATCACAAAGAAAGTGCCTCTTTTCCGTATAGTCCGACGAGAGCATGAGAAACCTCTCTTGTCCTATTTTGCCCTCTACGCTGCCGACCACAACAATCTTATCCGGACAATCTTCCTTTTTCCTTGCGAGGTGACCAAAATATTGGAGAACTCTTTTGAGGCATATGGTCGAGAGTCTGTCAGTCAGCTTCAGTCCCTGAACAATTTAGACGTTGGTGCGTCTGGCTGTCCAGAGTATTCTTATCATACGCCTCCAGCACTGATGTAGTGCCCTTGAGATGTTCAAGGGCACATATCATATAGTGTCATTTTGCGTCCATGTTTCCGCCACATATAAAAAAAAAATTGAAAGACTTAAGTTCTGAACAATCTCATTTTTGTCGCTTTCAATATACCTCTGTTCTTCCATATATTTTCCACGTTCGTCATTGTCAAAAAAATAAGTTGCAATTGGTGGGCCACTTCAGTGTCCTATACACCACAACCTTTAAAGTGGTTCAAACTGCCATATTTTAATGTTTTTCGGCTGGCACCTGAAGCGTGGGTCTGATCACTTAACCTTTATGTTCTGGATGAGGAAGAGGAATAATGACAACATTATAAGGATGAAAAGATTTCATGAATTCCATCGTAGAATAAACACCGTAAATATTTTACGAGTGTGACAGTATTAGATTACTCCTTTTATTTACGGTCTTAACGAATGTCTGATTATACACTTCCGTGTTTCGTATGGAATAGTTCGAGTTATATTCTTACGCTAAACACTTACGTTACTAAGGACGGAAGCAATACTTTAAATTCGAAGCTTTCAAGTACTACTACTCAAAGTAAAACGCCTACAGAAACGGGACTTCCGGTCTAGGGTCAGAACTAATAACAATCATTTATAACACGTGTATCCGGGCGGATGAAGAATAATATTCTGTTTGTGAAATAGAACCAGAATCCGGAACGAGTGATTTCGACTCGATGGCTACTCTCAGATAAAAATTCCGAAGAAGGAAATCAAGAGAAGAAATGTCCGCCTTGTAGCGTAGTAGTTGGCACATTCGCCTACCATGCCATAGGTCATTGTTTAGATTTGGTTTGATGGATTTAGTTTGATAAGGGTCAACATAAAATGTGTGTATTGCGTCAAAAAAGGCTAATGTCGGATTTCGTTTTTTTCTTGCCGAGTTGATGAAAATAAAAAAAATTACATATATAACAATCTTATTTACACAAAACACATATGATAGTAATAAATTACAACAGGGATCGAGAATACCTTAAAGATGGTAAAATGGAAGTCTAGACATTTACTGGGCTTATGACCTGTCATTGGCTGGTTTAAGTGGCCACTTTACACACCGTGTAACATTCACCATTTTGCAAATGTTTGAGCATCCGTATTTCTTCAATTCTTCCATTTGTTGATTTTAGTGATGTTTGATGGCTGAAACTTTTATGGTTTTGAAGAGATTAATCTGAATGAATTATTTCACATACTAGGCAACGCCTGAAAATAATTTTCCAATTTTTAATCTTCTTCTTGGACCAGTTGGTTTTATTACAATATTTGAGTTTGTCAAAATGTTTTTAAACAAAATACTGGATTTCACCCCCTTGGGAGTCATTAAGATTAACAAATTACAACAGGTATGGAGAATACCTTAAAGAAAGGAATATGGAAGTTTAGGCATTTACATGACTTAAATCAGGGTAAAATCTAGTCTTTGTCTTCAAACATTTAGACAAATTCAAATATTGTAATAAAACCAACTGGTCCAAGAAAAAAAAATATTTTTGCAACCAAGATCTCTTGCATGGTACGCAAACGTGCCTCTTCACCACTACACCACGAGGCCGACATAGCTTTATAATATTTACTTATAAAAAGAGATATTTGAAACTTCTGATAATAATATTAAATTGAAAAACCTCCTGTAGTTTTTGTAATCAAATCATGATAGTGACGCTCTCGATTGTATCTTCGAAAGAATAAAATAAAAGGGAAAATACTTAATTCCTCTTTCTACAAGCATTAGAAAGATCGCAAAAAAATAAAGCCAGGCCTTCAAGTTTTTTGCCGTGAATCGTATTTAATCAGATATCCGGGAATAAGACAAAAAGATTCGGAGTTAAAATGTGGAATTCCCGGCACATTTCTCGTTTTCTTGGTAGAATATCTGATTCCAACCCCCCAACGCCAGCGTTCCAGGCAGTTTACGCGTCAAGAATTATCTCTCCTATCACTCAAACTTTTGAGTACACTTAAAGCCTTCACCGACCAAGTAGAAGCCTCCCTCGAGAGACGCAAATATGAGGGAAGCGGATGAGAAGCTCTAATAATTAATGTGATGTTTTGAAAATCAGTTAGCAAAAACAATTTGCAATCATCAATAACAATTTTGCAAATGCATTTTTTTCTTTTTTTCTTTATTAACACATTTTATCACATAACAAACATTTTTTCGTACACTTTGCCCAGCTAACAAAGGAAAATACCCCGTTCCAAGCTAGGCAATTACATTTTAATAATGATAATAGTTAAAAAAATAACCGACAAATAAAATATAAACTTACTAGTGTACTCATATTGATCAAGTAAGGGTTTTTTTATATTTTTTATGGGAGTTGCTTTATTATTTACCTTGCTTATAATATACAAGGTTTATAATTCAAAAAGTGGATTTTTCTGCAATTAAATATCTTAAAATTTATCTAAACTATTGGAATCAGGAGGGATATATTAATGTGGGCTAATCAGGAACTTCTCAGCATTTGCTCACGTGGAGAGGAAACCACTTAAAACTCTTCAGGAGAAGCCGGCCTGTTGGAAGTCAACAGGCCTTCCGTTTCACTAGAGGAGTGTTCGGCATTTTGTTCCCTACTTTGGTTTATTTTACCAATTTCCTGCGCTATATTTATCAAGTAAGGGTTATCACTAGAGCCCTTACAAGGCACTTCAGATTGAACAAACACCTTGCTAGAATGAACCTTTCCGAAACCTCTAGATGTAGGTTCTGCAGTGCAGATGAGGAAACACCAATACACATTCTATATAAATGGGATGCTTTACATCATAAAAGGAGCCTCATCCTCGGGGGACCACTGGTTAAACATGAGGATGTTAAAGAGCTCGCCCCTTACTTAATAGCCCAATACTTTACGGATCTGGGCTTGGAGGGCGAGAACTATTCTCGGGGACCCGTCACAATAGATCTTCACAGTTCGCAGTGACGTCAGGAGCTTGGATAGCACTAACCCCCACCAATAAGAAAAAAAATGCGTATATCAATACATACACATATATAAATATATATATATTTATATACATACATACACACATACATACACATAAGTTGGCGCGTTCAGAAAACTCACACTAACGCATTCAAAACCTACGGGATGTTGATTTAAAAAAAAGAATTAAATTTTAACCAAATGAGCAATCTTTTTTTTAAATTCGGTTTTGGATTAGAGGGTTGTGTATATGAAAATAAATACAATTTGTTAAAGAAAATTATATTTATGAACAAAAATACTTTGTTGCATTATTTTATATTTTTTAAATTATTTTTTAAAATCATTTTTTTAAATGTTGCATTTTGCTAATTATAATCTTTCTGAGAACAGGGGACAATTTAAATTTTTTAAAAAGGTTTTTTTTATAGTTAATTACTCTAGAACTAGAATGCGAAATTGTGTAGATTGTTTTAAGTATATAAATAACAATTGTTTGTCAATAAGTGTGTATGCATATTATCTCCGATATGACATTGATGTTTGCTTTCGTTATTCAAAATTTCTTCTTTATGCCGATGATATGAAAATATACGCTAAAGTTAAATCTCAAGAAGATTGCCTAATGATTCAAGACGATCTTAATCGTCTAACTGACTATTGTATTGAAAATAAACTGTTTTTGAATATAAATAAATGTGTCTGTATTACATTCACAAGGAAAAGAAAAATTCTTAATTTTGATTACAAACTAAACAATAATGTACTAATGAGAAAGCACGAAATTAAAGATCTTGGGATTGTTTTAGACTCAAAACTACTTTTTGAATCGCATATCAATAAAATTATCTCCAAAGCATTGAGCATGTTAGGTTTCATAATTCGAATGAGTAAACACTTTGATAATCCAAAGGCCCTTATTTCATTATATTATACATTTGTCAGAAGCCATTTGGAATACGCCTCTCAGATATGGAATCCCCAGTATGCCATATATATAAGTAGAATAGAAAATATTCAAAACAAATTTATAAAGTACCTTAAATACAAAACCGGTATTTCTTATGTATCTACTCTCACTGCCTCCACCTTCCATGGAATCATTTCTCTACAATACCGCAGAGTGTGTGCGGACCAACTACTGCTTTACAAAATTGTGACAGGAATGGTTGACTGTACAGAGCTGCTTGTTTTAATAACAATACATGTGCCAGCCAGGATTTGTAGACGGTACCACCTGTTTCATGTACCAACAAGTAAGACATCGTATGTTAAAAATGCTTTTTTTCGTAGGACTTTTTCAATGTACAATACAAAATTTAAAAATATAGATTATACAAACATCACTCTGTCAGATTTAAAATTTAAACTAAAAATGTATTATGTAACTTAGTAGACATTATAATAATAAATATGTACATCTCCCCCCCCCCCCCCTCCTTATCCTCTCTTCAAGCATTTTTGTCCTTTTTTGTCCTTATCCCGCCCAATTTACAGTAACTTAATGTTCTTAAAATTAATATTTAAAAAATCTTTGATTATTGAGTACTTGAAAATAACATTTTTATATGTATAAATTGTTTGTATTTATTTGATATGTAATATATATATTCTTTACTAACTTTGTATACTATGTGGAAATCTGTTATTGGTTCTGAGTTTATACACTATATCTGTTTGTTTACTAAAAATATGTATGTAGAACTGTTGATTTCCCTAATAAAATAAAAAAATAAAATAAAATAAAATAAAAAATAAAATAAAATATAATTTGTACTGTGCATTTTAATTACACCCGATTAATTATTATTATGATGAACACAAAATATTAAATAAACAATATGCTTGTTTAAAAGTAAATACTAGTAAATACATATATGACATTTTTTAAGTAATTGTTTTTTTTCGCTCTAATCCAAAAGAGATTTTTAAAAACATTTAATATAACAATATATAGCATCAAGATTTCTAAAATCAGTATTATGTACATTAAAAATGTTTTTGTTTAAGTTTTGCATAAGCGCCATCACTACATAATCGACCTATGCATGATTTAATTAAATGAAAATACCTACGTATTTATAAACCAGTGTTTTTAATCCGTAACTTAATACTTGTACATGTTATTATATTTTACTACTAAGAATCGCAGCGAAACTTAGACGAACGTAGAAGCATCCTGTGTATATTGTATTACCATATCATTAGCAACTAATAAAGCAATAGTTGTCTATGTCACGCTCATAAGCGCATCTGAGCGTGAGAGAGACACAGATTATTTTTATAATGCGTATGCCGTGCGATGTCATACCACGGGCTTATTCACTGATACTACACAATGCGTATATACTACACACGCGCCAGTTTATAAAAATTACACCAGTACCCAAGCGCATACACATACATACATAGATAAAAGACACAAAAATTTATTAATATATGCGAAACTTCATGATTGCCTTTTGTATTTTTTTCATTATTCTTTATTTTTATTTTTTATTTTCAACATCTAGTAAGAATCTTCAATCTGCGGCATGCATCAACCTCTTTGACTTTTTACGACCAATGTCATGAAAGAGCGAGGTCAACACTTTCTTCAACTTGAGTAGAAATCATTTTTTAATTTACCAATAATTATGCTCGCATACTGAATTAAATATTTGTAACAACAAAGTTACAACCATTTAAATGACAACAAAAACTTAACTTTTCTCTGGCTAGAATGCTTGCAATTGACTGTTTCTAAATGCTGTGTGCTAATTATTTATTCATAAATTTTTCTTCGCTTTTTTCAGCGGCAGGGAAAATCGATTGAACAAAAGAGGTCAAGAAATGAATTTTTATAACACCTTTATAAAAAGTTTAAATTGAATCTAAAAATAACAACAATTAGTACCTACAATACCTTTATTATTAGATTTTATATATTTAGTTCATTCATTTTCATTGAAATTAATAGTCGCACATTATAAACAAATACAAATATATTTGACAAACAATGTCAACTTTACAATTTTTGCTGATGTTACGAATCACAATATCACAATTTTTTCATGTTTTTTGTCAAAATATTAAAAGAATTTATAAATACCCCTCTCAAACATTTATTTATTTGTTTTTTTAAACAGAAAAATAAATATTTGACTTCTTATAATTCGCCTAAATTTTCCGATTTCCAGACCATTTCCTAAAAGTCATAAATAGTTCTGGACAAATGGGAATCGAGTTATAGAAGAGTGGAATTCGAATCTTGGACCTTCGACCCGCGAGTCTATAACGCTACCACGGGACCATAACCCAGTTTATTTCGATCATTTTGGTAATGTGCTATTTTATTAATAATGCTGAAATTCATCTAAAGATAAGTGGAAGAGTTTAATTTTTAAACAGCGGAATGCATTAACAACTGTTCAATACGTTTTTCTGGGTTATTATGCCGTATGTCTATTTACCAATGTTTAAGATCGCATAATAGTGTCCATCATCAGGATTGATGTTATTTGTAAAATAGATGTGTAACCTTAAGTTCTAAGGATTTGCACCGTGTCGTCGTCGTTGCTGTCTACAGCTTGTCAATTTGAAATCTGTGGCGCTTCTCGGTCTACGCTTTTATGCGATTTGTTTATAACGGGGTAAGAAGATGATTTTAAACACATCTCTGTTTATATTGTCAGGATATTGTAAATCTCAATCGCCTCTATACCAATCGAGTTGAGTGACTTTTGGGTATCCCTAAGATACTAGAAACTAGATAGCTAGGAGGAAAACTTATTCCCCGTTTCTGTGTGGTGTTGGACCAAAGCTGATTTATGGGGGTAACCTGCTGCTCCTTTACTTTGGTTGTAATTTTTCAATCAGTCTGCAGTCTTTACACCTTAAGACCGTTTTTATAATTCAGCTTATAAATACGATCAGTTTCGAGAGGGTTTGGTCCTTTGCTCATTTAAGACAATCTCTAATTATTGTTGACGTGCCGAAAACGGTTTAGATGCCGCGCTTAGTACCAAAGGTTATACATCTATTTCACAAAAAATATCAACCCTGATAATTGACACTGTAAGTTGATCCGAAATTTCATGAAATAGTACATACGATACATGGCATAATAACCCAGTAGTGTGCATCTGAACGGCCGTGAAAATCTAAGAAGTTTAAGCATCAACAACTCGTCGGTCGATCTTTATAACGATAAGCTCTTTATGTACTTATTAAAGTCGCTTCGGCATCTTTGCTATTCATTTCGTTCATAATGACCCCTTCTCGAGTCACCCCTCTGCGTTATTAAAATCTGTAAATCATAGACTATGAGCACGATCAAAACTTAAATGAGTTTATTAAAATATCTTGACTTATAAACTGAATATTTTGAGGGCGCACAAAACAAACAGACTTAGCAGTTTTAAATTGATGACACAAATGATATTAATTTAAATCATTTTGTTAATCCTTTATTGGCATCGATACACTCGTACAGGATGTGTCAATAAGAGCGCCACGTTAATTTTCCATTTAATAAATGGTATTTAATATTTATACATAACCACTTATCGACGTTTCCATATCTACGGGGTAAGATTTTTATTTTAAAAATGAAAAAAATATCAAAGTACCCCTTCAGTAAAATTAGAAAACCCCCTTGTAAAGCCTCGTAGATTATATTATGATTACTATTGTACCTCCTAGACTATACTATTCATATGACAGACATTAGAGTTTTAACCAATCACATATTTAAAAAACATGTAAAAAATAGACACGTAAAATGCGCATTATTACTTCAACTAAATTGCTTAAACAAATTGGTCTAGTTAGATAAACTTCTAAAAGCCTTAAATTCCAGTATTAGCTTAAAAATATTTTGGCAAACTCAAAACATTGTCAATAATACCTAGTATAAATGAGTAGTTAAATTTGATTGAAAAAATAAAAAATAAAATTATTTTAGGTTGACGATAATATTCGAATAAATGGTTGATCGCACAAACAAAAAAAAAATATTGCTATAAAAAAAAAACTTAAGCAAAAAGTCATCAGATATCGCCAATGAAGAAGTGTCAAATAGTGTGAAACGACACCCGCTTTTAACAAATATGTGTATACCGCTTAGGAAAATTTTATAGATGTATAAATCACAAAAAATAGGCAGAATGGTGAATGTTACATAATACACATTGTGTACCTAGTATTAATGTTAAATACTGGTGTCCATTTAGATTCAGATGTTTCTCTTCATTCTCAGGTTAATAAAACGGTAAGTGCTGGTTTCTTCCATCTCCGACTAATCAAATCCGTACAAAGAAATGGTGAGTGTGCGTGTATGTGTGTGTATAATTAATATACATGTGTACGCACGCATACGCTTTTGTATGCATTTGTTTATGAACTTAGTTATATATTTTTTTAAATATACCACCATTTATTTTTTGAAATATATGTGTATTTTTTACCTATATTATTAATATTATAATCCCACAGCAAGCACAAGAGATCGCCTCTTTTTTGGTGTGGTATTTCATTTCGTTTTTTTTTTTTGTAATTTTGCTTTATCATGTTCTTTTTTTGTTAAAATGTTGTGACGTTATATTATATTAAATAAAAATAACAAAAATAAATAATAAATATATTCCTATAGATTCAACTAAAGCTCTTGTAAATGCTAATGTCGTTTTGCGTCTGGATTATTGTAATGGAATATACGCAAATCTCCCAAAATACCAAACTCATAAGCTTCAATCCGTTTTCAATGCGGCAGCTAGGCTCATTACGGAGTAAAATAATATTCTCACATCTCACAACATCTTCGAGATTTGCACTGGTTAAAAGGCCCAGAGAGAATAAAATACAAGCTTTGCTGGACCCTTGACATTATTCAAATCCCTTCATGAAATGGCTCCAAGATACCTGTAGGACCTTTGTATTTGGTACACGTCAAAGAAAATCTAGGTTCTCTTAGGTCAACATTTGATACAGGCAGAAGAAAACTTGTAAAAACCCGGCATTCCCCGACCACTAGATTCAGAAATCATGCTTTTGCCGTTGCCGGACCCTCTGCCTGGAACCAATTGCCTTCAAACTTACGATTCGTTGACAGTCCCAGTCAATTCAGATCCCAACTAAAATCTCATTTATTTAGTTTATCGTACCCTTAAATTTACACCGGGGAATATAATATACAGTAAGTTTGAGTATATAATTATAAAGCGCCCCTGAGGTGATTTTTCACAAAAATGGGGCTATTATTATTTAAGATTTTTTTATATTTTATTATATTTTGTAAAAAAATCACTTAAACGAGCCATTAACAGGTCATTAAGGCATGTAAATGCTAACATCTCCACATTTCTGAATAATTATTCCGTTCGTCTCTGTTGAGATACTGGTTTCACTATTCAAGTATTTTTCCTGTCAAAATTTATTCGATATTTCATAGTTTAAAAAAACGAATTTCATGAAACATACATTTCTTATTCGTGCCTGTACCAATGGAGGGGCTATTTATAAAAATGAATATCTTTGATAGGCGGACATAATAGGAAACCGCATTTTTGTTCATTTTGTGATTTATATGCGAAAATGTTCCTTGTATATGCCTGCATCAATGGTATTAACAGTACACTTCTATTACTACTTGAAACATAAATAAACAACTTTGTGCTTATGAAACTTTGATTTTACTTAAATAAGTATTCACATTTGTGTCATATTTTTAGTGGCACGAATAGAACAAGATGGTCTCAGTAATATAAGTAGACTCATGTCTATCATTCATTGAGTGACAAATACATTTAAAAAAAAATAAATTTTTATTTAATTTATTTCTTAAGTTAGCTTATATTAAAACTAATATAAAATGTTATGTACATTTACATCATCTATATATATTTACATTTCCTTACAGTAACTTATACATTTATTTTTAAATTCTTTCAGACACTTTTCATTCTTCATACATTCAGGCATCTCATCATACATTTTTAAACCCTTATACATCAAACAATTTTGCGACTCAGCTCTTTTCAATAATGGTAGTCTTATTTTATCCTTTTGTCTAGTAGCATATTCATGACAATTTTTGTTTAAGACAACTTTATCCTTAAAATATTTTGGTAATTTATCGTGAAAAAAATTATGTATAAATATCAACATATTAAATTTAAGTCTCCTTCTTACAGATAACCAGTTAGTTCTAGTAGTATGAATAGACTCATTTCTGTCCCATCTTAGATGGTTCAAGTTGTAAATCTGGAATATTTCTGTTAATATTTATGTTCATAAATTAGTCTGTCGTCACGAATGACAGGAAACTTAGTTAATTAAAGCAATATGCGGAAATTTAAATCAGATTGAACAAAACATGAGAGTGAGTTAGGTTTTACACGTTAGAACAAAAGTTATCTGTGAGTGGAAAACTTACTGCTGTCATCTTTTGAAAATGGAAAGTTGCATGTTGTGAGCAGGGAAAAGCGGAGAAAATACTAACCTACTTTGCAAAATAAGAGTTCTGTGGCTAAATAATTGGGTTCATAATATGGTTTTTTTGCTCTCCTGAAAAGTTGCACTTTTGCAGTTATACTCTTATGTCCACCCATCAAAGATATATCAAATGTTTGTATAAGTACCTAAATATTAATTGAATCAGGTGATAACACTTTGTATCCCGGAACCGTGTAAACACGTGATTATATAACCATACGTTGTGTTCCGGTCCCGTGTTTTCACGTGGTTTACCAGCTGTCTAAAAAAGTGCAATTTATTGATATGTACTGACTTTTATTAGTACTTTTTTTCTGCTGGAAAACCATGTGAAAACACGGGACCGGGACACAACGCATGGTTGTAATAATCACGTGTTGACACGGCTCCAAGATACAAAGCTCAAAAAAAGGAGTGAGACCCTGTATTTGTGCAATGCGCAATGTGGCTCTCCCTAAAGGCCAATGTTGGCAAAACTACCATACATTTTTTTTTGTATTTATTTGATTCAAATAAGTATGAGAAGTTTGAATTGATTTAACTCAGTATTTTCATAATTATGACACTTTTAAGAAACCCTTCACAAAGCATGAAATTTCACAAAAATGGGCCGGGCACAAGGTAAATTCTATGTGTATTCGGCCGGTACTCAAAGTGTCAGCATGTTCTATATTTTCAAATTAAAAAAGGAATACCAAAAGAATAACGAAATGGTAAAGTTCAAAACTTTGAGTTTGTTCAAAAGTTTGATGACAAAATACTGGATTTCATCTCCTAGGGAGTTAAGATTAACAAATTACAACCGAGATGGAGAAAATTTTAGAGAAGGTTATATGAAAGTCAAGGCATTTAAAGGATTTATGACTTGACATTGGCTAGTTTGAGTGGCCACTTTACACACTGTGTAACATTCAACATTTCGCCCATGTTCAAACATCCATATTTTTTCAATTCATCCGTCGGTTAATTTTAGTGAAGTTATGCAGCTGAAACCTTTCTAGTTGGGAAGAAATGCATCTGATTGAATTATTTTACATACTTGGCAACGCCTGAAAAATTTCTGGAACCTAACTTATAGTCGGTAAATATGAAGCAGTGATAAAGGCGCGACATACAGTTTTGAATTTTCGGTAAACTGGCATAGAAATAAAATATTTTCTAATACGCGTTTTGCAAAACAATATTCATGCGACAACGCTAATTTTTTGGAACATAATTTCATTCTATCCTTCTATACAGCATCATTTCTATATAATTATACCACATAACACTTGAAAGAAAAATTTCTCCTCTACAAGACATTGTATTTGCTTTTACGTTGCATACTTACATTATTTTTTTGATTACAAGCTTTAAAACTGGAACGTCAAGTAGACGAAAGTGAGCATTTTCGACTCCTGCTTTTGTTCGCGTTCAATCGATGGAATAAAGCTTACAAAGGTGATCGTAATATTTGCGCTGTGTACGGTGCTATGAATTATTGACTAATTAACTGTAAAATACTGAAGGAGAAAACATTATTTACTGATTGGTGATCAAGTTAGGATTTTGTCTAAGGGAAGAAACCATAGCAGGAGACTGCTACGAGATGTTGCATAGTTTAATATACTATTAAGCGAGTTGCCCAGATGTTTATTAAAATACATGTTTATGTTTTGAATTTTCATTTTTGGTATTGTTTAATAATATTTATTTTGTTTTTTTCTTATTTTTTTGCATTTTATTTACGTATATATTTAGAAATCTGTAATAAGCCTATAATTTTGGTTTATTTGTAAATATTGATTTTTTTTGTTACAATGGCTGTTGTTTTCTTTTAATAAATGAATGAAGTATGCATGTTTACACTTTCCATTATGTTGTACTGTGTATTATCTATTCAGCGGTTGTACTCAACACAGGGGTCTTAACCTCATAGAGTAAGGGATACGTTATTATTTTTTCGTAATTTATACATTTAATAAATAGACATTTGTACGAATAAATAAATATCAAATAATTTATTTTTATGTTTCCTTTTCTTCTCTTCCTTGGGAAAAAACGAATACAACTAATGTCAATACCCAATAATTTAATATTTAACATATTTGGTGGTGTTCCTGAATTAGATTTGAAATTTTAAAATAATTTTGGTAATAAGTGTTGAAAAATATCTACTTTTACTCTTCTTTCAGATTTCCTTGCAAACTAATATGCATAAGCTTAAAAAATTTAATAGAAACAATTTTTCTGCGATAGTAAAAATTTTCTCCTCAAATTTCCCTCTAGATTACAATATTCCTAAGAAGCAAAATGTCTCTCCCCTTAAATTGTGACATGCTAATTATTTTTTGCCAACTTCGGCGATTTAAAAGACCGGCGATACTTAGTTATTCGATGATAATAATATTTGATCAGTTTCCGTATAAGGCTAAAATCCGGGACAAAGCAAACAGAAAAATGGAGAGAAATAACGAGAAAATGGAGATAATTACATGCTCTCGGAACAAACCCCTCGAGGGTAAGAAAGGAAAAAACTCTAATTGATTTAAAATATCCTTAGGGAAGAAAATCAAAAATGTTTTTTACGTTCATAATAATAAAACTAAACATAAAGAAATCAAGAAGCTAATTAAAGTAAATAAAATAAAATAAAACATTATTACTTTAAGTAAACAAAAAGAATAACCCAAAGGATGAAATTCAGCTCTCTGTTTATTTTAATAATTGTAGTGATGACTTTCGTTACAAAACACCCAGACTTTAAAAAAATCACATTTGATTATTTTGATCTCACCAGGAATCTAAACCGAAACCCTCCATGCGTAAAGCATTTTACTAGTTATTAACAATGTTTTATGTATGCATAAATGTTCGTAGACCTCCACATTTCCTTGACTCTTCCACCTGTTGTCTTTCGGAATAGTGAATGTTACACAATGTGTAAAGTGGGCACTCAGACTAGCCAACTACAGCCATGTAAATGCCTAGATCACCATATCCTTTCTCAATCATGTCTTTTATTGCAAAAGATTTGGAATTTAATTAAAATGTTTAAATCTTTATTTTTTTTTAATTATATAAAAATACTAACGCAGTGAGCATAATTGATAAAAAAAAACCTAAGAACGGTTTCAATTGTTTTTTTCTTTCAATAAGCGCATTCGCTTTCTACTGAGCAGCTTCGAACTAGTGAGGATGTAATTCAATATTTTAAATAAATAACACAAAGTAATTCAATCTTCATTTTAAATGACTGAGTTTATCAATGTGCGAAGGAGATTGAGAGAAGAAAGTTGAGATATTATTTGCAAAATAGCTTGGCCACCACATACCACACACCGCATTTGAGGACATAAGTCTCCTTGACGGTGACCACGTGTATGGAAAAAATGCTCGTTGCCAAACGAGAAAATCTACCCGAAGGAGTTCTCTGTAATCTGGTAGCTTTTGAGCTGAAAGAAGGTAATCCAGAAGTGCAAAATATGTACTTCGTTGGATTGAGAAAAGAAGGAAGCGAATTTTTCACAGACTGGGATTAAATAGATTGTACACGATCAATTCACCGAAAGAATAACAAAACTTTTTAAAAGCTTCAAAATTATTTTTGGAAGCCACCAAATTTGTTTATCCGACAGGACCTATAACAAGGTCAAGGACAGTAGCGAAAAGCTCCATTTGGTTATCATAAATAGAAAGAAAAGGACAAGACCACAGGATGTGTTCAGAAGATTGATTAGGATATCCGCAGCAGCACGAATGGGAATTAACAATATAAAAACAAATCATTTGTCATTAAGCTTACTATGGCCTGATAAAAACTGCGAGTCTAGTGATTAGATATAACTCAAGAAAATTTTAAGCGGTGACGGATTTAAGGAGAAAAAAATAATTCACTCTCCCTGAAGGGGAAGATTCCCATCGCGATTGCCAAGCATCAAGAAGAGCATCTTTATTGTTTTTTTATGTCCGATTGAGACATTCCTTCAGTTGGAAGTAGATAGACGTCACCAAAAATAGAGGAAAACTTTTTTTTAAGTGGACAGAAATTAACGGATCGTCACTGGACCTCCAGATTTAAAGGAGATAAGCCCGTTAGATCCGTAAGTGCATCCGTCGACATGTCATATATGCTCTAGTAAGAGCCAGAAGAGGTTGACTTTGTCCGCTTAGTATAATTCACCTAAAACATTGCAACTCACATCGGTTTGCCTAACAGCCTAGCAAACGATGCCTAAGAAAACAGATTCATAATATACTATTAAAGTCAACCCAAAAAACAACCCCCAGCTGGCTCTGGCCAAGCGAGCAACTTTGTTGAAAGTCGTCTTTCCCAAATTCACAGCTTTTTTAGCATAAGAAGTACAAGACAATTTTTTTTTAAATTTCAGCTAGGTTTGAAACCGAATTTGAAGCTTGAAAAAAAGTGCCTAGAAATTCGATTGAAAGAGGACACACAAGATTGCTCTTTAATTGTAGGAATTATGATTTTTGAGGAGCAAAACTTAATTTGTTTTAAATACCCCAATCAGTTTTTCTATTTAACGCATTAGCTGCATCACCTTCCAGGGATCCGTGGCAATCGTCCTCAATCAAAATACATCCATTACCGACAAAAACCTGAATCATACATGATAAAGGAAGGGTCAGTTCGAGAAAATTATCGAACAATACATTTCACAAAAGGAGTCTCAAAACAGAACCTTGAGGACAGCCACATGAAATCTCACGTGATAAAAGTGTGCTACCACTGGGATATACAACGTTTTGATTTAAAAATTAGCTTTTATAATTTAAAATAAATTTGCAGGTATTTTTCGCAGTCATAGCTAAGATAGAATCATTGATCACTAAGCATGATCGAAGGCACCTGAGATATCAAGTAATATACTAAGGACACATTTTTTGTTTGTGTTTTTAGCAAAACTGCTTTTCGAAAATATGGCATCTTTTGTAGAAATATTGAATCTAAACCCAAATTGCTTCGCATTTATCGGTTAAGTTACATTTGAGTGAGACTCAAATCTTTTACAAATAAGTCGTTCTATTTTTTTTCCAGAATATGCAGAAGAATGATTGGTCTTTACGCTTTAGGACCAGTACTTGGTTGAACAGAGCGCTTAGGGTCAATTTTCATCAATCCTGTTTTCCAGCAATCTGGGAAGATACCTTTGGAAAGACAAATATTAAACATGGTAAGAAGTCCAAATAAAGCTAAAGACCAGCAAATTTTTACAAGCGTAGTATCAATTCAATCTAGATCAGACGCATTATTTAAATTGAGATTGAAGACGATTTTTCCAAGTTCTTATGAGAAGATTGGTGGTGATGACGAGGGTAATGGAATAAATATTGTATGTTCTCTAATCTACTTCAGCAGTAGGGATAAGTGCATCAAGCAGAGCTGAAACCGCGTCCTCGGCATTATTTGTGATATAGGTGACTTAAAAAAGAATTTTAAAGAATTTGTTAAAAAAATAAATTAAAAATAGAGGGCTTAACTTTTATTTATGATCGAAGTTTTCCATACAAATTCGTCTTAAAACAAAAGAGAAGTTTAAAAATTACATGAGTTGATTTTAAGACATTTTATTTCTACTTTGATTCAGTTATTTACACATCGATCAATACAAGATCGATTGGCGTATATTTGTGTTTTCGAATAAATCAACACGCCTATTAAGCCTTTGAAAATGTCAGAATAAATTTTCAGTCTAAAGGTCCAATTCTAAGTACGCAAGTACCAATACCGTTTGTGATTGTCAAGAAAAGCGGCCCAAAAAAACTAAATTTATTGCTTTTAGACACGCCAAAATAAATAAATGTGGATATCTTTTATTTTCCACTGAATTTGGATTCTAGATTACGTTTATATTTAATGAGAGCAATGTTTTAGCACAATTTACTTAATTGCCGCTTAAGGTTTTTTTTTCGCCGAAATTAGATGCTTTATTCAAAACATGTGCGGTCGAAAATAAAATACTGCACATAAATGCAAATATTTAATATTAGTTTCAAAGAAATTTGAAATATTTTAATTGTTGTAAAAAATAAACAGAATGTTTCTTATTTAGTACGTACTTTGATTTTCGATATGTGAATAAAACATGATTTATTAATTAATTTAATTAATTTTTTTCACACTATAAAAAACGAAATAAAATAAAAAAATGAGACTTCACTGTTATCCGTATCGGGGACCTTTAAAAATAAACTTTTTTTTGCATGTGAAAATATATACAAAGACGACTTAATATACATTAAGAAATTACAAAATGTTAGGATAGTTTTATACACTACGTAATTATGATTATATATTTCTTTCTGTATACCTATGTTTAAAAAAAGATAAGATTATTTTATGCTCACACTTACACACACCTGAACCCTTATTCCCACACTAATACACATAAACACACATCTTCACTTACTCTCATACAAATACACATAAACACACCCTTTCGTTGTAACACAATTGAATAATATGTATGATTCTTATTTAGAAACTTTACTGGTCTGTCTTTAAACCACATTTTTTTAAATGTTATTTTATCATTGTAGACTGTTTGTTTCTTTAAAATAAATAAATAAGATTTATAAAGAAATTATACCCGAAATCGTGAAGCGTCAGTAGAATTTTTTCGTTTTTATACAGCTGCACTTCTTGCGCTTACCTATTTGAAATCTGATACTTGAAATAAAAAGTACGAAATACCTATTTAGTTGGAAATTTATTTGTTCTTTATATCCAACATAAAAAATATAAACACGAATGTCTCATAACGACAAATGTTGAATGTAGATTTCAAGAAAATAAGATTACATTAATTGAAAATGTTCTATAGACACCAAAGACGAGTGAAACTTAAATCCACGAATTCGAATAACCAGCAACCTACTCGTCTTTTATATTTTATATTTTATAATTGATTACAACGAACTTCCACCAAGAATTTTACCAACAAACTTAAATGTTAAATTGAAAATTTTGATTTATATATTGTTTACTAAATTTTGATGTTATCATTTCGTAACTTCTTGGTATAGTTTGTTAAATATTTTTATTGAAAATTATAATTATTACTTTGAAATATCCCAATGGCATCGAAAATTTTATTTTCTTAGCTATGGACTAGACTTTAAAAAATACAAATATATGTCTTTCAATAATAGAAAAACTTAAAAAGTTATATATTTACTTCTCACTTCAAATAATTTAATTTTAAACTATTAAAAACAATTTTTACGGATGTTTTAATAGTTTTTAATTAAGTAATTGTCATTATCGTAAATAATTTTGGTACTTATAAATAAATTTCGTCAATATTTACCAATTAAAGTAAGTAATCGCGTCGTGAAAAATGGCTCCTCACACGAAGTGGTTTCCGGGATAGAACATCTGTAATCACACGCTATGGCTATTAATCTCAGCCGCACTAAACAACTTAAAGCAACTTTTCCAATAAAGGCCAACTGAGCCCCCAAGGCGCGACGTGCCGCGAAACGACGCCGCGACGCCGAGCTAACGACGGACCGGAACAGACGCGTAACCGCCACGGAGTCCGTAGCCCAACTGTTCGGAACTCGGGAAATCTCTCCCTTGAAGATATGTCAAATCCTCGTGTCGTGCGCATGTTCTTTTTTTTTAAATCATTTTGATATTTTGTAAATGTTTAAAATTACGATTACCTTTTTGTAGTGTAATACGTATGTTAATACTGAATTTTATGATTTAATTCGGATTTGGACATAATATTATTTTACTATAGTACCTACAATTAAAATATTATTCTTGTGTTCATTTTTTTGGGTTTTTTAATCGCTTGTGTACATTTTGGCTCTTAAAGGCAAGTGCCTATATTTCCCTATTGCACGCATCGGACGGATCGTATTAAACGGATTTTAAATTTTGATTTTAAAATTTGCAATGTAGACATGTGGGGAGCTTACCTTTAGTAAGACACAACCTGCGTTGAATAAAAAATGTTTATAAATAATAACAACATATCTGATCAAAATCAAACGTTTTATAAATATTTACATCTTTAAATAAATAAACACTTTGTATGTAGCCACTTGCCGACTTTTTCGTGTCTACCTGTTTTTAGACGTACCCGTCTCATCATCAGGACACTAATTAAACTAAACGAAAAATTCCACTACACACATTTACCGTAGTGGTTGCACAAAAATATAAAACCAACGTGCCGATTCGACGTGAAAGTGTACAAAGGAATTCGCATTTTAGTTTAAGTAATGTCCTGACGAAGACCTGACGGGTACGTCTCGAAATTGGTTGTCATGGAATAGTCAGTAAGTGGTCATATATAATAATTAAGTAACATTTAGTAAAAAAAATACCGCAAAGTTAATGCTTTAAATGTAAAGTAAAAAAAAAAATTATTCGACCCTTAAACAATAATGACCATCAATGCTACACTGAACTTCTCCCTAGGTTATGAAAATATTTCCCTATCAAGTTTAATAAACTTCGTGACGCAAGACATTCTAGATACTACAAACGTCAAAATCTGAACTGCGAACTCCAGTTCGCCATTTAACGCGTTATTTATACCGGAAATCGAAAGGAGCGGCGATTGGCGTCAAACTGTGGCAATGGCTAAAAAAGTTTTTCATGAACTGAGTAAGCTACCCCTAGATTGGAAATTAGATACAAGAATAGTTTATGGTCCTTGTTCTTACGATTTTCTAGAGGGAAAGTAAGTATGAAATGTAGGTACATAGTACATAGTATATAGTACATATACTGGCATGTTAATGATTTTTTTTGGCTATTCAAGATAAAATAAGTAAACCAACTCTGAAGAGAATTTTATTTTCAAATATTTTAAAGTCACAATATTGTTTAAATTTATTTTTATTTATTTGTATATTTAGCTGATCTTAGCATACATTTATTTAATTTTATTTATTTATGCACGGCCTAAGCCAATCACAACAGTTATACGAATATTTTTTTTGTTTTAATTGAAATAATCTACAGGTTATTAAATAAACCCTTATGGATTGGTACGAAAACATGTTTACAAACAATTCATTTGATTAATACATAAAATTTTCTATCAAAACAACATTAGTTTTATATTTTATACAATATAATGTAAGAAAATAATTAAATTAAATATTAAATCATTAATAACGAAATTGATTCTGCTGAACTATTATCGCTTATAAAATTAAGAATACCCTGGTTTAATAGTAGACTCAGTCATCTTTTTTCAGCATCTCTTCAACAATCGAATTTGGGTAAAAATAAATATAAATATCGAATATGCCCGTTATGTGATAAAAATTTTAGAGCGATAGATCTTTTTAACGAAAAAAAGTACCGTTTTAAAAAATATATCAAAATTGCGATAGAGACGTCATAAGAGCAAAACTTTTAGTTACTATTTTTTTATCGTTTTACTTATTAGTGTTCATTACTTTATTATTAATTATATGTTTGTACGCGTATGTATGCGCATTAGTGTATGTGTATATGTTCTATATATACATGGATGTGTGTGTGAATGTATATGTATGTATGTTATATGTGTACATTTATTTACATTTTTATTTCTTTTTTCATTGTTTTATATATACTTACTTTTTCTTATTCTTCTCTTCCTTCCCTATTTTCCCATCCCACTTCTTTTCACCCCTAGCAAACTGTACGTTTTGTTTTTTTTAATTTTTGTTCCTATATGAAACCTATAATTGATCTTGTTATTTTTTGTTATTCTTTATGTATTGTTTATTACAATAACTGTGTTGGTTTCAAAAATAAATTATTCCAGAGAGACGACAGATGGGATTTTTCCCTGTCGATAAGTTTCATTTTTCATAAAGTGAGCCAGTTATTTCAATTTTTTTTATTTTTTTTCTGCTCCTTAACTTCACAAATATCAAAATATGAAAGAACTGACGGAATATATTATGTTACACACTGTGTAACATTCACCATTCTAATATTTTAATCATGATAAGTCTTTTTTTATCACACCTATGTTCTCTATGAAGAAAATCTCAAGGGTTGTAAAAAAAAGAAAAGGCACTAGGGTCAAAAAAATCCGCTTGGCACGTGTAAATTCAATCAACGCACAGCTTCAATGGCGTCTTTACTGCGAAAAACTGTCCACTCGAGAAAATAGCAAACACAGTAGTTACGTACATATTCAGTTGAACTACAAACTACGGGGCTCGGCTTGATAGTTCAATATAGTCCAAATAACACCGCTACTGTTCATGGACAACCTACCCCAGTCACGGATAACGAACTAAATCGATATATTATATTAAAGAATAATTTTAAGCAAAATATTTCGTTTATAATCAATATCGTTGAAAAATAATTCAGAAAAATTGATATTATTTATTGCACACCTTGATTTTTTAAATTTAATTTACTTTATGTCTAAACAAGTTGCTGAAATGTAAATACGTGTTTTAGTGGTGCATAGGGCACTCCAATGGTATATCTATGGCAACGATCCTCAGATGGACAAACGAAATCAATGAAGAAAAATGAAACAAATACCAGAATGGATACAAGACTGACATTAAATGAAAGTGAATAATTGTATATAACCACTCACTGACTTTTCTATATCTTCTGGTTTAGAGAAGATCATATTTCGTATAATCAATTTTTTAATATAATATTCAATGCACATTAGTGTAAGGCACAAATTTCATGTGCCCTAACAGCACATCGGTTCTTTATTTTTATACAACTACTACAGTGAAAGCGTTTAGTGGGATCTAATGAAGAGATGGTGAATTAAAAAAATATTTATTTATTTATTTTTAGTAACCTTGTATATAATTTTTTTGGAAACAGAGACACAGTTAATAGTGACAAAATCAGGAACGACCCATGCATGCGGACTTGGCTCGACTCGCTAGAAAATCTGTGATGATTTACACTTATTATATACAGCTATTAACTAACATCTAGTAAAATTTTTGACGGCAATGTTTTTTACATTTTTAATACAAGATTGCTTCTTTGTATTCATTTTTTATACAAAGCGTCTGATTTTTATTGTAGATGGCTATGAGCTATTTTTCCAATCCAATTACCTTTAAATCAAGTCGAGCTTTTTTTAGAAGAGTACTTTCATTTTTGAGCTTATTTTTTGCCAGATTGGGTCGGAAATGAAAAACTCTAGCCACAGGTGCCGGAGAGGTCTGGAAAATGGAAATTAATGGGGGGACTGAATGCGAAATGTTTGCAATACAGAAACGCAATGTTTTTCTTTATCATTCCAGTATCTTCCACCAACCCACCCACATCCGCACTAAAGCCCTTTGTCTGACATCAGATGCTACATTGGAAGAGACTTTACCTAATTTATTATTCATTCATCTGCCTAATACGACTTTTGATGCAGGGAATAAGAACATTTTCGTAAACAAATGGAGTTTGTTGCGTCTGCAGACGTGGATATTTAAAATATTTTTCTGGATATTTTGCAAGGTAAATAAATACATTTGAGAAGAAAGAAGGGAATCCCCGCATGTTTTTATAAATATTTCAAACAACAAAGTACTTCTTCGTCGTTCGTGTATAAAAATAGCTAAGATTGAAAACTTTTTTTGAGAAAAATATTTTTTGAGAATTTAAAATGAATTGTATGCTTACATCAACAATTTTAATTTAAAATATGTTCGGGACGAGTTCAAAATTAATATTTACAGTCATTTAAAAATTGCAGGCCTTTTGTTGAGCCTGTAATATCACAGTAACGATTCAAATAATTTATTTTTTCTTTGTAGATTAATTAACCAAGATATTGCATTTATAACTAAATAAAAGCACAATTTAAAAAGCAAAATTTTCAATAAAAAGTAAAAAATATAATAGTTAAAATACTTGTTTCTATTTAAATCTTTAAAGCAATGCCAATGTGTCACATACATTTATATTTGTCTCAAAAAGTTCAAAAATATATTTTAAATAAATTCTCAATTTTCATAAATAAAATAGTTCAAATATGACACTGTTTAAGAATGGCCGATGTTAAATAAGTGTAAATGTAAAGGTTGGTTTGGTAGACATCATTTATTATATCGGCGGACGAAAGCGTTTTACAAACATTTGTAGCGTTACTTGTTAAAATAATGGTTAAATAGTAACTACCCGATTTCGCCAGGTTAAATGCAATACTATGCGTTATTTTCGGCGCCCATGCCGTATTTACCATGAACTTATATCATGTTTTGACATCGATACTGTTACTCGATTATTTCTTTCATTCTTCACGTAATAGGGAAATGTCACATTTATTTACAATTTTAAATTCTAAAGAAAGAGTCTATGAAATACTGTAGTCAAAAATTTTTTTGGCACGATCGAGTGTTCAAAATACTTAAAGATGAACATGACAAGAGTAGGAATAATTGGCGTGCGTGCATGAGAAGATGTATGAATGTAGAGAAAGCAAGCTAAGTATGCAAAGACAGAGTATTGTAACGTTTTATCCTCTCTGCCTACTCCTACGGGAAAACGGCGTGATGATTTTTTTGTTGTTTACTACTTATTAGAAGGTAATATAAAAAATATTTTTACAATTATAATTTTTGATTCTCGCGAAAACGGTCATTGCATTGTAACCGTTTTAATTTAAAGAGAACGAACCTTGGCGTCACAATTATCAAAGCCAAACATATCACGTTTTTTTAGGGACATATTTCTAAGAAATTTTTTTTTTTAAATTTATGTAAGAAAATATTTCTTCACAATATCCATATTGATTTTGAAAGCAAAATCAATTTTTCTAAATCCATTTCATATGTTCGTGGTATGTGATACTTCGCTAATTATTAACGATATGTTTCTTATATATATATTTTAATAATGTTTTAATATTAGAAAAACCGCCATGCATGGTTCTTTTTATTTTTAACATACATATTTTCTTCAAATATGTTTATATATTTTTACTTATTCGAATATTTTATTTAGTTTTTACTTAATTATTTATCGCCTATTTTATAATTTTGTATCCTCATTTTTTGTAACATAATTGTTTATTTGAAAAACATACTTATTTTTTTTTATTCAATACTCAATTGACCTTCTTTGCATTTGAACATTGGCAATCACGCATTTAGTATATTTTTGTTTCTTTTTTTCGTAATAATAACGTTCGATTATTTAGCTCACTTACATTTTCCTTTTTTGTTTTATGTAACATTTTTTTTGCTTTACAGAATTCATTAAATTATTTTGTATCTTTGCATTTTTTGTTTACATACCTACTGTATTTTGTATTTGCCTTTATTATTTTTAATTTTAAATCACATTTTTTTCTTATTTAAATTTATTTCAACAGAGAGGGAAAACATTTTTGAGAAGGGAATA